>NW_012098876.1:4025883-4047609 GCF_000951045.1 Mandrillus leucophaeus | reverse complement strand
CGTGAACCCGGGAGGCGGAGCTTGCAGTGAGCTGAGATCTGGCCACTGCACTCCAGCCTGGGCGACAGAGCGAGACTCCATCTCAAAAAATAAAAAAAAACAAACAAAAAAAAGAATAAAACATAATAGTAGCTTTTAAATTCAATAATAGTTATTAGCATCATGTAATGAGTATAAGAAATTATATTAAATGGTTTATTAACTTATTTAATCCCAATGGCAATCTTAGAAGGTGGGTTCTATTATTAGTCCAATTCTACAGATAAAGAAGCTGAGGCACAGGAAGAGTACGGGAGTTTATCAGAGAGCTGGGGGTAAGCAGCTATGCTGATCACAACAGTCAGCCCTCAGAACCTGTGCTCTGAGCCACTTTTCTCTACTATTCTCTTTTTCAACATGCTTTTATGGAATATTATCTATGTACCAGATACTTTTGGGACCGGGGACTGCCCAAGGGCTGAGGACTGTGGGCGCGTGGTGCAGGAATGGCAGGCAGTTCCATCCAAGGCCCTGGCGTGGGATCCACTAGGGGAAGCCAGGTGGGCTCCTGAGTGGGGTGCGGACTTGGAGAACTTTTATGTCTAGCCAGAGGATTGTATATGCACTAATCAGCACTGGTGTCTAGCTCAGGGTTTGTGGGTGCACCAATCAGCACTCTGTATCTAGCTAACCTGGAGGGGACTTGGAGAACTTTTAGGTCTAGCTGGAGGATTGTAAACACACCAACCAGCACCCTGCGTCTAGCTCAAGGTTTGTAAATGCACCAATCAGTACTCTGTGTCTAACTAATCTAGTGGGGACTTGGAGAACTTTTGTGTCTAGCTAAAGGATTGTAAATGCACCAATCAGCACCCTGTCAAAAAGGACCAATCAGCAGGATGTGGGTGGGGCTGGATAAGGGAATAAAAGCAGGTTGTCCCAGGCAGTGGGCGGCAACCTGCAGGGTTCCCCTTACACACACTGGAAGGTTTGTTCCTTTGCTCTCTGTAGTAAGTCTTGCTGCTGCTCACTCTTTGGGTCCGCATTGCCTTTATGAGCTGTAACACTCACAGTGAAGGTCTGCAGCTTCACTCCTGAGGCCAGCGAGACCATGAACCCACTGGGAGGAATGAACAACTCCAGACTGGAGAAACTAACTACTCCAGATGTGCCGCCTTAAGAGCTGTAACACTTACCGTGAAGGTCTGCAGCTTCACTCCTGAAGCCAGCGAGACCACGAACCCACCAGAAGGAAGAAATGCCTAACATGTCCAAATATCAGAAGGAGCAAACTCCAGACACACCATCTTTAAGAACTGTAACGCTCACCACAAGGGTCTGTGGCTTCATTCTTGAAGTCAGTGAGACCAAGAACCCACCAGTTCCGGACACACTTTCACATACCTCCTTTCATTTCAACCTTCACAGTAACCCAATAAGCCAGGGATTTTCAGAGAAGGGGAGGGTGCAGTTTTGGAGTGACTTACTCAGGATCATTAAGTATGAGTGGGCATGGTCAAAATTGGTGTCTAGGCTTTAATATCTATCTATCCTTTTCCAGCTAATTGTGTTAAAGCAACTGGAAGAATTTGAAATTGCCTCTCCATTCACATTCATACCAGAAACGCTTGTTCTAATCTCTGAAGAACTCTGAGTCGTTGTAATAATTAGTATTTAATAGTGGACAGAGCTTTTTCTTATTTTGTCCTAATAGAGGTTTCCTAGTCACTGAGTGGCAATTTCCAATTTTTAGGAGACAGAATATGAGGAGTCAAGGCAGATCAGGAGATTCCATTGTCCTATCAGATATAAGTAGGAGGGGCACCTGGGATAACCTTGCTGGTCTAGGGACAGACTTCAGTGGGAGCTCTGGAAGCACAGTATGGCTGGTAAGAGCCCTAAAACATGTCTGCTAGAGCACAAAAAATATTCTATCACATTCCACCCTTTGAAGTTTTGAAGCTTGACAACAACAATAAAATTAAGTGCCAGAAAGCACCATGTTTTATGACTATTTTATAAAAAGGGCCTCTGATAAGCAAAGCTCACTCAGATACTTTATGTTTACAAGTCATAAAACAAGTGATGCTGGAAAAATAAAGACAATCCCCATGTCAAGGGAGTAACAATAACAAAAAAAGCCTGACTTTCCTCAGAGAAGCAAATCTACGGAGACCAAGCAAGAGACTCATCTTTGAGGAATGTTACAAAAGATAATGTCAAAGAAGAGAAGATATATTTTCTGTTCCTCTGGGGTGACAGGGTATGAGAAGAACTTAAAAGTTTCTACCCATTTCCTTGTGCAGCCTCCTTCCTTTTGAATGCCATGATTTAGATCCCTTTATAAGGATTTATTTGAAAGAAGTTTCTTATACCATAGGGGCAGTTTGTCTCTCTCTTTTTTAGGCCTTTGTAAATGAACAAAGTAACCACTTGTCCCACACAGGGTGCAAAGAGAGGTTTGGTGTGGGTTTTACTGTCCATTCAGGCTCTGTATTCATCAAGTTGTAAGTGAAATCTTTAGAAACCACACAGCGGGAATCCTTTGCTTGGGGCACGGGGTGGGGAGGTAACTTTGAAAAACCTATTGAAACTCTGAGAGCTGTTGGGTAGAAATTGTTCTTTTTAGACTTCCTCACAGGCAGTACGGGAAATAAACACACACAGGAAGTCGTTTAGCCTCTCTGTGAACTTCATGTTGACATTTGCTTACCAAAAAGTCCATTGTGGATACTTAAAAAAATGCATGTACGTGTGTGTGTGAATACACACACACACACCACACACATATACACACACGTATGTAAACATTTTTTAATTCTCCCAAATCATGATGTTCATAATGAATACTGCTAAAACCAACAATGGGGGAAAAAAAGAATTAGTACAAAAAATATAGGTGTGGAAACCTATAACACTATGTTTTTGGAGTAGAAGCTACATATACATGATACATTTCTAAGTAAATATTTAAGAATCTGCCGCATGGCCTTTCTCACATATTCTTTGCAGTGTTTTATAATAACTTCTTGACTTACAATGTCATTATTTATGTATAATGTTTGGTTCAGGCTTTTTATCTTTACTTACATGATTCTGGCTTTAGAACTGAAACAACGTTAACATCTTCAATGGAGGGTCACTGAATCCTTAATGTGAACTGGAAACGCTGATTTGAAAGCCAAAGATGAAGGACAATAAATGCATTTTACAGTGGAAAATGAAAGGACATGAACAAAGGGGAAGATTACCAGTGTCTAAAAAGTAACCATTGGCCAGGCGTGGTGGCTTACGCCTGTAATCCCAGCACTTTGGGAGGCTGAGGCGGGCAGATCATGAGATCAGGAGATCGAGACCATCCTGGCTAATGCGGTGAAACCCCGTCTCTACTAAAAATACAAAAAATTAGCCGGGCATGGTGGCGGGCACCTGTAGTCCCAGCTACTTGGGAGGCTGAGGCGGGAGAATGGTGTGAACCCGGGAGGCAGAGCTTGCAGTGAGCCAAGATCACACCACTGCACTCCAGCCTGGGAGACACAGCAAGACTCCATCTCAAAAAAAAAAAAAAAAAGTAACCATTTGGTTGTTAGGAATAGAAATTATTCCAGCTAGCAAAGACAAAGCGGGAGTCACTGGAATGATACACAGGATTCCTATGAAACATGTTATACATCTTATCAGAACCAGAAAGTCCTTGGTTTCTCTCTCTGAGCCACGTGGTCCTTCAGCTCTGCTTCTTTCTGTGCATCTGCTCCTTCCACTTTGCCTAGTCAGTGGTCATTTAATTGCAATTTCTACTTAAGATCATCTAAGCCAAAAAGAATAACTTAATATCTGGATAAAGGAATGCCAAGTGGAGCTCAGAATCAGTAGTGGATCCACGTATTGCAAGAAACTGGAGCGAAAAAGTGAGAAACCATCCAGAAGTGAAATATTTCTTTCACCACCTTTGAATAAGATCTTCTCCTATCTCTATTACTGTCTATACTTTTTCTTTCTTCCTCTCCCCATCTCAGACCCCTGCCTCTCTCACTCCTGCTCTCTGTTATCCCTTCCCAGATAGGCTTTTTTTTTTTGGTCTGTGTCTTCATTCACGCAACTAAATCCCAGTTTTTCCTTGGCATCACTTCTTAATTCAAATTCCCTATAGAGATTTACAGTTCATTGCATGACATTTCTATATTTCCAGAAAGGACATCTGATTGGTTCAGTCTTCTTCAGGTGACTGCCTGGTTCACTCAGACTCACGCTGGGGAAGTCACCTGGAATAACCATGTATGTATAAAAATGTGTTTCAGCAGGAGCTGTAAGAGGACTAGCTGAACTGCAAAGGCTGCAGAAACATGTCTACTACAATAATTATCATAGGATACTCTGGTCTACTAGTACATGTAGTATACTCCAAATATTTTAATAGTACTTACCAGAAAGGGCATAAATTCTCCTTAAGACTAAGGCATTATTTTTAATTAGAATATACTTAAAGTGGTTTCAGTGTAAATTTATTGGCTATTTCTAGAATTATCTGGCAATTTCTTCCTGCTGAGGACCTTCACCAGTAGTGACTTAGTAACTTTTTTTTTTTTTTTTTTTGAGACAGAGTTTCGCTCTTGTCACCCAGGCTGGAGTACCATGGCACGATCTCAACTCACCACAACCTCCACCTCCCAGGTTCAAGCGAGTCTCCTGCCTCAGCCTGCCGAGTACCTGGGATTACAGGCATGTGCCACCACGCCCGGCTAAATTTTTTGTATTTTTAATAGAGACGGGGTTTCACCATGTTGTCCAGGCTAGTCTCAAACTCCTGACCTCAGGTGATCTGCCCTCCTCGGCCTCCCACAGTGTTGGGATTGCAGGCGTGAGCCACCGCACCCGGCCCTGAGTAACTTTTTAAGGAGACAAATGTGGGCAATATGAGTGGGCTATTGCATTGTCATTGATAGTTGAACTTGAGGTAACTTTGGTACATTATCACATGATATTCATATTAGCAACAAGCAAAGATGGTATTATTCTATAACAGCAAGCAGTTCCCATTCCTGCGTCTTATAACAATCTTCTGCTTTTTTGGATCATTGACTTTCTCTATATATTTATGTTACCATATACCTATAATGGTTTCTCTTTTAATCTCCGTTTTAGAGTGGGATACGTGGTACATTTCTGAGCTTTATTCTGTGGACACAACAGATTGTTAATAAGATAATGAACCATAATTATGTTTCCTTTGAACCTTTAATCCTTAGCTCTGTATCTGTACTAGTTGGTGTGTCCTTAAACAAGGTGCCCGAACTCTGTACATTCCAATTTCTTCATCAGTAAAATGTGGATAATAACACCTACAACATTAGATTGTTTTGATGAGTCAGAGAGACAATGCATGAAAGATGTGTAGAAGCAGGTGTTCAATTAGCATTGATATTATGATTATCACCATTGCACTCATTATTTTGAGAGTAAGCATTCTTAGAATACGTATTCTAAGTAAGTATTATTGTTACTTGGTTGATAGTAGTAACTATCACGTTACCCCATCCTCATCCCTAGCTCATCTCTGGTTTCAACTGCAACTATGATGGACAGTTCTAACTCACCTAGCACTTGACAGCATCCTGCCTGATTTCACCTGTGTGCCTTTCCACTTTCTGCTCATGGATTTCTCTGATGCCAGGGGAGCTTGTTTTCTCATGCCCAGACACAGCTTAGAAGTACCAGTGGGATGATTCCTTTGAGGGCAACCCTTACCCAGTGGCAAAATCTGTAGCTCTCATCTTTCAATGGACAATTCTGGGTGACATTTTGAATACTTCTCAGAGACCTCAGCAGGATCCAGGACCTTTACCTTTGTAAACCAAAAAGTATCTGAGACAGGCTTCAATTCAGAAGTATATTTTTCCAAGGTAAAGGACATGCTCATGACACAGCCTCAGAAAGTCCTAACATGTATCCAAGGTGGTCACACTACAGCTTGGTTTTATACATTTTAGGGACACATAAGACATCATTCAGTAAGTATAAGATGTATACTGCTTCAGTCAGGAAAGGCGGAACAACTCGAAGTGGGTGGGTGGGGCTTCCAGGCCATAGGTAGATTCAAAGATTTTCTGGTTGGCAGTTGATTGAGTTTACCTAAAAGCATAGAATCAATAGAAGGGAGTGTCTGGGTTTAAGGTTAAGAGTTATGGAGACCAAGGTTCTTATTATTCAGATGAAGTCCCAGGTCGCAAGCTTCTGAGACAATAGATTGTAAATGTTTTTATCAAACTTAAAAAGTTACTACACTCTTAGTTAACTATCTCCTGGATAAGGAAAGACCTGGAAAGGGAAGGGGATTCTCTACAGAATATAGATTTTTCCCACAAGAGATGGATTTGCAGGTCCATTTCAAAATATGTCAAAGAAATATTAGGCATAATAGGTTGGTGCAAAAGTAATTGGTTACTAATATTGGTTACAACTCAATATTAAATATATTGGGGGGTAAAATACTCAATTTATTTCGGGGCCTGATATCTGTCATGTTAATCTCTTTTTGCTACAAAGGGTCTGCTTTGTCAGTCTTGAGGTCTCTGTTTCAATGTTAATGCTGGTCTGTTGTGCCTGAATTCCAAAGGGAGGAGGGTACAATGAGGTATGTCTGACTCCATCTTCCTATCATGGCCTGAACTAGTGTTTCAGGTTAGTTTTGGAATGCCCTTGGCTGAGAGGAGGGGTCCATTTAGTTGGTTGGAAGGTTTAGAATTATATTTTTGGATTATAACTTATAATATAGATCTCAATAACACACATTTATATTGATTCTTCATTTGCTCTCTGTTTCTTCCTCCCTATTTGCTTTTCAGGATTACCTCTCCCCTCCCCCCAAACAAAGCAAACAAACAAACAAACAAACAAACCCAACCCAGTCTTTGTCTTAGAATCTGCTTTGGAAGAACCGAAGCTAAGCAGCATTATAGCAGAATATTTGAGAGTATGAATTCCAATCCAAGAAAGAAGTCTCTGCCTGGATTTGAATCCCAACTCAACAGTTTAGCAGTTATATGACCTTAAATTTTAAAGTTATTTTATTTCTTTCTTCCTCAGTTTCCTAACCTAGAAAATGCAGATTATAATAATAACTACTTCTTAACATTGTTATGAGGAATACATGAGTCGCTACAGTATAAATATATTGAAATAGTATTTGATAGATAGTAGGTTGCATGTAAGTATTAGCTGTTATTATTTCCCCCAACACTTATTAAATTGTGCCTAGGAATCTTATCGTATTGGTTATTTTCTGCTTCCTCATTGCATTTTTTTTTCCCTTAGTGCAGCGTCCTTCTGCCCCTCCCTTTCTTTCTTTTGTTTGCTGGTGCTGACTGAGTAGATAGAACAGCAAGTGTTCCCTGGAGCTCTGTAATTTCTGGAAGCATGTAAGAGGCCTCTTCTTTTGTGCTGTTCTCCATTTTTTCTTGCTCTAACAGCCCTGACCCCTGATCTGTTGGCAGACACCGTATAATGCTGCCAGCTCTTGGTTATTCAGAGACTCTTTATCCAGACTCTTTGCTCTTCTTTCTGGCTGCCTGCCTTTTGGCTGTTAGATACTCCCTGGCATTGCTCTCAGAGGTCGTGCCAAGGAGGAGAAAGATAGTAGAACTCAGATTAACTGATTATGGAGTCTATAAAATTAGAATTTGGGGATCAATGGGCTTCAGTTTCAGAGTGATCTCTAACCTTTCTTATCATGGAAAATTCGGAGTCTTTTGCAATAGCAGTATATACTTTTTAACTGAAATATAATTAAGACAAAATGCAAAGATCTCAAGTGTTCAATTTGATAAGGTCTGGTAAGTATATGCATTCCTGTAATGAGTACCTTAAAAATAAGATAGCAAACATTTCTGTCACTCTAGACTATTACCTTATTCTCCTGGCTTGACTACTTAACTGCCCAGCAACCACTTTCTGATTTCTATGACTAAATATTTTCTTCTCATCTTAGACCCCATATAAATAAATAACACACATCTATTCTTCTGCTTCTGTCTTTTATTTGGCATGATTTTAAGATTTATCCATGTCTCTGTATGTATTAGAAGTTTATTTTTGTTATCTGAAGGGTATTTCATTATATAAATGTACTCCATTTTTTAAAATCCATTCTCTTGTTGATAGTGGGCCATTTCCAGTTTGGAGCTGCTGTGAATAAAGCTGCTATTCATATTCTTACAAAATTTTTTGTATATATATTTTCTCTTTTGGGTAAATAACTAGGGGTATAATTGTTGGGTCATAGGTGGAAGTATGTTTAATTTTATTTTTATCTTTTTAAAAAAATTTTGTTTTATTTATTTATTTATTTTTTTGAGACCGAGTCTCGCTCTGTCACCCAGGCTAGAGTGCAGTGGCACGATCTCGGCTCACTGCAACCTCTGCCTCACAGGTTCAAGCCATTCTCCTACCTCAGCCTCCTGAGTAGCTGGGATTACAGGCGTGTGCTACCACGCCCAGCTAATTTTTGATTTTTAGTAGAAGTGGGGGTTTCACCATGTTGGTGAGGCTGGTCTCGAACTCCAGACCTCGTGATCCAACTGCCTCAGCCTCCCAATAGTTCTGGGATTACAGGCATGAGCCACCACACCCGGTCTATTTATGTATTTTAAGATGGAGTCTCGCTCTGTTGTTCAGGCTGGAGTGCAGTGGCATAATCTCGGCTCACTACAACCTCTGCCTCCCGGGTTCAAGAGATTCTCCTGCCTCAGCCTCCCCAATAGCTGGTATTATAGGTATCCACCACCATGCCTGGATGATTTTTTTGCATTTTTAGGAGAGACGGGGTTTCACCATGTTGGCCAGGCTGATTTCAAACTCCTGACTTCAAGTTATCTGCCCACCTTGGCCTCCCAATTGCTAGGATTACAGGTGTGAGCCACCATGCCCTGCCTGTTTAATTTTATAAAATGCTACTCAGGCCAGGCATGGTGGCTCATGCCTGTAATCCCAGCACTTTGGGAGGCTAAAGTGGGTGAATCACCTGAGGTCGGGAGTTCGAAACCACAACATGGAGAAAACCTGTCTCTACTAAAAATACAAATTAGCTTGGTGTGGTGGCGCATGCCTGTAATCCTAGCTCCTTGGGAGGCTGAGGCAGGAGAATTGCTTGAACCCAGGAGGTGGAGGTTGTGGTGAGCCGAGATCACGCCATTGCAATCCAGCCCGGGCAACAAGAGTGAAACTCCATCTCAAAACAAAACAAAAGAAAATGTTACCCAACAGCTCTTCAAAGTAGCTGTATCATTTTACCCATCCATGAACAATATTTGGGAAGTTTAGGTCTTTAATGATTAACTAACATTTAGTGTTATCAGTCTTTGTAGTTTCAGCCATCCTTGTGGGTATGAACTGGTATATTATTGTAGCTCTGTTTTGCATTTTCTGGATGACTAATGATTTTGAGCATTTTTTACTGTATCTACTGGCCATTCTGATATCTTCCTCTGTGTATTGCTTTTGCAAGTCTGTAATGGCAGTGTGGTCAGGACAGTTTGACCAATGTTTTTGAGCCCTTGCTCTTAGTCACCCAGAATAAAAATGTGAGTGCCTTGAGTTCTATGATAGATGCAAAAACGTTCATGGAGTCATCTATTTAGTATCAGATATCACCAATACTCTGGTCATACCTTCTTGACACTTACTTTTCTAAAGCATGTCAACAGTGTCCTGGGACACTCTACTCGAGAACTTTCTTTTGGCCTGTATGTGGAACAGATCAGAAGTGCCAAGAAATCAATGTTTCAAGGAACAACCCTTAGCCAGTGCAAATGAGAACTGGAGGTTAGATACTTTAGCTTCCTCACATGTTGAGGGGAATAATTCCACAGCATGTTCTACACTGTCTCCCAGAGTCCTCAGTGGAACTGAGCCTCAGTTTTCCACAGGAATAACTTATTCAGTGATGCAAACATACTGGCTCACTCTTTATCCCTACTGATTTATCCTACTGATTTTCTCTGGGATCAGTTCCAAAATGAATTACTTGTACACAAGTTCTTGCGTTGTGATATGCTTCTTAAGAAAGACAAATAGGCACCTATTCTAAAAGATGTGTGTTGGGACATCAGAGTTGTAGTATGAAAGGCTGATTAAGAAATTTGGTGAGTTATGCTGATGATATTATGATGTTAATTTCCTGGGTAGCCACAGAGAGGAAAAGATCAGATGATCATGACAGAAAATCAGTAATGTCAGTACCTTGTAGAAACAAAATTCCCTGTGGGCTGGTGGCTGAGGCTGTTAGAATAGGTTTTATAGAAGGTTGAGCCTGGCAGGTTCATCAAAGTGTGAATTGAGAGGAGGTGAAGACATTTTAGAAAGTGATGACTGTGACAGTGGCATGAACATGTAAGTCATATTTGGAGTAACAAACTATCTGGAAAAACACTCTATCTGGATGCTGAAATTATATGGAACGGAACAAAAAATAAACCTTCCAATGTCAGTTAGAATGACATTAGACTCTCAAATGAGAGACTAAGAAGTTTTAACTTTGTCTAGTAGATGGTAGAGAGGCATTGAATATTTTTCAGCAAGGAATAGTCATATAGTAAAAGCATGCTTTTAGAAAGACAAATCTAGTGTCATTGTGGAGAGTCAATCGAGGCTTAAAGTGGAAGGTTCTCGATTTAGTTTTAGTGGCTCTGACATAAATTGACTAAATCCTAAAAAATGGTTAGTGACAATGGGAATGAAAAGGACAACATAAATTCAAGAACTCTTAGATAAATACAATGAAATCTGGTGACACTGACAACGGGAGTTGAAAGAGAGAGATAAATGAGTCAAAGTCGTTCTGTCTTTGAGGAAACTGATTTTAAAGGTGATCATAACATTAACAAAAGTAAATGAAAATGAACTGTGGGGGAGGTGAAATCTTAGAGTAAAACAATTCATTTAATTTTATGCCTGGTAATTTAAACTTTGGTTCTTCTTGTGATGCTTCATAGTTACACCTCGGTATTAGGCAGGTGTTTTAAGATTTGGCACTGGTATTCCGGAGACTGTTTGGACTGTTCATTTATATCTGGGAGTCATCTTCTTAGAAGTAATACTTAAAGCTTTGACTATGAATAAATTCACAAAGGAGAAAAGTTAGGAGAGTTGAGAATACAGAACCAAGAAGTAAGACCTGAAAAATAACCTAATTTAGGGAGAATAAGGAAAAAAGGATGCAGATAGTGAGACATGAGACAGGGTACAATCAGAAGGGACAAGGAGTCTAAGGGAAAGATGATTGTAATGAGAAAGGGGTAAACACTGTTAGAGGTTTCAAAAGCCAAGGAGGAAGAAACTCCTTAGAGCCAGAGAAGAGACAATATATTGTCTAGAACTAAGTGGGCTCTCTGAAGCCTGATTGGGAAGCTGAGTTTTATGCACATAGGGAATAATCTACAACAACATAATCATATGCTGAAGTATTTGAGCAACACCATATAGGCTCTGTGAGAGAAGCAAGGAGAAGGACATAATCTGGAGGCCTTAGAAGTGGGGACAAGTATAAGGTACAACTTGAGCATGAGCTTTACAAAAGAGGGGAAGGAAAGTTTGCAAGGGACCACTGTGATTAAAATCATTGAGGAGAGACTAATGCCACTTGGGAACATAAGGAAACTAAGAGGTGAGAGTATTTACAAAGTTATTTATGCATAAATTTAAATCCTCTCTTCTAATCTAAGTGTGAAAACATGATAAGAGACAAACATGTAACTACAAGGGTTAGTCTTGAAATAGCTACTTACAGAAGCAACCAAGGTGAAAGTGTTTGATTTTAGTGACTGTAGTTGCAGAGAAGAAATCAAAACACTATCAAGGCCAAAGGTAAGTTTTGTGGTGGGCTCATTTTATTCTTTGAAGTGACTGTATATGGCATACAAATAACAGGGTTTTTTTTGTTTGTTTGTTTGTTTTGTTTTTTTACATAAATACAGGGCTTACATACTTCAAGCACAAATGTCTATTTTTACAAAAGTCCACTGTTACTTCTTCAACAGAGGTCTGTCCTGGGGAGGTATGCAATATGCATACCTTTGTAATGCTGTATCTGCAGATCTCATTGAACTATTGAACTATCGAATCATGTGGACAACGTACATGATAGAGTGGTGATGGAGAATGTTAATGGGGAAAGACAGATCACCAAATAAGTTTGGCTACCTTAACAAGGCTGTGTTCTCCAGTTTTTGGTTTATATATTTTAAATTGTTAACTACCATTAAATCACAGATTTAAATTTTCTTTTCACTTTCCTAATGTTTTTAAGGTCATTGTGAGAGAAATGGCCCACTTAGAGCATTTAAATCACTGAGGTTTTCGCTTTCTTTTGGTTATCCCAAGATGCTCAAACCTGTCTTCAGAAAATTGTTCTTCTAAGTATTTAATGGTATCAGAATCTACCCCAATGGGAAACACAATAATGGATAAAAGTTTCTTCCCCACTGGGTTTCCTGAATATAATGGCAATGCGATTAGCACATTTTCCCAGTGATTGAGTTGGCATGTGCCCATAGATTTATAAATAGAATTTATTGTGAAAGTTACTGTGCTACTGGGGTAAGTGGCTATTGCAATTTGAGGATAGAAAGTGTTCTCTGAAAAGAAACTATTATATGCCTTATATGCCACGGCCATCTGAGGACAAAGAAGGACAGAAGATACAAGTGAGTTTTGTTTTCAGTGAATTCTACCCTATGCACACTTACGAACAACCAGATGTATTTAATATGCAAAAAATGCATATTTTCCTACCCTTCTATTTTCAGTTATGTTGGTAGAGCAGGTTGGGGGTGAATGACGATTTCAAATCCTTCACCATTTTGCTGTGTTTAGAAAGTAGAATGGTGACTTGTATAAATGTATCCAGATTCCTGTTGATGCCTCCCAGGATAGCCATAGACTTATGGAATTTAAAGACTAGTTAGAGTTGAGAAGGCCTGTGCCTTAATCCAATCCTTATAAACTAAGACTTTTGTTTACTGCCTTCAGATGAGACTAATGGTGAATTTCTAAGGTGAACACTATAATAAAAGGTCATTTATATAATTGGAAATTTCACTGTTGCTGTCACCACTAAAACATATCTTATTTCTGAAGGCTGAAGTTGCATCTTGCAACGAGAAAAAAAAACTGTTTTCAATAAGATCAATTTCAAAGAACCTTTGTGCTTTGTGATCCAGTCAAAATTTGAATAGTGAGAAAATACTTTTATCCTATTCAGAACAGTATTTGATGCAGTATTTGAACAGTATTTGATGCATCCTCTTAAGTCATCAGCCATTTCTCTTAATCAGCTGAGTCCTGTGCTTTGGTCATGCATGAGAACACATGCTGTGATATATTGCTGGCTCAAGTTTAATAAAGAGCTATCTTCACATTGCATTTCTTTTTTTTTGATAGTCTAGCTCCACAGTGAGAGCCTATCAAACTAGTAAGTCACGAGTGACCATGAGCCCTGGCTTCAGCTCGCAGTGGAACAGCAGCCAACCAGCCTGGAACACATACTCCTTTCCAAGAGCCAGCCTGCACTACCAGTCCCATGCCAGCTATACCTACTGTACTGGACACCCTGCTGTAAGTACCTCATTTTTCTGTATTTTGAAAATTGGATGGTTTATGAAGTTATGTTTTCAATCTAGAGTGGGTATCTATTAATTGGACTTTTTTTTCTAATAACATAACCCTTCTACAGTAAGAATAGGCTGCTCTTGAGTAAAAGAGATAATAATTTAAGAAGTCTTTTAAGTGTTTAAGTAACATATTTGGATGATTTTTGCTGAAAACTGATATTGCACTAAAAGTTATTTCTAAGTGATGTAGTGTTGGTGTGGAGACTGGATACACATATATCTCTAGTTTTATTCTTCTGGTTTCCTTTTGACTGTTGCTTATGAATTTAGTTGGTTGCTTTTGTGCTAAGACAGAGTGCCTTTCAAAATGACATAAGAAGCCAGTGCAGGGGGATCCCAGATGCCCCCACTTTCATCAGTGGCCTAGTTGACATATTTATACAGACATAAATATGTGGAAATCGATTCATCAGTAGAGTATTTTCCAGTTGCTATCACACAGACATCTGAGGTTGTTGGCATAGATGACTCAAAGGGCAAGGGAAATAAACCTCTAGTAAGGGAAAAATCAACTCATGGAATTTGAGGACCTTTTAGAATAGGGTACCTGTTCCACCAGTATGTTTTTCTGTGTTTCGATTCAATTCTCATGACATAAAATTTTTCTTTGATTGTAAATTACGTTTTGTATACTTGGAAAACGTCATGATTAATGTTGATTAGTAAATCTCTCTTTACTGCTAAGAACCCATGTACAAGACTCCTAGAAAATGAAAGACCTTTGAAAGTGAATCACACATGCCTCTTGTAGCAGATCGTCTAATTGGTGAGTCACAGTAGGCGTGGATTCTGCAGCCATTTCATTCAGAAGACCTATCGTAGACTTCCATACTTCGGCTATCCTGTTGGCATTTTAAGATTATGGAACTATAAAGTATGCAGGGCTTCTAAGTTGAGAGAATGTGTCTCAAATAACATGTCATAATTTCACTTAAAAGAAGACTCAAGGAATTCACTTAAAATGTAAATTAGTATGACTTTTTTCATAGGCAATTTGGAAATAACTAACAAAATTTAAATTGCACATACTTTTGACTCAATAATTAAACTTTTGGCATTTAATTGGACATGTGCAGGATATATACACAAGGATAGTGTTAACAACAGTTTTGAAATTACTTGGACCTAAATAACCATCTTTTCTTTTCATTTATCTTTTCTTGTAACAAAAATTTATTAAACATTATTAACAATTTAATATGATTAGTATTTTTCCAGGTGAAAGAAACCCAAGAGTGAACAAGACAAAATCTTGCTCTTATGGAACTTCTATTCTAGGGAATGGGGAAGTTGGTTATTATGTAAATAAACATATAAATACAAAGAAGCAAACAAGAAAGAAAATTATGCCACAATGTCATATGCTAAGCAAAATAAATTCTACACAGAGACTTAAAAAAAGTTGAAGTAACAGAGAATAACTGGGTGGCTACTTGAGATTGTGTGGTCTATCAAGTCCTCATTCAGGAGGCCGGGTTTTATCTGAGATCTGAATGAAAACGACATATAACTAGGCAGAGTTCGGGAGGATGAGCATTCTAAGCAGAGGAAACAGTGCAAAGGATCTGAGGCAGGAATGAGCCTGGTTCCCTACACAGGGAGAAAGTCATTGGAACGTAGGAGAGAATAGAGAGATAAAGTCAGAGAGAGAGACAGGGGCCACTTTATTCAGATTGAAAAGTAGCACTTTGTAATACCAAGTAAGGAGTTTGTATTTTATTTAACTGTGATGGAAAACCATCGGAGTGTTTTAAGCAAGGAAATGACATGACATAATTTTTTTAGGACTCAGTCTGGCTGCTAAGTGGAAAATTTCTGGTGGAGTAATAAGAAGTAAAGCACAGAGTCAAATTAGGAGAGTTTTACACGCACATGTGTGTGACTGCAAAAAAAAAAAAATACATTTTCTTGAAATATCCTTTGACCTATTTAATGTTCAAAATATATGTAACTTGTTTTTATAATGACAAAGCAAGTTGCATTTATTTTGCATAAATTTTTCTTTAGAAACCAGTTTCATATCTAATATCTCATTAGTTTCTTCTTGAGTAGTTGTTTGTCAAGCCAGAAGTTGACAAATTGTAATTTAATAAAGTATTTCCATTCATCTTCTTATCGACTTCAAGGTCATCTAAAAGTAACTGACATTAATTGAGCACTTAATGTTTTCCAAGTTCTGTACTAAGTACTTTTACATGCATTTTACACACACATATATATATACACACATACACACACACACACACACTTTTTTCAAAACAACCCTAGGAGGTAGGTACCATTATTATCATTTTAAGGGTTAGCGAAATGAAGTTCAGAAAATATTAAGTATTTTTCCCTAAGTGACACAACAAGAAGTGGGGTCTGAGATTCCAAAGATTGGCTGTCTAGCCTCCCACTAGTATTCTTATCCATTGTATTATGTTGTCCCTTGACATTGAATCACTGTGTCTTTATTTACATGCCAAGGACAATTACATGATTGTATCTTAGATAGAACCCTTGTTAATCATTTAGTTTGAATGTGCATGTTACTCTTTAGAGAAATATTTGAGTTTATAGGATACTTGATTTTAGCTCTGGGGGTAGGAGGAAACAATAGGTGCTATCATGTCTTAGAAACCACCAGGAAAATTACAGGTTATCTAGCTACTTTTTGTACTTTAAGGCCCAGCATCTGATACTTTCTTTTGTCCCACTGCTGTGAGTCAAGTGAGTCAAGTGAGTCAAGTGAGTCAAGTGAGTCAAGTAAGAAAAGTAGAAGCAAAAGATTAGAAAATCCTTAAAAAAATAGTTATGGGCGATACACTTGTGATTTCAAGGACACTCTGAGGATCAACTTTAAAGCTTACTTGGCATTCTTTCATTATTCCAACATTATAACTTTCTTTCAAATTTCCTTCTATGCCTGATCAGATGGCATTAAACTCTTGACTCAATGATCAGTGCTCATTTAACTCTGCTACTGCTTTGTGTAAGGAATTATATAATCTAAAAATAAACCAGAGGTTCAATATAGGGAGACTTTGAGGGCTGGGTTTGGAAGATAACATGCAAAAATGTTGACTATTTCGTAGTAAAAACTTGAGTTCATTTTGCAAGAGAAATATTTGGAGCTTCAAAATGTGAGAGTGGATTCCATAGTTGCTATGCAGTCTAAGATCCACAGTGGTTTCGTGGTTAAAAACCACAGAAATGGAATTCTTGTCTGAATAGATTCCCAGTGATTTTCTTGAGTCATATAATTTAGTAGCCTTTAATGGAGCTATAAATGCTCTGCCTGCCTTGTGAGACTCATGTCCTTTTCTCCAAGTCACTAGTTTGATTGAAGATTTCCAGTTTTTTAACTGGATTTCCTGAAGTTACAAGGGTGTCAGCCAATGTGGTATTTGTGTAGTAAGTATATATGACTCGAAGGGTTCCCCCTTTGCCTCTATTCCCCTGCTTCTAAGGAATCCTGATATCCCATGAATGTCTGGTTAGTTAACTTGGAATTGGTAACCTTGAAATTTTATTCTCAGATTTAATCTGAGATTTTATCTCAGAATGCAGTTAGGCCTCTGCCTGACCAAGTAAGGATTTTCTCAGAGCCCTTTTGTATATCACTGTATTAGTTTCCTATGACTGCTGTGACAAATTACCACCAATGTTGAGCTAAAAACAACATGTCTATCTTTTATAGTTCTGGAGGTTGGAAGTCTGAAATGAGTTTCACTGAGCTGAAATCAAGGTGTTGGTAAGGCTGTGCCCCCTCATGAGGCTCTAGAGGAGAATATATTTCTTGGCTTTTTCCAGCTTCCAGAGCTATATTCATTGCGTATCTTGGCTCATAGGCCCTTCTTTATCTTCAAGGCCAGCAGCATAGCTTCTTCAAATCTATCTCTGCTCCATCTTCAGATCACCTTCCCTATGTATAGTCAAATCTCTCTCTGCCTTGCTTTTACAAGGTCACTTGTGATTTCATTTAAGGGTCCACCTGTCTAATCCAGGATAATCTCCATGTCTAAATATTTTTAACTTAACCACATCTGCAAATATTATTTTGCCATATAAAGTCATACTCACAGGTTCTGGGGATTGGGTCATAGACATTCTGGTGAACCAGTATTCACCTTATGCTGATCATAATATTCCATGACTCAACGACTAATTTCTGAGTCATTAGGTAAGTATTTGGGACTTCTTGAAGTTAATGAGGCTTATCTTATTGACGGAGATAATATGAGAGGGATTCTTTGAGTGATGGAGGATGAAATCCCTGTGGCAATTCAAAATTATTGAAACTCACAAATATAAGTTTGATTTTCCAGAAATCCACTGTTTTTCCACTTCTAAAATGAAGTCGATGATAACTATCCCCTTGGTAACTGCTCCAATACATATCTTAAAAGAAAATACAAAGACAGAATTACTAAAGCTCTACCAATGTTTTATTCACTGCACTAATAAATGAAGAAACAATTTCCAGGCATCTAGAACGCCCTCACCAGCTTGGATAATGTTCAAAAAGTGGCAAAAAGTAATATTCAAAATATTCAAGTAATGGAATATTATAAATTTTAAGCCACATATTAAATATGGAAATACCTTTTGTTATCCAAGGAAGCTACTAATATATAAGTGAACTTATTTAGTCATATTATTTGTAGTACATTTTGTTCCAAAAATCATTCCACAAGTTTCCAAATAGTATATGGACTTGTGTGTTGGTGTGATCTTTCATTTGACACTTCTGTTAGTAGCTAAATGATAACTCTATCTGCTTCATGACTTAACATATGGAATAACATCAAATTTCCAACAACTTTCTATTAATTGAGAACCATTATATGAGGATAATGTTAATTATAAGGAAGAGGATTCATTGGCTGCCTTCATACTAGCTCTCTGGTCTCCCCGCCTCTACTCCTCTCTTACTCCTTTCTTTTCTCACATTTGAAATTATTATAATTTATATGATCCTAGGGACATGGAGAAGAAGGGAATGAGAAAGGGATGGAAAGTAGATAGGAGTGATCTGATCCTATGTGCTGAGGCCAGGAGCCTGTGTACCTTCTTTTTTTTTTTTTCTTTTCCAGTGAGGAAGTACAGTACGACTTTTCACCTTATTGAGGTTAATCAGGAGGCAGTGCCCAAGTGTAGCCCAGTTAATAAAGGAGACAAAGCAGAAAGAGGTAAAGAAAACAGAAGAGTGATGGTAATGCTCTCAGAGGTTCATGCTGCCTGCAGATAGTGGAGGCTTCTTCTAAGCCTTCGTCTATCCCTTCAGAAAATAGCAGGCACAAAGGAGAGGAAAAGTGGGAAGCCTGTAGTAATTTTCTCTTTCCAAAAAAAAAAAAAAAAAGATGTGAAAGGGGAAGGGTGCAGACCTAGTACTGTCTTGCTTGAAGAGTTTCTCTTTTAGTCATTAAATAGGTTTCCAGGAGGTTTCCTCCCTATAAACTTCTTTACAAGGCTCAGAGACAACTGCCTTTCACCAAGAATTAGGTTGTCAAATGGAACAAGGGTTCCCAAACCTACCAGAAGGGACATTAGCCCACGGTAAATGCATTTTCTGTCTATATCCATGGCAACTGCCTATATCCATGACACCTAATACCTGAATAGCTGTTTCCTTGGCCTAGACCATGCTTTTCCCCGAGGACAGGGACATGCAATTTTTTTTTTTTTTTTTTTTTTTTTTTAGAAGTGTATAGAAAAGATAGGAAGAGATTGCAAATCTCCTTTCTTCTACATGAGGACTTTTATGCATCAAGACCACCAACTTTGCAAATAAATAGCAAATCCTCTGTCACAGGTCCTCTATCTCTGCGCTCCAATGCCTAAGCCAGAAAGATATCTTGGAATCACAGCTTACTTGTTTGTAGTTTCTGAAATGATACACAAATGCTGGGATTTAGATTATTAATTTTCATTGGTTATTCTAATTATTTTATTCTACTTACTGATGTATGGAAGTGTATCAACACTAACAATCAGTATTGCTCTATACTAGCTTAATAGTAGGTTTACCTAGACTCTTGGAGCTACGGAAAATTTTTCAAAAAGTACTGAAAATAGACAGTTTTCAAACATAAAATGAACAGATCTCCAGATACTGTAAATTCTCTTTTGTAAACTGATTTGCCTGAAAATTCACCAGTATTACAATAGTTAAGGTCAACATGTTCCCCAGTTTTCCTAGTTTATGCTTATTTCATAGTACAGTTGTTAATGATATCCTCTTTAACTCTAAAAAGTATTTAGGTTTAGAAGTTATATTATATGGTCTCCCTACCACAGTCCTTTACAAAAAAGCCATATTCCTTGCACATAAATCTTACTGTGTTTCATTGCTGCAGGGTTTAAAGTCTCCCCAGGGAGCACCAACAAAGGCGATGCCTCATGTAATGATTAATCAAGTACCATAAACCAATGGGGCTTCTAGTCTTTTCCAGCCATGTATATATCTCTGTGCTAAGGGAGAAGGATAGTCTGGAACTTAAATCTTTTGCAATTATTTAAACTTATAATGAGATTTTTGGATAACTGAGAAATGGGATACAGGACATGTAATTTTTCAAAATTCTTCTAGGCATATGTAAACAGTTTGAAGACCGTGGCTCGATGGTAGTTTCCCTAAGCTTCATCCATTTTTTACATCACGGAGGCCACTCTTAGTGAAAGGAGCTGCTCAGAAGTCAGAACTCTAGCTGCCCCCAACTCTGCTCAATTTCCCCAAAGGCCAAGAGATTAAATACTCAGCACACCTGTATCTCTTTCATTGTATAGCACATCTAAGGTCATAATTTTTTCCCCTAACAAAAATCTCCAAGACTAAATATACAAGGCAGATAATAACATGGTTGACTTCATTTAAGGTGGGTTAAAAAACTTTATCAATTAAAATTATTTTACTACTCATAACAGAACATCCAACTGACAGTGGCTTCAAATGGTAAGGTTTATATTCACTGCCTGAGTGAAAAGCCTGCATGTACGGGTGCACATTTATATTAGTCAAAGATGGCTTCAATAATGCCACCCAGTCCACATTTCTCTCTGCAATATGATATTGCCATTTCCCAACCAAGAAATGGGGTCTCAAAGCCCACTTCTTGAAACTGGCTGAACTTCATAACTCACTTCTAATTGATAGAATGTGGTAGAAGTGATGCAGTGTGACTTTTAGCTTAGAAAAAGCTATGCAGCTTCTATCCGGTTTTCTTGAAAAGCTTAGTTTCTGAATGCATTCTCTCCGGAAACTATCACCACACTCTTCCAATCACCATGCAATGAGGAAGCCCCAAGCCACATGGAGAGACCATATGTTGGTTCTCTGGGCAATAGTTTCCTGGGCCTACTTCTTGAGGTACCAGACATGAGCATGAATGACTCTCCAGATGATTACATTCTCTAACTGTCTGAGCCACTTTCAGGTATCGGTTTCTTCTCATCTAAAGTCCTAGGAATGAGAGAGAAGAAACAAATCATTCTCATTGTGTCCTATCTAAATTTCTCACCTGCAGAAATGATGATCATAACAAAATGGCTGTAGTTTTAAGCCGCTAAACCTGGGTTGGTTTATTTTTCAACAATAGTAACAGAAACAATAACTATTTCTACATTTGGTGCAGCAGTTGATCAACATCATCTAAGAGACAGGCTCGTTCTGCCTTTCCTCTTTGCCATCCTCTGTATGTTGGTGATGTCACCTCTCTTTGAAACAAGATGAAGCCTATAACTCTAAACTTTTCATTTATGCAGTACAGTGCTCCAAGAAGGTAGGAAGAAAGCAGGGGATTTTACCCTGTGCTACAATTTTTAGAAACATTTTAAATAAGATTTTTAATTGTCAAATAAAAATTGTATACATTTATGGTATATATCGTCATGTTTTAAAAAATATGTATAAATTGTGGAATGGCTAAATCAAGCTAATTAGTAAATGCATTACCTGATATATTTATTTTTCATGCTGAAAACATTTAAAATCTACTCCATCAGCAATTTTTTAAATTATACTTTAAGTTCTAGGGTACATGTGCACAACGTGCAGGTTTGTTACATATGTATACACGTGCCATGTTGGGGTGCTGCACCCATT
>NW_012098876.1:4020188-4021461 GCF_000951045.1 Mandrillus leucophaeus | reverse complement strand
GTTTTCAAAGGGAATGCTTCCAGTTTTTGCCCATTCAGTATGATACTGTCTGTGGGTTTGTCATAAATAGCTCTTATTATTTTGAGATACATCCCGTCAATACCTAGTTTATTGAGAGTTTTTTGCATGAAGAGCTGTTGAATTTTGTCAAAGGCCTTTTCTGCATCTATTGAGATAATCTTGTGGTTTTTGTCTTTGGTTCTGTTTATATTCTGGATTACGTTTATTAATTTGTGTATGTTGAACCAGCCTTGCATCCCAGGGAAGAAGCCCACTTGATCATGTTGAATAAGCTTTTTGATGTGCTGCTGGATTAGATTTGCCAGTGTTTTACTGAGGATTTTTGCATCAATGTTCATCAGGGATATGGGTCTAAAATTCTCTTTTTTTGTCGTGTCTCTGCCAGGCTTTGGTATCAGGTTGATGTTGGCCTCATAAAATGAGTTAGGGAGGATTCCCTCTTTTTCTATTGATTGCAATACCTTCAGAAGGAGTGGTACCAGATCCTCCTTGTACCTCTGGTAGAATTCGGTTATGAATCCATCTGGTCCTCCACTTTTTTGGTTGGTAGGCTATTAATTATTGCCTCAATTTCAGAGCCTGCTATTGGTCTATTCAGGGATTCAACTTCTTCCTGGTTTATTCTTAGGAGGGTTTATGTGTCCAGGAATTTATCCATTTCTTCTAAATTTTCTAGTTTATTTGCTTAGAGGCGTTTATAGTATGCCCTGATGGTAGTTTGTATTTCTGTGGGATCCGTGGTGATATTCTCTTTATCATTTTTCATTGCGTCTATTTGATTCTTCTCTCTTTTCTTCTTTATTAGTCTTGCTAGCAGTCTATCAATTTTGTTGATCCTTTCAAAAAACCATCTCCTGGATTCATTGATTTTTTGAAGGATTTTTTTTGTGTCTCTGTCTCCTTCAGTTCTGCTCTGATCTCAGTTATTTCTTGCCTTCTGCTAGCTTTTGAATGTGTTTGCTCTTGCTTCTCTAGTTCTTTTCATTGTGATGTTGGGGTGTCAATTTTAGATCTTCCCTGCTTTGTCTTGTGGGCATTTAGTGCTATAAATATCCCTCTACACACTGCTTTAAATGTGTCCCAGAGATTCTGGTGTGCTGTGTCTTTGTTCTCATTGGTTTCAAAGGACATCTTTATTTCTACCTTCATTTCGTTATGTACCCAGTAGTCATTCAGGAGCAGGTTGTTCAGTTTCCATACAGTTGAGTGGTTTTGAGTGAGTTTCTTAACCCTGAGTTCTAGTTTGATTGCA
>NW_012098876.1:4003826-4019413 GCF_000951045.1 Mandrillus leucophaeus | reverse complement strand
TGGATATGAAATGAAATTCTGGGTTGAAAATTCTTTTCTTTAAGAATGTTGAATATTGGCCCCCACTCTCTTCTGGCTTGTAGAGTTTCTGCTGAGAGATCTGCTGTTGGTCTGATGGGTTTCCCTTTGTGGGTAACCCAACCTTTCTCTCTGGCTGCCCTTAACAGTTTTTTTCCTTCATTTCAACTTTGGTGAATCTGACAATTATGTGTCTTGGAGTTGCCCTTCTGCAGGAGTATCTTTGTGGTGTTCTCTGTATTTCCTGAATTTGAATGTTGGCCTGCCTTGCTAGGTTGGGCAAGTTCTCCTGGATAATATCCTGCAGAGTGTTTTCCAACTTCTCTCCGTCACTTTCAGGTACAACAATCAGACGTAGATTTGGTCTTTTCACATAGTGCCATATTTCTTGGAGGCTTTGTTAGTCTCTTTTTACTATTTTCTCTGTAAACTTCTCTTCTTGCCTCATTTCATTCATTTGATAATCAATCACTGTTACCCTTTCTTCCAGTTGATCAAATCGGTTACTGAAGCTTGTGCATGCATCACGTAGTTCTCATGCCATGGTTTCCAACTCCATCAGGTCATTTAAGGACTTCTCTATGTTGTTTGTTCTAGGTAGCCATTCGTCTAATCTTTTTTCAAGGTATTTAGCTTCTTTGCAATGGGTTTGAACTTCCTCCTTTAGCTCGGAGAAGTTTGATCATCTGAAGCCTTCTTCTTTCAACTCGTGAAAGTCATTCTCCATCCAACTTTGTTCCATTGCTGGCGAGGAGCTGTGTTCCTTTGGAGGGGGAGAGGTGCTGTGATTTTTAGAATTTTCAGCTTTTCTGCTCTGTTTTTTCCCCATCTTTGTGGTTTTTATCTACCTTTGGTCTTTGATGATGATGACATACAGATGGGGTTTTGGTGTGGAGGTCCTTTCTGTTAACAAACAGGACCTCTGTTTTTCCTTCTAACAGTCAGGACCTTCAGCTGCAGGTCTGTTGGAGTTTGCTGGAGGTCCACTCCAGACCCTGTTTGCCTGAGTATCAGCAGCAGAGGCTGCAGAACAGTGAATATTGCTGAAGAGTAAATGTTGCTGCCTGATCGTTCCTCTGGAAGCTTCATCTCAGAGGGGTACTCAGCTGTGTGAGGTGTCAGTCTGCCCCTACTCGGGGGTGCCTCCCAGTTATGCTACTCAGGGATCAGGGACCCAGTTGAGTAGGCAGTCTGTCTGTTCTCAGATCTCATACTCTGTGCTGGGAGAACCACTACTCTCTTCAAAGCTGTCAGACAGGGACATTTAAATCTGGAGAGGTTTCTGCTGCCTTTTGTTGGGCTATGCCCTATCGCCAGAGATGGAGTCTACAGAGGCATGCAGGACTCCTTGAGTTGCGGTGGGTTCCACCCAGTTCGAGCTTCCAGGACACTTTGTTTACCTACTCAAGCCTCAGCAATGGTGGGCGCCCCTCCCCCAGCCTCAGTGCCACCTTGCAATTTGATCTCAGACTGCTGTGCTAGCAATGAGTGAGGCTCCATGGGTATGGGACCCTGCAAGCCAGGAGCAGCATATAATCTCCTGGTGTGCCGTTTGGTAAGACCCTTGGAAAAGTGCAGTATTAGGGTGATAGTGACCCGATTTTCCAGGTGCTGTCTGTCACCTCTTCCCTTGGCTAGGAAAGGGAAGGGAATTCCCTGACCCCTTGCACTTCCTGAGTGAGGCGATGCCTCGCCCTGCTTCGGCTTTCGCTTGGTGGGCTGCACCCACTGTCCTGCACCCACTGTCTGACATGTCCCAGTGAGATGAACCCGTTATCTCAGTTAGAAATGCAGAAATCACCCGTCTTCAGCGTCGCTCAGGCTAGGAGCTGTAGACTGTCGCTGTTCCTATTCGGTCATCTTGGAACTGCCCCCAGCAATTTTAAGAGTATAGTACGTTGTTATTACCTGTAGTCCCAGTGTTGTACAATAGATCTCTGGAACTTACTCTTACCATATGACTGAAATTTTGTATCCTCTGATCAACATCGCCCCAATTCCTCTAACCCACTCCAGACTTTGGTAACCACCATTCTACTCTACGTCTATGAGTTCAATGTTTTTAGGTTCCACAAAATAAGTGAGATCATGTATTTGTCTGGTGCCTGGCTCATTACACTTAACATAATATACTCCAGGTTCATCCATGTTGTCATAAATGCTAGAATTTCCTTCTTTTTAAAGGTTGAATAGTATTCCATTTTGTGTATATGTGTGTATATGTATACAAATGTGTGTATATGCATATATACACACACATAAACCTGCACACCCAGATATACATACATGGAGATACATACATACAAACACATGTACATACACATGTATGTGTGTATATCTATACATACATATACACACATTTTATTTATTCATTCATTTGTTGATGAACACGGATTGATACCATCTTCGCTACTGTGAATAATGCTGCAGTGAGCATGGAAGTGCTGATATCTCTCCAACATACTGATTTTACTTCCTTTGGATTATGTCCAGTTTTGGGATTGCTAGGTCACATAGTAGTTCTTTTTACTTTTTAAAGAAACATTCATACTGTTTTTTTGTAATGACTATACACCAATGTGGACAAGGGTTCCCCTTTCTCCACATTCTCTTCAACACTTGTTATCACTGATCTTCTTGATAATAGCTATTCTTGTAGCTATGAAATGGTATTTCATTGTGGTTTTAATTTGTATGTCTCTTGTGATTAGTGATTTTGAATATTTTTCTTTTAGTATGCTGTGAAATTTGGTTTGGTAGTATTTTGTTGAGGATATTTGCATCCATGTTCATCAGGTATATTGACCTGTAATTTTCTTTTCTTGTAGTGTCTTTGTCTGGTTTGGTATCAGAATAAATTAGTTGGCCTTGTAAAAAGGAGCATGGAAGTATTCCCTTTGCTTCAGTTTTTTGAAAGAGTTTGAGAAGGATTGAAAATAGATCTTTAAAAGTTTGATAGAAGTTAGCAGTGAAATCATTAGATCTAAGGCTTTTCATTGATGGAAGACTTTTTATTAGTTCAGTCTCCTTACTCATCATTAGTCTGTTCAGATAGCCCATTTCTTTGTGATTCAGTCTCCGTAGGTTGCATGTGTCTGGAAATGTATCAAATTCTTCCAGACTATCCAATTTATTGGCATATAATTTTTCCTAGTAGTCTCATGATCTTTTATATTTCTGTGGTACAAGTTAAAATGTCTCCTCTTTTCCTCCTCTTTTCCTTTCTTATTTTGAGTCATATCTCTCTCTTTGTTTTCTTTTTTTTTTTTAGTCTAGCTAAAGATTTGTTGATATGGTTTACCTTTTTCAAAAATCAACTCTTAATTTTGTTTATCTTTTCTACTGTATTTCTAGTCTTATTTCATTTACTTCTGCTCTGGTCTTTATTATTTTCCGCTTTTTGCCAACTTTGATATTAGTTTGTTCCTGTTTTTCTAGTTCCATGAAGTGTACTGCTAGGTTGTTTATTTGGGATCTTCCTCCTTTGTTGATATATGTAAGTGTGTGTTGCTATAAATTTTACTCTTAGAACTGCTTTTGTGGCATCCCACTAGTTTGGGTAGGTTTTGTTTCCATTTTCATCTCAAGATGTTTTTAAATACCCCTTTTAATTTCTTCCCTTTTAATTCTTTGATTAGAGAATTTAATTCATTTAAATTCAAGGTAATTATTGATGTCTAACTACTTACGACTGCCATTTTGTTCATTGTTTTCTGGTTGTTCCATTTTCTTTCTCTCTTGCTGTCTTCCTTTGTGATTAAGTGATTTTCTCTACTGGTATGCTTTCTTTTAAAGTGGGACATTAAATTTCTTCACTGACTTAATGGTTTTCAAAAGCATGTTTACTTTTTATGTATTTGTGAATTTTCTGGAATTCCTCCTGTTATTTCTAGTTTATATATATATATACACACACACACACATATATATATATATGGAAAAATGTATTTCATATATTGTGGTAGGAAAAGATACTTGATATAATTTCAGTCTTCTTAAATTTGTTAAGACGTGTTTTGTGATGTCTGTCTGAATCTATCCTGAAGAATATTTCATGTGCCCTTGAGAAGACTGTGTATTCTGTCGTGGGTTGGAATATTCTGTATGTTTGTTAGGTTGACTAGCTCTAAAATGTAGTTTATTTCGTATTTACTTACTAATTTTCTGTCAGAATTATCTCTCAGTAGTTGAAAATGGGGTATTTAAGTTCATTACTATCATTTTAATTAGTCTCTCTCTCCCTTTAGATCTATTAACATTTGCTTTGTATATTTAGGTGGTCTAATGTGAAGTACATAGATATTAATATTTTTGTTATAGTCTCTTGATGAATTGACCATTTTATCATAACATGAAATTCTTCGACTCATTTTACAGTTTTTGACATAGAGTTAGTTTACTTTATCTGATATTAGTATAATTACTATTCCTGATATCTTTTGATTTCCATTTTCTCGGAATATGTTTTTGCATCCCTTCACTTTCAGTCTGCGTGTGTTCTTATAGCTGAAGTGAATATCTTCTAAGTAGCATACAGTTGGGTCTCTTGTCTTATAATCTACATTCAAGGTAATTATTGATATGTAATGACTTCCTGCTGCCATTTGTTAATTGTTTTCTGGTTATTGCATAGGTTCTTTATTCCTTTCTTCCTCTCTTGCTGTCTTCCTTTATGATTAAGTGATTTTTCTCTACTGGTATGCTTTGATTTTTTACTATTTATCTTTTGTGTATTTACTACAGATTTTTGCTTACCAGGAGGTTTACAAAGAGCATCGTATACTTATGACAGGCTATTTTGAGCTGACAATAACTTTTATTACATAAAATAACTATGATTTTACTTCACCCTCCCTGTAGAATTTTGTTATTTTTGTGGAGATAAGGTCTCACTATGTTGCCCAGATGGTCTTGAACTCCTGAGCTCAAGTGATTCTTCCATCTTTGCTGCCCAAAGTGTAGAGATTATAGGTGTGAGCTACTGTGCCTGACCCCATTGTAATTATTTGCTGTCACAATTTGTATCTTTTTATATTATGTATCCCTTAAAATTTATAGTAATGATTATTATTTTAACCTTCATATTAAAGATATAAATGATTTACACACTAATCTTACAGTATTAGAGTGGTCTGGATTTGACTGTGAGATTCATAATTTCATATGTTTTTTGTTGCTACTTAGCTTCACTTTCTTTCAGTTTGAAGAACTCCTTTAGACATTTATTATAAGACAGGCCTGGTGGCAGTGAAATCCTTCAGCTTTTATTCATCTGGAAAAGTCTTTGTGTCTCCTTTATTTCTAAAGGACAGTTTTTCCAGGTACTTCATCACTTTAAATATATTATCTCACCCTCTCCTGCCCTGTAAATTCTCTGCTGAGAAATCCACTGTTAGCCTTATGGGAACACTCTTATATGTTATTTGTTTCTCTTCACTTACTTCTTTTAAGATCTTTCTTTATCTTTGATTTTTTACAAAATATATTTGATTATAATATATTTTGGTGTAGTCTTATTTGGATTGAATCTGAATGGAGACATTTCTTCCACTTGGATATTCATATCTTTCTCCACATTTTAAGTTTTCTGTTATTTTCTGCTATTCTTTCTTTAAATAAGCTTTGTACCATTTTGTCTTCTTCCTGAACTCTTTTAATTTTCTCTTTAGATGCTATCCCATAAATTCTATCAGCTTTAATTATTTTTCATTCTTTCTTATTCTTCTCTGAATATATATTTTCAAATAAGCTGTCTTTGACTTCACAGATTTTTTTTTCTGCTTCATTAATTTTGCTATTGATGCTCTCTACCACATAGTTTACATTTCATTCATTGTATTATTAAGGTCTAGAATTTCTCTTTAAAAGTGTTTTTAATCTTTCTGTTAAATTTCTTGTTTCGGTCATTTATGGTTTTTCTGATATTTTTGGATTATTTTTCTTTATTTTCTTGAAGTTTGCTTAGCTTTCTTAAAAAATAACTATCTTGAATTCTTTGCTTTTTAGTTTGTATATTGCTGCTTCTAGGAGATTGTGTTATTTGGTGGTGATACGATTTCTTATTTTTTTGTGTTTCTTGTTGCCTTACCTTTATGTCTATGCATTAAAGAATTAGGGACTTGTTCCAGTCTTTGCAGACTCACTTTTTCTGGGAAAGCTCTTTAGTAGTAGTCAGCTTAGTTAGAGATTCTGAGCATGTCTCTGGTATAGTCTGAGAGTGGATTTCCTCCTTGAATCCTTAGGTAGTAAGTCTACCCTGGTGGCTCCAGGCTCAGATTTCCTGTAGTAACCCAGCTTGATGCCTGAATCAGTGGGTATGTTGGCTTGATGCCTGGTTTCATAGGGTTGAGCCTGAATTCTAGAGACACTGGGGTAGACTTACTGATCTGGTCTGCAGGTATATTAGTCAGAGGTCTCCAGAGGGACAGAACCAAAAGGATATATGTATATATAAAGGAGAGTTTATTAAGAAGAATTGACTCACCTGATTAAAAGACTAAGTCCCATGATAGGCCATCTGCAAGCTGGGGAAGAGAGAAGCCAGTAGTGTGCCAGTCCAAGTCTGAAAGCCTCAGAACTAGGGAAGCTAACTGCGTAGCCTTCAGTCATGGCCAAAGGCCTGAGAGCTCCCAGGAAGCTATTGGTGCAAGTCCCAGAGTCCAAAGGCCAAATAACCTAGAGTCTGATATCCAAGGGCAGGAGGAGTGGAAGCAAGTTTCCAGTGTGGAGAGAAAAAAAAAAAAGACTCAACAAGCAAAGTTATCCGCCTTCCTCCCTCTGCTTTGTTCTAGCTGCTTTGGCAGTCAATTAGATGATGCCTACCCACATTGAAAGCGAGTCTTTCTTTCCCAGGCAAACGACTCAAATACCAGTCTCCTCTGGCAGCACCCTCACAGATACCCTAGAAGCAACACTTTACTAGCCATCCAGACATCCCTCAATTCAATCAAGTAGACACCTAATATTAACCATCCTAGCAGGGATGGGAATAGAGCCTAAGTTCACTGGCATGTGCCTTCAGTCTGAGTCTACAGGGACTTGTCTGGCACTGGGGTGAGCCTGGCACTGGGGCTGAATAGGATTGGCCTGGAACCTGAGTTCTTGAGGGACTGGCCTGGACCCTGGGTCTGCTGAAGCAAGCCTGAACCCTGAGCTTTCTGGAACCTGGGGCCACATGGACTGGACAGGTGCCTGGAGCTGGCCTGATGCTGGGACTGGCATGAAGCCTGGATCTGAGAGGGTTAGACTGGAACCTAGGATAGCCACTGCTCGCCTAGTACCTGGAGCCACTGTGGCTTACCTGAGGCTGAGGTTGGGGCTGGGGCTATGGGGACTAGCCTGGAGCCTTTGCCACTGATAACCTGCCTGGATGTTGGGTTTATATAGTGCTGGCCTAGAGGCTAGGTCTCTGAAGGATGGCCTGGGTCCTAAGGTCTTGGGAGGCTGGCCTGGGACCTGGGTATACAGAGGTAGTCCTAAATCCAGGGTCTGTGGGCCTACTCCAATCCTAAGGTCTATTGGGACAGATGTAGATTCTGGGTATGCTGGAGCTGGGCTGGGCCCTGGGTCTCCAGTAGTGTGTGTGGTGCTGCAGGGTTCAGCCTTAGTACATTGTTAACTAATCAAGTTCAGGATTCTGTAAGTGCCAAGAAAGGAGAATGACTATTGGAAAATAACCAACAGTGTCTGCTATAGGTGCCCAGACCTATGCTATTTTACCTCCTCAACATACCCTGCGGTATTTCCTAGATGATACAGGTTTCTTGAAACAAAAGTTTTAAAATCATAGACTAAAAGCCAACTCCTATTTATAGGAGTTATTTTAATATTTTAAAAGAATTTGTATTCTTTTCTGTGATTATACTATTTAAATATTCATAATATTTTAAAAGAATCTGTGATTCCTGGTCATGTGTATGGTTTGTCAATGCTCATTTGCGCATGGCTCTAGGAGAACACACAGGTTTTCCAGGTTTTCCTGTCATAAACTTTGTCCCTTCTTTTATATGATTATTCAGAGGCCAGGACTTGATTCATGGAAATGTATTTGTTTCCTGACTATACTTTTTAAGTTGTCTAGTATTCTTATATCTTTGGAGAAGCTGATTCCCAGCAATGACCCCTTCAATGCTCTTGAACTTTGAATGAGGTCACATCATCAATGCAGCAAACATTAACTTGAGTACATACTATCTGCTGGGCATTATGCTGCATGAGCACAACAATAGGGGGTAGAGCAGAAGACGAAGGGAATGATGAATATTATAAAGTGTCCATATATTCAAGTTGCTTAAAATCTAGTGGAGAAGAGAACTGAGGAAACAGACAGATATTAGATGATGGTAGCAAGGTTCTAAACCAATGATTCCCAAATGTTAAATGTGGACCCTTTAAACACTATAATTTGAGGAAGTTGCAGGCATGTTATGGACCCTGGAACCAGTCTGAGTTGGGTGCATATCCCAACTATCATTGCTGTAGCTGTTTGACCCAGAGCAAAGCTATTAAATGTCTCAGAGTCAACTTCCTTCTTTATGTAATAAGAGAAGTATACATTGGTTTTTAATGTCATTGTGAGATTTTAATGAGATAATATGTGTAAAGCTGTTGAACACATAATTATTAGTTATAAAACACTTAATAAATACAAATCATATTAAAATAGGAAAGCAGTTTCAATTTGAGTCATCAAAGAAGGCTTACAGACTCCCAGTTTATACTCTTAGGGTGGCATCTGTTTTTAAGATCCTGAGACACAGGCTTTAAACTATTGAGAGCCCCTCAGGTACAAAAAGACTTATTTGTGTCTGCCTGGAAATGTCAACCTTTCTCCATTATCTGCTGTTTAACATTCATACTTTAGTAGACCAAGACAATGAAAGCATTAAAACTTTGCCAAGATTTAGTCAATTATAGTAAAGTCTAAGATTTAAATGCTATTTTTTTTCATATTTTTTTTCCAAGTGGCAGTGTTTTCCAGATAAAATTGAGATTCCTGTTATGCTTTTCTCCCTTATGACTTTTATTTTTCACACATGGTCTGAAAGACTGAGATTTCATCTGGTATATTTCATTCCCTTCGTTTACTTCCTAGTCATGATGGAGTCCCCTTTCCCATGGCCTTTCCTCTCTCCTAATAGTCCCTTACACCATTTCCATAATGCATGACTCGATACTACTCAATTCTGAGTGTTCCAAACAGGTGTTCTGGGGAAAGGATTCAGCCATCCATCTGGGCTTGGTCTATACCTCCCATGGCAGATGATTAACTTTCGTAAGACATTGTTGGAAATCCAGGCTGTGGTATTTTATGCTGTTCTACCCAGTTTTGTATGTTTGATTTTTAAAAAAATCTCCTGTCATGATAATTATTAAAAATTAACATTGAAGTTGATTAAATGCAGTATGTGTCACATTAAATAGTAAATTTTAAAATTATCAATAAAATATTACCTTATGGAAATAAGCTAGATGCAAATATTTTAGTTGCTAGCATGGTGTCTTATACAGTTTGGTTATGGTCACTGGGACAAGATTAAACTCTCTTCGTAACAGGGAATCTGACACATGAGAAGAGTTTAAAGATTTTTTTTCCAAACATGGTACCATTCTTACAAAAGGCACATGAAATGGAAAGGTTTCAGTTTATGATCAGTGGTGTTCTCAATGCTGTGGCTGACATACATTACTAGTTTTATCTGTTTTTTTTTTTTTTGTTTTTTGTTTTTTTAAATCTATGAATGAGGCCTGCTAAACACAATCTCATAAAGCTGAGTATTTGATAGAAACAATGACAAAACATATTTACATTATAAGAGGTCTGTTTTGAAAAGTAAAATAATTTTAAGCTTAAAAACAAAAATGCTTCTGATTAGCTCCCTTCACCCTTTCAGGGAAGGCAAATTCTATCAGTCACATTGATGAAGAGACTTTCAATGCAATCTGTTAAGACCAAGCTTTGTAGTAGTCACAGGCAATGAACTTAAATTACATCAACTTATCAACTGGGTTCATTGGAACATCTCTGTAATCACTCGTGTATGAAGACCCAATAAGGCTGAATTGACCTTTTTTTTTTTTTTTTTCTTTCAATTACAACATTGGTGTAGATTCTTTTGGGACAAACGCTCAAACTTTTAAAATATATTTTAAAGTTGAAGTGAAAATTCAAACTTTCTCCTAAACATCTTTTGGTTGTGGATTATTATTTTTCAGTAACTCTTTAAACCGATGCATATTTAAAATAAATACTAATAAAAACAAAATATATAATATATATAATAATTGTACCCCTCTAAACCCAACAGGCAGCTGCAGAGGCAGAATATTGTCAACACTTTTGAAGCTCTCTTATTCTCCTTTAAAGCATCCCCTTTCCAGCTCCCAGAGGTAACCCTAATCCAGAATTTTCTATTAAGCATTTCCTTGCCTTTATTCATAGTTTTGCCACTTTTAGGTACCTAAATATATTGTTGACTCATTTTTAACTTTATATCAATGCAAAAGGCACTACAGGTATTTTCAGAATCTTTTTGGTTTTACTCAACATTATGTTTTTGAGATCCATTCATTATGATGTGATTAGCTATAGGACATTTGATTATATATAGTTCATTGTCTGAGTATATCATGACTGATTTAACCATTTTAATGTTGAAGGGAATGTAGGCTGTTTCTTGTTTTTAGTATATAATGAGCAATGCTGCCGAATCCCTGTTTTCTTGTCCACATGTTGTCTATACCACGCATTGGTATTGCTGGGTTGTAGGGTGTAGCATAATCAAATTGTCTAGGCAGATTGTGCCTATACTATAACTTATGGTTGAGCATGAGCCTTTTTTCCTTTTCTGTGAAATGCTCTACTACCTTTTCTTCACTTTTTTATTGCCATATTTGTCTTTTTCCTTATGATTTGTAGGGTTTCCCTATATAGCTAGATAATAATCTTTTGTCAGCTCTCTATATAGCCAATATCTCCTATCAATTTCTTCATTAGATTTCATTTTTATGGTGTCTTTTGATGAACAGCGTTCTTAATTTGAATGTAGTAAAATTATTTTTAAAATGGATAATATATTTTGTGTGTTATTTGATAAATTATATTTTACCACAAGGCAGATAGTGGTTGTGTCTTTTTTCCTCTGTCTCCCTTACAGGATAATCGAAACAAATAAGCCATTTTTCACCTCTTTTCCATTATAAATTCTCCCTTAGAACTCCTTTTGTGATTTTTGTATTGGAAATTGAGGGTTGGCTAAGTGAAATCAGATGTTCAGTGCAGCGTGTTGCAGCATGTCCCAATCTGGTGGCTTGTTTCTCTCTTCTCTCTTTGTATGTGATCTATGGAGCCACCAAAAAGTTATCTGGGGAAGAACAATGGCACATTTAACTCAGATTCTATTCCAGAAAAGCTTATCAAATAATTTCTGTGGAACAAGTACAGTGTTATTCCTGATAGAATTCTGTCAAGATAGATAGAACACATAGGACTTACCAAAGATGGAAGGCCATCACATTTGTTAGTCTAGGACTTCCTTTTCTTCAATCAACAACATATGTGAACTTTATTTTCTTGCTAGATATATAGAATATATCTTCCTTTTGATTTTCGCATAAAGTGTAATAATATAGCTTTATAGTAAAGTATTTAAATCTTCCCTTAGTAAGAACCAAAACGTGTTTTCCAGTTGTTCTTTATTTTCATAATGATACAGTGAATGAGGGTGTATGTAACATAGTGTATATATGTTTATGTGTATATGTACATGTCAGTATGTATATATCTCCATATATTTGTGATATGGCTTCTTTATAATTGTTTTAAAGAAGTAGAATTGCTATGACTAATGATATTTTCACTTAAAATTTTTATGGAAATGCTAAATTGCCTTATCACCAAAGTTGACAAGGATATGCTTCATCACAGTCTAGCTTATATTAGATATTGTCAGTTAAGTAGACTTCTGTTAATTTTAGTGAAAATAGTATTTTATTGTTCTAATTTGTATTTCTTTTATCACTGCATTAGCCAATCTTGTTTTTGAATGTTTCTGAGCTATTTATAACTTTTTAACATTTGAGTTCCTTCCATGAATAAACATAGAGTGATAATGTAAAGCAGTGTAACTGAAGAGATGCTTGTCATTTCACTGCAGTTGTATTTTCATCATAAAAGCGATAGAATTAAATTTGTATCACCTGCAAATTGGCATTTTTGTGGCTATTTGTACTTCATCTACAAAATCACAAACCTAACCATGCTAAAAATGAACAAATTTGGGTTTGCTGCCTGAAACCTTTAGTTGGGTGTTTTAAAATAAAATAAAATAGCAGCAAATATTCAAAACACTTTCACCAGTGTTATCTCATCTGATCCATTGCATCTTTCTAACAAATCGTTATATCAACAGATGTCAAATTAAACAAAACAAAGAACAACAGAATGCTTATCTATTTATTGCTGCAAAAGTACTTAAACAGGTGTCATATATTCAAGATTCTAATCTCTGTTCCAGAGAGCAAGCTTTTAGTGAAAATATTTGTAAGTGTTATGACCAAATGTAACAAAGGCATAAATAAAATCCAGGAAAATTACAAAATTCAGATTAAGAGGAAACACTAAGGAGAGCATATAGGCATCTTAACTTTCCTGGTAATGTTCTGTTTCTGAAGCTGAATGATATCAACACAAGTATTTGCATGTATGCTTTATAATTTCTCATATTTGTAAAATACTTAAAAAAAATTAAAACCTCAGTGCTTTTTTTTTTTCATTTCTACAGTGGCATATAAAAAAGGATTACCACTCTAAAGTTTAATGATCACATCCGAGGGGTTCAAATGCCAGTGCGTTTGGCAGCAATTCAGTGCAGGGTTTGCTGAGCCAATTCTCCAGTTCTGAGTAGCCTCAATGCCTCAACCTAATCTGGCAGAGGGAACACTCCGATGATAGCAATTACTTCAGTTCTCAGTTTGTTGAGTTCATATCGCCCCACAAGTAATAAAAGTTCTTAAAAGAGTTTGCTGAAAAGAATGAAAATAGGCATGGTACATGACTCAACAAATCTACTCCAAACCGCTTGTGTGAAAATATATACACATATTTAATTTAGCCAACTGTTCTCCTTGATCGATAGTTTGCATATATTACACTATAAATCTGATGCTCATAACCTTCCACAGCTTCCTAAATTGAGAGAGTAAATTTCTGAATTTTCCCAAAATGTACATGTTACTGAAACCTAAGGATAAGTGTCATGGACTTCTCGTGATCATCTAGATCACACTGAAAGGGTAATTGTCACTTTGGGATTTACTAATTAAAACACCTAGGAATATTTTGTGAATCTGACTCTTCAGGGTAGGAGGTCTGTCTTGTTTAAACAAATAAAACTTTGGTTGGCAAAGATTTTTACTGATGGACAGGAATAAAGATGTAGCCTCATTTTGTAGGGGAGAGGTAGTGCATATTTAACAGATACACATTTGGACCTGATGTTGGCTTTGCATTCACTCTCAGGTACCACAGCAGAAATTTACCCTGTAGTAGCATTGCTTTGGAGTGGTGTTCGACATTGCTATCAGTGGTAGTTAGCATTTATGGCACAATTCATTTAGGTTTTTACGAGTCCTTCATATTCCCTTTATAACCCCAAACAGGAAATGTCCGTGTGGGGAATGAGTAACACTATACACCAAAATCTCTTTGATTTTCATTTTTATGTTAATAGTCACTAAATTTCTAAACCCAGGATGTGTAGTTTTCGGAATCTTAAGTATTATATATACCTTGGAGGTCTCTAAGAGTCATCTGAATGGAATTTCTCACTGCAGACTGATAGTTTTCTTTGACCCACTTTGAAATAAAATAGTTTAGGGCTAAATATTTGATGTAATATGACACATAATACCATTAATTTAATTATTTTGCTTATTTAGCTAATATCCATTGCACATTTATTGAGAACCTACTATGCGCCAGGCAGTTTTCTAGGTCCTATAGTGCATTTGTTCTGCTATTTACATGGCGGATTGCTGTTATAAATTAAAAAATCTCAGGCTGAACTAAAATAGAAATCTATTTGTTATTCATGTGAAGTCCACTAGGGGGTCAGAAGTTTTTTCACTTAGGAATTAGGGTACTAGTTTCATTATATGTCTCAAACTTGCAACCCCCTTTAGCCTTGGGGCAATCCCCAGGAACCTCTTCATTCCAATTAGCAAATAATAGATGAGAGAATAGGGAATTGCCATTGAGAGGTCTTTGTGAATCTGGCCTTGAAGGGGCACACATCACTGCCTCCACATTCTGTATTCTAGGACTCAGCTATATGGTCATGCTGATTTCAAAGAAAGTGGGAAATGTGGCATAACCATATTTCTTGGAAGAGAGGAAACAAATTTGGTGAGTATTAAGCTAATCTCTGCCAAATGTGCTATTATATTTGGTAAGACAGATGAGGTTCCTACTCGTATGGAGCAACCATTCTGGTATAGTGAGATAGACGATAAACAGGAAAACAAATATATAAATAAGAATCACAGGTAGTGATGAGTGCTGGAAAGTAAACAACAAGGGGTAGTGGGATTTAGGATGAACAGCAGAGGGAAAAGAGCTCTTTTAGGTAGCATGATGAAAGGGCAAATGTCTGTTGCAATGAAATCCCTTTTGAAGCTTGAATTAAGGGAAGAAGTTGGCCATGTAAAGACCTAGAGAAAAGCTTTCCAGACAGGACAAAGGGCAGAATCTGAACAGGCTTAGTATGTATGGATGGCAGAAAGAAGGTAAGTCTGGCAAAACTTACTCAATGAGGTTGGAATTGGATGGGATGAGCAGAGGAGAAGCAGGGAACATGTTATGCAGTTCCTGGAGGTCTTTACTGTCATATACAGGGATTTTTGCTAAGTATCTGGAATGCTTTATCTCATTTAATCTTTTCAACAAATCTGGATATTATTACCCCTCCTTTTGCAGACAAGTAAATGGAGGTTTAGGGAGTTTAAATAACTTCTGCAAGATCATATAGCTGATGAAGCAGAGTCAGATGTACCCAAGTCTGTCTGACCCCAAAACTCATGCTTCTGACCATGATGCAACCATGTTTTTAACCACATTTTTAGTCAATGCTGAAAAAATCTGTTTTCTCTTTCGTTCATGAAATAATGCAAAAGAATGTCCTCTGTCATCTTAAACTTTCTGACAATTTGAAACCACTAAGACTGTTCCAAAGCCAATGTATATTTAGCAAAGACATTTAAAATATTTTCACTTTAAAATTTCTCTATAATAAACATGCTTTGCTCTTATACAAACAATTCTAGTCAGATTTATCATCGTCAAGTATGAATTCTTATCTAATGGAACTTGTTACCTCAATCCAGTCAATTCATACGAGAATATTACTCTTATGTACTTTCCTCCCTGAAAATGTATAGCAACCTCATTCCAAATTTAAGGAATATCTAATGCACCTTTTGGTAACCTATTCCATTTTTTACTACCATCTAGTCTGTTATTTTCAGGGTTTATATTTGTTGAAAGTGCGCTTACCATCATTCCTGTTTACACT
>NW_012098876.1:3970119-4003776 GCF_000951045.1 Mandrillus leucophaeus | reverse complement strand
GATGTTGGCTTTGCATTCACTCTCAGGTACCACAGCAGAAATTTACCCTGTAGTAGCATTGCTTTGGAGTGGTGTTCGACATTGCTATCAGTGGTAGTTAGCATTTATGGCACAATTCATTTAGGTTTTTACGAGTCCTTCATATTCCCTTTATAACCCCAAACAGGAAATGTCCGTGTGGGGAATGAGTAACACTATACACCAAAATCTCTTTGATTTTCATTTTTATGTTAATAGTCACTAAATTTCTAAACCCAGGATGTGTAGTTTTCGGAATCTTAAGTATTATATATACCTTGGAGGTCTCTAAGAGTCATCTGAATGGAATTTCTCACTGCAGACTGATAGTTTTCTTTGACCCACTTTGAAATAAAATAATTTAGGGCTAAATATTTGATGTAATATGACACATAATACCATTAATTTAATTATTTTGCTTATTTAGCTAATATCCATTGCACATTTATTGAGAACCTACTATGCGCCAGGCAGTTTTCTAGGTCCTATAGTGCATTTGTTCTGCTATTTACATGGCGGATTGCTGTTATAAATTAAAAAATCTCAGGCTGAACTAAAATAGAAATCTATTTGTTATTCATGTGAAGTCCACTAGGGGGTCAGAAGTTTTTTCACTTAGGAATTAGGGTACTAGTTTCATTATATGTCTCAAACTTGCAACCCCCTTTAGCCTTGGGGCAATCCCCAGGAACCTCTTCATTCCAATTAGCAAATAATAGATGAGAGAATAGGGAATTGCCATTGAGAGGTCTTTGTGAATCTGGCCTTGAAGGGGCACACATCACTGCCTCCACATTCTGTATTCTAGGACTCAGCTATATGGTCATGCTGATTTCAAAGAAAGTGGGAAATGTGGCATAACCATATTTCTTGGAAGAGAGGAAACAAATTTGGTGAGTATTAAGCTAATCTCTGCCAAATGTGCTATTATATTTGGTAAGACAGATGAGGTTCCTACTCGTATGGAGCAACCATTCTGGTATAGTGAGATAGACGATAAACAGGAAAACAAATATATAAATAAGAATCACAGGTAGTGATGAGTGCTGGAAAGTAAACAACAAGGGGTAGTGGGATTTAGGATGAACAGCAGAGGGAAAAGAGCTCTTTTAGGTAGCATGATGAAAGGGCAAATGTCTGTTGCAATGAAATCCCTTTTGAAGCTTGAATTAAGGGAAGAAGTTGGCCATGTAAAGACCTAGAGAAAAGCTTTCCAGACAGGACAAAGGGCAGAATCTGAACAGGCTTAGTATGTATGGATGGCAGAAAGAAGGTAAGTCTGGCAAAACTTACTCAATGAGGTTGGAATTGGATGGGATGAGCAGAGGAGAAGCAGGGAACATGTTATGCAGTTCCTGGAGGTCTTTACTGTCATATACAGGGATTTTTGCTAAGTATCTGGAATGCTTTATCTCATTTAATCTTTTCAACAAATCTGGATATTATTACCCCTCCTTTTGCAGACAAGTAAATGGAGGTTTAGGGAGTTTAAATAACTTCTGCAAGATCATATAGCTGATGAAGCAGAGTCAGATGTACCCAAGTCTGTCTGACCCCAAAACTCATGCTTCTGACCATGATGCAACCATGTTTTTAACCACATTTTTAGTCAATGCTGAAAAAATCTGTTTTCTCTTTCGTTCATGAAATAATGCAAAAGAATGTCCTCTGTCATCTTAAACTTTCTGCCAATTTGAAACCACTAAGACTGTTCCAAAGCCAATGTATATTTAGCAAAGACATTTAAAATATTTTCACTTTAAAATTTCTCTATAATAAACATGCTTTGCTCTTATACAAACAATTCTAGTCAGATTTATCATCGTCAAGTATGAATTCTTATCTAATGGAACTTGTTACCTCAATCCAGTCAATTCATATGAGAATATTACTCTTATGTACTTTCCTCCCTGAAAATGTATAGCAACCTCATTCCAAATTTAAGGAATATCTAATGCACCTTTTGGTAACCTATTCCATTTTTTACTACCATCTAGTCTGTTATTTTCAGGGTTTATATTTGTTGAAAGTGCGCTTACCATCATTCCTGTTTACACTTTCCTGGCATCTAACTTTCCTTAAATTTAGCTATTTGATTTGGAACTTATTCTTAAGCACAGGTTAAATCATGATTCGTTTTATTTCTTTCAAAATCTAGAAAATCCGGGAATCTTCAACCAGTTAAGGATGAAAGATTGCATGGAGTCCTATTTTAACCCTATTATTTGATTTTTCTTTCAATGCCATTTCTTTTTATTTTCTTGTATAAATTACTCTTGGCATCTTTTATCAGTCTAAGGAGGACAGGTACAAGACCACTCTTGTAACTTGGGATACAAAAGTAATTCAATATGAGATGTTTATGTGGAAGAGTAGTTGGTTTTCTCATCTTTAATAAATGATATAGAATTACCAGAGAACAAGAAATGTTGCAAAGGGTTGCTATGCATGGAAAATACCGAATTGGGGACCTAGTTGGTAAAACCTTAAAATTGTTATATGATATGTACACTTCAGAATAAAAAGTCTCGCTTTTGTTCTTCCTTATTCTACTAATGCACAAAAGACTCGATATTTAATTTTTTTCTTTAAAGATAGGGAGGACTCTGTGGTTGTTTTTTGGAGGAAAATAAACAGATATAAACACTCTAAAATGGCTGAAAGCAAAATTTGACTAATGTTTTGTAGACAAAAAGCAAAAAGATTTAAACCAGATAATCTGTGCTTACATAATACCTATCTGCTCTTTACTATTCTCCTCTTCTGTGGTATTTTGTAAGGTTGACATGTGCAATGAGCAGAGAATATAGTATCAGAAGATCTAAATGTGGGTCCTGACTCTGTCAATTATTTGATGACTCTGGGCAAACCATTTGTAAATCTTGACTTGCTTTTGTCTCTGCAAATTATGGTAAGTTGCATAAGTGAAAGCACTTAATAAATATTTAGTGTTATATTAATGAGAACATGTTGACATTAGAATCAAACTTTTTTGATTGAATCTAGTGTCTTAACTATTCAGTTTCTCCTATTCTCTGCACAATCTCTGGCTATTCTGAGCTCTCCATCATGCCTGGACCATTCTAACTTGTAAGGTGTCTTTTATTTTGCTCGATTAAGATTCATGATTTCTTTTTTTTTCTTTCGTGCATTCCTGAATCAATAGCAACTATCATCTTTCCCTCCTTCTCCACTATCTTTACTTCTCCTGGTCCCATTTGTCCCACTGTTTTCTTCTTCTAGGTAAATGCATTTTTATTATTTCCAAGGACTTGATGTACTTCCCAACTCTTTGAATCAAATGGTGCTCTCCTTGTAAGAATGAAGGAAGTTATTTAAAATCCCATAATTTTGAACTTAGTGGAGGTACCACTTCTTGCAGCAGGTCCTTCCTGACCCTACCCTCTTCTATATTGAAACATTGCCACAGGCTTATAGATCCATGTTACGTGATTGCATGGCCCTCCATAAATTTGTTTCTGGAGTAAGTGTAGTTTAAATTACAAAGTACTTAGCAATATGTTTTAAAACACAGGTTATTTCTAAATTGAGAATGGCTTTGTATTCATGCATCCATTTATTCATCCTTTTGAAAAATATTTATTGAGCCTCTGCTACATGCCACATGTAGTTCCAGATACATGGGGTGCAGAAATGAGTAAGATGTAATCACTCAAGGAGTCTGTAGCTTAAGGGAGTAGGAGACACCTACAGAGTATTAGAATTGCAAGACAAGGGGAAATCAAAGTATGTAGAAAGTGTCATAGAAGTACCAAATATGAGATGACAACTTTTGCTTTCTTTTTTTTTTTTTTTGAAACGGAGTCTCGCTCTCTCCCCCAGGCTGGAGTGCAGTGGCGAGAACTCGTCTCACTGCAAGCTCTGCCTCCCGGGTTCACATCATTTTCCTCCCTCAGCCTCACGAGTAGCTGGGACTGCAGGTGCCCATCACCATGCCCGGCTAATTTTTTGTGTTTTTAGTAGAGACAGGTTTCACCGTGTCAGCCAGGATGGTCTCGATCTCTTGACCTGGTGGTCCACCCGCCTCGGCCTCCCAAAGTGCTGGGATTACAGGCGTGAGCCACCAGGCTCGACCGACAACCTTTGCTTTCTAACCAGAGATGACTGTAGCAAGAAAGGATACATCAGTGGAATCTTGGAAAGTCAAGAGTTAGCCATGTGTGGGTGAAGTCATTAAAAACAGACAGCACAGTAAGGGCAAGGCCTATTTCCTCATATATCATTAGTCACCCTGGGCCCAAATTCATCTGTAACATGAGAGAGTTGAATTAGATGAGTTCATGTCTCTCTCTAAGTTCCGTTTTCCTAGGATTTGTACAGTTCTGAATACCCGCTACAGGTACAATATGTACTGACTTCAGTGGTGAAAATGTTAGTGCTGCCCTTGAGTAACTTATCCTCCAGTAAGACATGGTAAAAGAGGGTCCATTTCTTCAGCTGGTTAACTCATAGCAGTACTTGAAGTGCTGCCTTGAGAAGGATGATAAGATCTTATCTAGGTTTATCGTAACAAAAGCCATTATCAATGACTGATGTTTGTTCTGATGGGGAGAAAGAAGTGGAGGTATGTGCATCACCTGTTTACCGCCTCTGTTCTAGTTTTAGAGGTTAAATTTAGTTAAGTTACTCAAAATCATATTAAAGTAGAAATTTGAAGAAATGAATTAAAAAATAAAACCCTTACCCCCAAAACCAGAGTATTATTTTATGGGTATTCATATCTGTAAACACAAAATCCTCGACTCAATGGCTTGTTCTTTTAGCAACTAGCCCAATATCCCGAACCAATAAAGTTGATTATGTATTTTAGGGATGCAAAGAATAAAGGCAGTTTAAACTGCCTTAGACAAATTAGATTTCATATTCTCTCCAAAGAGCCTATCTTCCATTACAACAGCCCTTAGATGTGTCTCCTTCACTAAGGTATGTACTACTGGAGGGCAGGAACCACCAGATCAGTATATTGACTCCTGTATCCCTGGCAGCTAGCAAAGCACCACTTCCTGGGAGGTATTCAGTAGGTACTTGCTTCCTGAATGTCAGGCAAAAAAATGAAAGTTCTCTGAGATAGTTTGTGTAACTTTTTGGCTCATCAAGGTCCTGCAGAAAGTTCACATCTGTAGATCATAAACAAGATGTGAGGGAATGTCAGATATTCAACTGAAGTCAACAATGCATAAGGAAGGAGAGTTTAGAAATGATGTTATTTCAGAAATAAAACTTTATGAATCTTGCATTTAACCAAATAACAAGCTGGCTTTTCATTTACACAATGAAAATGAATGTTAAAGTATTCATGAAGACTAGTGGAGAAATAAAAAGTTATTCTGGTGGAGTGAAGTTTTAAATGCAAAGGATGAATATATTTTATAGATTTATCTCAGCATGTAACAAATGTTGATGCATACAATGCAGACCATGGGTATAAAATTCATTTATGCAGATTCTGATGGAATAGCCCATTAGAATTCTAGAAATACCTTTAGTCCATATCTAATAAAAGCTCCAAAACATTTATAATTTTCTTTTGTGCCTCCATCTTTCCATTTTTCCCTTAACTTAGTTATACAGGCTACTCTTATTGTTGGATGTAACTTTCAGAGACATTTCGTTATTCATTAAATAGTTTAGAGAACTGTTTCAATTCTAGGAAGTGCTTTCCTTCCAGTTAAACTTCATAATCTTGGAAAGTTAGAAAACCATTTCTTCCCTCACCAAGGCAGCAAAACTCCTATTTAGGCTAACATTATAAATTAAAATATTGATTAGAAAAATTTCTATGAATGTGAAAGCTTCAACTTAAATGCTTATTAATTATTAAGTCAACCTCTTCATCTTCAGACATTAGCAAATTATTTTGAATTTTATTGCAATGGCTTTTCAGTAAGTTTTTCCTTATTCTACTTTTCTCCAAATTTAGTATTTCGGAGACACAATTTGTGACTTTGTAAGAAAGCTATCCCTGAATCTTTTACCATAGGATAGAGTTATAACAAGGGCCCTTTATTACTTCAGGCATAAACACCTTTGAGTGGGCTGAAGATGGACCAGCTTTATTCTGAGCTCCAATAGAGAAATGTCTTGTGATTTGAGTATATCTCAGATATCCAAACCTATCTATTAGGAACAATTTATAAGTAACCTAATTAAAAACAATGATGCCTTCTAGAGTACGTTCTCACTGCAGTGTTTTTTTTGTATTCTTTCTTAATCTGGGTTAGGCCTTTGGGAGTTTATAAGCAGAATCAGTTAATGTTCAAAAAGGATAATGTGAAAGATTGCTAGAGAGAAATAATTAACTTGAAAAGATGTGAATAAAGCATTTTCTAACATCCGCTTGCACAATTTAAATTCAGAACATTATGGATAGAGATAAGGAGGTTCCTGAACTTGGCTCTATTTGAGGGGTTTAATTGACATTGGATTGACTATATTTCTTTAAGATGAAAACTTCAAGCATTTTTTTAAAATATAAAAATAGTCTAGAATCTACTTGCCCGTGAAATTCACATGATTAAATATAACGAGGATTTTTCCTCCACAGAGTAAATAACCTCCTTCCCATGTGTATATTGATATAAACTCTCAGTGCATTTGTTTTATGATTTAGCACAGATGGTTTCTCCCTTGTTTGAGGCTGAAAAATGGATTTTCTTTTTGCTCCCCTGGAGTTCTTTTTCTCTGATGGTTAGAGAATAGGTATTAGTGTTTCTTGAAAATCATACTTAACAGGAAACTATTTGTATGCCTTTAAAATGTGTTTTATTTCTGTATATTTCAAAAAGAATTGTATTATCTTAGTATCTGTTGTTAGCACACATTAGAATTTATGTTCTCATGATAAGAACAATTCCCAAAGCCTCAGAAGAAAGCCAGACAATTTTAAGAAAAATCACATGAAAATTTATTATATTTAAATAGACATTTGACATTTATTATACTGTTTATTTCACATATTTTGTTAGTGTCAGCATAAGATTCAAAGGCACGCTATTTTATCTGTTTATCACGTTTAGATAGAGATAAAATTAATCAAAATAAGTAGGCTATAATCTGAAAATCTTTAGTAGTATGGTGAAGAAGATTTAAATAATTTCTCTATCTTATCTAAGCTATGCATAATTGCTAAATATGTTTCTAGGTCAATACCATTTAGTCTGGCATAAGTACTTGATATTTTCTAAACCATTTAAAGTCATTATTTCATATTTATCAAAGGAATTCTTTGAAGCACACAGTGTTATGTTTTCTAATGTGATAGATGTAAAGAAACAGGGGCTTCAGTGGCTTACCTTAGATAACCCAGGACTTGGGGGAAGGGAATTAAGTAAATATTAGTTCATAGTTTTTTTTTGTGGGAACAATTCTGTCTTCGAAGGCACAGCATTTAAACAGACCTCCTCATTCTTATACAATGTATTCCCAGATGGGAACATTCCTTAAACATATTGTGCCTGAGATGAGACTGATGATAACGGTAGCAGGAACAGCTAACATTTATTGAGTGCTAATTATGTTTGGCAATGAATAAAAATTTTAAACTATTATTTCATTTAATTCTATTAGTTACCTATGAGATAGAGGCTGCTGTTGTCACCATTTTAGAGACAAGGAAATGTAGATTTAAAGACTGGAAATTGACCCAGTGTTATAATAAAACTGATAGATACTATATTCTAAAACCAGTTATGCTTTCTACCAATATACTGTGCCATTAGAAAAATTTGGCTGAAGACGAAAACCAGAACAAACCTTATCACTAATAAGGATATTGTAAAAGCCTTGTTATAATTCTTTAAATTACTGTTGCACAAATATAATTAAACTTTCCAAGTAACTCATCAGATTAAGATCCTACATTATAATTTAATCCTTTTGGGTTTGGGTATTACCCCAAGCACAGAGCTGTTAAATCTAACTGTAGGGCTTCACAAATCAAATGATTAGCAGTTCTAATTTGTTAATGGTACATTTACCAAAGTAAGTTAAGCAAACAAAGAATCCTCCTTTTGTATATGGATGCTGGCCAAACTCATTTCTTTCTGCTGCGATTGCATTTTCAGATGTCCTCCTACTGTGGCCAGGTCTAGCTTTCTCCATACTTTCACACTTGTTTCCTTTTAGTCCTGTTCTTCCAGTCCCTCATGCCTCACTTGTCACCACTTCAGCTCCTTTCCATGCTTTTTTACATCTGCTTGCTGTCGCTGAGAGGCCTTGCAAATAAAAAAGATTCTAAATGCAAATGATATGTGATTGGGGCAGGGTCTATGGAGTCAATAAGAATTTTAAAGCCAACTTTAGAAGTACTGTGATTCAGTAGCAGTGGTGAGTGAGGTATTATAAATGAAAAGCTGTGCTGCAGATTGAAACTAAATCAATAAATGCTAAATGATTGGATGGCTATATCCTTCATGTGGCTTTGTCAATTTTCTTTGTCCTTTGGGTCTACCTAAATCATCCATGCATTTGCTGTACATAAATCTAAGTCCCTTTCTCTCCCACCTTAAAGTTTTGAATTTGTAGTACCTCTGCTCATTTTAGAAGGAGCAAAACAGCTTTGCAAAGAAACATCATCCATCAATAGAAAGTAATGAGATTTTTCTGTGCATAATACACTAGGGCTCTCTTTTTCCACCATACATTGCTCTTAAGCCACACATACTGTCCTTTACAAGTTACTCTGCTACAGATGAGCTCTATCAGATTTTAAGATCAAAATCCCCAAATGGACTGTCATTTTTTTAAACCAAAAAATAAAATGTAATACTCCAAAATGAGAATAATAAAAAGTCATGTTTAATGCATTCAATAATTATTGAATTCACAATTCCATTGGTTCCATTTAGAGTTAGCGGGGACAGGGGCACAGCAAATCATAAATCCATCTTCCTTCCCTGGAGAGCTCACAGCCCGAGAATTTTGTTTTATACTTCCCATTATTTTCTTTCTTGTAAGCATTACCAGCACCCACGTGTAAACTAAAGAATTGATCTCCACGTAATTACACATATGAAAGCATTAACCAATCTCTCTAATCTCTCCAAATGCCCTGATTCCTTGAAGGGTACAGTGTCAATAGTGCCGAGGGATAGTTTTTCTCATCATCTACACATCATTTAAAAGTTTCCCATGAATGTCTCACCCTCCCTGGTCCCAAGTGACTAACATATGTTTTCTATATATTTTTAAGCAAGATTTCCACTCATCTTAAAAAATTGAATAAGTCAAGAGATCCTGAAAAGCTTATGGAAGTGGAAGAAAGGTGATGATCTATGTAGCAGATAACGTAGTGTGAGAATTAAAGATTTCCCCCCAATTGGGATTCTAAGATGTTTCATCTACTTCTATTGAGCAGTGCAACAAAAGATACTACTAGAAGTATATAGACAGGTATTTTGAATAAACGTGATGCTCTTACTAAACTAAGTCTACCTTTGAAAAAATGATTAGGCATTAGGAGTTTCGACTGACAAAATATAACATGTTAGACAAGTTATTGTGATCAGCACAACTGGCGCATAATGGAACAGCTGTAGTTTTTCTGCCTCTCACTATCATCCTTATCATCATAGATGGCTGTGCCCACTACCCTCTTCTCTTTGTTTGTGAATATCAGTGGAAAAGTAGAAACCTGCACATTATTTGATATAATTCCTTCAACAAGCAATTGCATTCTCTGCAATAAGTTGGAGTATAGAGAGAAATAAAACATAATCCCTACCACTAGGATCCACATTCTAATAGGAGAAAAGGTATTTAAGAAACAAAAAGCAACACAGTACAACATAGTAGCTGAGAGGAAAGAGGCATGTACATGGTACAAAGGAAACACCAGGTAAAATGTGGTCAATTTCCCTGGAATGGTGATGGGGAGATGGGAAAGGCATCTGCAAGCGGATGTTTACCTGAACTTAACTGGATTGCCCAGGTCCAAGCATTGAGATGACCTGAAGACCTACCCAGGCATGATTGGTTTGAGATGTGCAGACATGAGATTTGGGAGGGGCCGGGGTGGAATGATATGATTTGGCTCTGTGTCTCCCATCAAATCTCACCTTATAGCTCCCATAATTCCCACATGTTGTGGGAGGGACTGGTGGGAGATAATTGAATCATGGGAATGGGCCTTTCCCATGCTCTTCTCATGATAGTGAATAAGTCTCACAAGATATTATGGTTTTAAAAATTGGAGTTTCCTTGCACAAGCTCTCTTTTTTTTTGCCTGCCACCATCCAGTTAAGATGTGACTTGCTCCTCCTTGACTTCCGTCATGATTGTGAGACCTCCCCAGTCATGTAGAACTATAACTCCATGAAACCTCTTTCTTTTGTAAATTGCGCAGTCTCGGGTATGTCTTTGTCAGCAGCGTGAAAACAGACTAATACACCATACTAGGCTTGAGTAAATTCACTGAGTAGTTCATTGCCCCAGAGAGGGGATGACAGATGTCACACAGCCTGCTACCATTTCCTTGACTTGCCACTTCCTTCTTTACACACCCCTGGGTTAAAGGAAATACCTCTTCTGGCTCTCTTCAGAGTAATCAAACCACATTTTAAAAATTTTGGCAGCAGTTTCCACTCATGCCCCAGCACACTCACCTATCTTAATTGGGCTTATAAGAAGATTTTCTCAGAAAAGGCAATTCTCCCTCAAGCAGGGATTGTCAGACAAACTGCTAAGGGAATGAAACTTTTATGACACAAAGAAAGCTTCATTGTGATGATGCAAACTTTGCTGAATAAATGACTTGCCTTGGGTAATTTCTAAATAAATAATATTAGATAATGCTTATTGAGTGCTTACTAAGTGCCACATTCTATTATAAGCATGCAAAGGATTGTAGCTCATTGCATTTAGCGGCAAACTTGTGTGGTAGCACTACTACTTTTCTGACTTTACTGAAAACACAGAGAGGTAAAATCATATCACCAAGGTTTCACAGCTAATAAATGGTGAACCAAGATGCAAACCCAAAGATTGGCTTAAATCTGTGCTCTTACATTCTATACTTTATTTCACAAGAAGTGGGCTTTGATGACACATTGAGTCTGTCAGAGTATTCTGAATGTATTGGGTATCAGTCTGGAAGTTGTAAGAGACATCCAAAATAATAGCCATTTAAGCAAGTTATGAATAGATTTCCTCACATTTAAAAGTGTAAGAAGAACCCATCACCTTTCACATCCCTTGAATGTAAAGTTAACACATGACATCTCATGTCCATTGGCTAGAATATAGTCACATGGTGATATTTAATCACAAAGATAAAATGATAAATTATGTTTTCCTCTTGATGATCATGTGCCAACTAAAATTCTAACCCTATGCAAAAATTGAGCAGATATTGGGGCAACCAGTAACCTGTCCTGAAGTGTTCATGCTTCATATTTTTCCTCAAATTATTTCAACAGTCATTTCTTCTCTGAATAGTTTCACAGCAGGTTTGAGTTACAAAAGAACCTTGAGAGTAATCAGATACAGCAGATGCATCCTCGTTTTGTCTTTCTGTATTTTCATACCTCCATCTCTGCAGAACATGGACATGTGGAATCATTTGGGTGGAATATTTAATGATGTAATTTTTTTTCCAGCTTAAAACAACACAAGAGAACAGATGTGCCCATAATACCCACAAGTACAACCTACTTCTGTGACAATGAGTTAGCCTATGATTTTGCTCATGTCAGGAACAGAAGCGTACGTAGGCAGGCATATGTTTTCTTAGGGAGGTAAAAACAGAGACCAGAGGCTTGACAGGCTGATAATATTTAGAGGAAGTCTTTGGCCTTTCATTCTTAATGGGACACTAATTTTTCACTTCTTTTCACTGGATCCTGGTGCAAGAGTTGGTAAGTAGGTAAACACTCTGAAAAAGGCAAGCAAGTAGTCAAGTGTTAAATTTGGAAGAGGCATTGTTTTCACAGAGTTGTAAGTGTGTCACTTATTAAATGATGAATCCAGTGCTGTGTTTGACACTGCGCTCATCTGACAAGGTTAAATTGGTTGAGCAGCATAACATATGACATCAGTGAATCCCTTGATTACCTCAACAGTAAATAGTGGGTAGATGGGTGGTGCAAGGTAAAAAGATATCCTGATTCTGGTACTGTATCCCAGACATTATACTAGGTAATGAACAAAAATAGCATCCTTGTCTTTGTGGATTTTATATTTTGGATAGAGGAGAATACAAATAACCTAATAATACATATTATTAAATATTAAAATAAAATATTTTCAAAAATAATGGATACATGATAAAGATTTAATCTGTAATATGGTGGTATGCTAAGAAGAAAAACAGAGTAGGGTAAAGGTTAGAGAGAAATGACATGGGGTTCTTTAGAGAGAGTGATCAGGAAAGGGCCTCTTATAAGGGGCATTTATGTAGAGACCCCACTGAAATGGGGAATGGGTCAAGCAGAGGTCACAGCAAGTGCAGCGGCTCTGAGTTGGGATAGTGCTTGGGTATTCGAGGAATACTAAGGAGATTATGTGACTGGAGCCGAGGGTATATGAAGGGGACTAGTAAGAGTTGAGGCTTGAAATTTTTCTGGGAAGCAGATCTTGTAGTCACCTTCCAGCCAAGTTATATGCTTTGCATCTAATTCAGAACGAGATAGGAATCTATTGGAGGGTTTTTAGTGTGTCTTTTACTTTTCTTTATATACCCATGACCCTCTCTGATCTCCCATACAGGGAAGAGACAAACTCAACAGTCAGTATTTCTATCTATTGTTTAGTCTTCTTCTAATTCATTTACGTCCCACCTGAATATTCTGTAATTTAAAGGTCCTTATGTGATAAAAGAAATGAGGAGGGGGAGACAATTAATGTATTATTAATGAACAGACAATAAGGATAAAATAATATATAAATTTCTATTACAGTCCCCATTTCCATAACTGAACCTGAGGATGTTGTTATTTATAACTTCCTCCTTCCATTACCCATCACATATTCCTCATTCCATCCGTCACTACTTCATCTGAACTGTTTTTAAATTGGTGGGTTAAATGAAGACTTCAATTCAGAAAGTTCTGAAAGGCTTGAATTCTCAGTGTCTGTGACTTTATGTTTTCTTGTAGCTTTCCAATAAGTTATACTATTGGACATAAAAACGTGAATAGGTATCTTGAACAATTTCCTGGGTGCCAGACATATTACTCATTGCCACCATTGGATGACATCAACCTGGTTCCCTCTTGGCAAATTACATCGAGTACCCAAGCAATATTTAATCACTTTTGCCTATTACTTCAGTAGTACAAAGAGCCCAAAATGACCAAGTGGTGGTGTCAGCTTCCAGTCACGTGGAACTCTTGTTGTGTTACCTGGCCAAACCACTCTTCCCTTGGGAACCAAGATAGCTAAATTAGCAGCCTTAAAGTTACCCTTTACATTATTTGGAACAGCATACTGAAACATGCTATATTTTGCCTTCAAAACCCAAAGATACCAAATTAGCACTCTGCCTCTTTCCTAATTTCAGGTAGTGCAAGTTGCTACAATTTGTCTTTGACTATGGAAGAAGTAGCTCAACTTGCTCCAGACCACTGGAGTCTTAGAAACTTCACAGATAGTGGGCCTCAGAATTGTTGTGGTGTTTGGCTATCCTCTGGCATTTATGTGTCCCAGTAAGTCACCTAAAGTTTATTGTTTTTCATGTTCACCAGGTGTAAACAGCACTATGCCATCAGTGTGGTAGACCAATATGGTGATCTACAGAACGTCCAGAAGAATAAGGTCCCTGTGGACTAAATTATGGGATGACAGCAGAGAGAAGGACAGCTAGCATATCACTGAGAAAGACAGCAAAGGCATCCTGCTGTTCATGCCAATTGAAAACTGAAAACCAGTATAGGAGTTAATCAGTATAACAAAATTACTTAAAATCATGAGACTGGATAAATTCACCTAGAAAGGGAGTATAGAAAATGAGAAGATATCTGATGAATAAGTCTAGAGCAACTCCAATGTTTAGAAGTCAGATAAATAGGACTAGGCCAGTCAGAGTGACTGAGAAACGTCCAGAGAACTACGAAGAAGACAAGGAGAGAGTGGTATCTCAGAGGCCAGGCAAAGAAGGTGTTTTAAAGAGAAGGTATTGGTAGACATTCATGTTTTGCTGAAAGCCTGAGTAAAATAAGGATTGAGAATTGAATGTAAATTTGAGCAAGGTGGGAGTCTTTAACAACTTGAAGACAGTTTCAATGGAGTATGAAGCAGGGGGCCAAAAATCAGATTGGAATGAATTCAAGAGAGAATGGAAGAGAGGAAGTGAATAGAGCAAATACAGAAAGGTCTTTCAATGAGTGTAATTATAAAGATAATGAAATAAATTAGTATAAACTGGAGGGAGTTAATGTAGCATGCTTGTGTGCTAATGGAAATGATGTAAGAGAAATAGAAAAAAATGTTCCAAGAAAGGAGAGAAAATTACATAAATGGAGACAGTGAGTAAACAAGAATCAGAAGAGGATTCTACACTTAGGATCTAAAGATACTCATAAGAGTTTGATGAATCCATGATGATCTCCAGTTAGAATGTAAAAGTGGGGAAGGGGGGCAATAATTTGAACATAACATATCTGGTTATTTTATGAAAAGTAGGATCAGAATAGTTCTCCCTTTCCTCAACCTACACGCGCGCGCGCGCACACACACACACACACACACACACACACACATACACACACACATTTCTCTATGTAGACACAAATACATTAGCACTGAAGCATGGAAAACTTGAAGGCCAGGTGGAGGTGCTCATAAATATTCATCAGAATATCATATTGGTGTTTCCTGGTATTCTGTCCTCAGATATCATTGCAGTGTTTCAGAACCAAGTATTTTTGCTGTTAGATTACAAATTATGTGAGGACCCATAGAAACCTCTATGCAGTTTTAAAATTACAATGTACATTCCATGATTTAGCAAAACAAATACAAAATCATTTAAAAACACAGATGCTATTGATGGCTTGTAGAAACAGCTGCCATAATATTATCGAACCAGGGAAAAGAACAGTTTGCTTTTCTATATTACAAAGCTGAAAATTTTTTGACCTGGAGTCATTGATGTAGTTTGCCTATTTTGTCCATATAAGGAGTCAGCAAGCTTTTTTTTTTTTATAAAGGTCTAAATAGTAAATATTTTAGACTTGTGGGTCATATAGTCTCTGCTACAACCACTCCATTTTGCAATTGTAATGCAAAAAACAGCATGGACAATACATAAATAGATAGGTGTGTATTCCAATAAAACTTTATTTGCAAAAACAGGTGGCAGGCCAGATTTGGTCTGCAGGGTATATAGTTGTTTCCTAATCATTGTTTAACATAAAATTGGAAAATGAAAACATTTATTTATTAGTATTTCTTAAATGATTAGTAGTTATTTCCAATATGCAACAAAAAACAATATAGCTTGTCAAAATGCTTTGTCATGTTGTATTTAACCACCCAAAGAACCCTAAGTAGCCTTGTGAGTTGTGGGCTTTTCCCTACATTCGTAAGCTGCTTGGCTCATTGGAATATTGTTGGAAGGAATGTAGCTCTTTAAAAAGAAAACTTGGGGCTCGGTGCAGTGGCTCATGCCTGTAATCCCAGCACTTTGGGAGGCCAAGGCAGGCAGATCACTTGAGGCCAGGAATTTGAGACCAGCCTGGCCAACATGGTAAAACCCCATCTCTACCAAAAATACAAAAATTAGCCAGGCGTGGTGGTGCATGCCTGTATTCCCAGCTACTCAGGAGGCTGAGGCAGAAGAATCGCTTGAACCCATGAGGTGGTGGTTACAGTGGGCTGAGATGGTGCCACTGCACTCCAGCCTGAGCGACACGGCAAGACTCTGTCTCAGAAAAAAAAGAAAACTTATAATAGAACAGGGAAGGCATTACTCCCAAATTAACTGAGGACCATGGAATTTAGCTAAGACAAAATGTTTCATGCTATACATATAAATTATTTCCAAGTATTTTAATTCTTTAGTATAAATAAATACATTAATTCCTACAATGCTTAGCTTGATTTAACCTGGTCAAAATTAAGTATTTTCATATTATAAAATTACATTCTATAAAACACTTCATTACTATTACTGTTTATGCATTTTAGTGCTTTGAGAAATAACTCTTGGCATTGCCCTAACAGTATTCTAAGGTCTAACCAATTAATATCAGTTCATCTTGACAAGAAGAACTTTACTAATTCCATAATGTTCCTCTTATTTATGAATTATAATATAAATGTTTGCTTTTAGTTGATATTAGTTCTTTTCATGCATCATTCATTCCTCTTCCGTTTTTGGACTCATTCTTCTCTTATTTTGGGATGTGATTTGGGGCAGAATTAATCACAATTTTTGTTCTCAAGGTGGTCATATCATCTAGGTCTGGCCAATACAGCACTACACATAGGCACATCATGAAACCATATCAATCAATTTCAATCAGAAGCGTTTTTAAGATTTTCCCTTGACCACCTGGCAAGGAGGCATTTCATTTTCCTTGGGGACAATTATGAGGTACAATATTGTCCTGGAGACTTTGGGAGACATCTTGCCTCTTTGAGAGTTCCACGTGCCTGAGAATGGAGATGCTTCTGAAGGAAGCAGAGCTGAAAGATAGTAAGAGACTAGAACAAGATGACTGATTCAGCCTCTTTTTTTCTCTCTCTTCAGGGATTTATTTATGTGAGGAGAGTTTTATCGCAGTATCATGCAGTGGATAAATTAAAATGAAATATTTCTGCCTTTAAAGTCCCCCTCACTTCCTCCCATTTCCTACTTCCAGTCACAAGGCTGCTCAGTTCAGCTCCGCCCCTTTCCCTGGATGCAATGCGGCTCAAGCCCTGCCCCTTTCTCATTCCACCCTCTACTTCTATTCCAATCAGCATTTTATACAACCCTGGACACAGCCTGGGGGCTCCATCCAAGGGGCCCAGAATGCAGTCAGGGGAGAAGGAAGAGGAAGCATTCAGGCCTAGCAGGAGCAGCCAGCTTCCCTCTATACCTGCCCCTGTTGTAGAAGTCTTTCCGCGGAAGCTCCCTCCATGCCCAGAACCTCAGGACTCCTGGAAGCTGGCACAGAGGGCCCCTCAGATGAAGCATTTTTTTTTTTTCTTTTTTTTACTTTAAGTTCTGGGTTACATGTGCAGAACGTGCAGGTTTGTTACATAGGTATACAGGTGTCATGATGATTTGCTGCACACATCAACCCGTCATCTAGGTTTTAAGCCCCGCATGCATTAGGTATTTGTCCTAATGCTCTCCCTCCCCTTTCCCCCAACACCCTGACAGGCATGAGTGTGTGATGTTCCCCTCCTTGTGTCCATGTGTTCTCATTGTTCAACTCCCACTTATGAGTGAGAACATGCGGTGTTCGGTTTTCTGTTCTTGTGTAAGTTTGTTGAGAATGATGGTTTTCAACTTCATTCATGTCCCTGCAAAGGACATGAACTCATTCTTTTTTATGGCTGCATAGTATTCCATGGTGTATATGTGCCACATTTTCTTTATCCAGTCAATCATTGATGGACATTTCGATTGGTTCCAAGTCCTTGCTATTGTAAATAGTTTCAGCCTCTTCTTAAAGCAGCAATCATAGGAATTAATAAATTCCCTTTTTGCCAAACAAGTTTCAATCAGATGGTTTCTTATTAGCAATCTGTTCATTGCTGTTTCAGTTGGTCATTGTGATGAGCACCTTCCATAAGATATTGATTTAATGTCACAGTAAATCTCTGAGGTAGACTTTTTAATTACTATTTTACAAATGAAGAAACCAAGGCTTGATATTATCATAGAACCTCAGTCTCTTCATTTATAAAATGAGTAGCCAAGTAACATCCAGGATTCAAATTTAGGTCTTTCTGTCTTCAAAACTCCTAGCCTTTGTACTTCCTTGCCTCCCCCAAAATGGAAGAGGACATGTTAGCAACAACAGAAGTCCTTGCTTTTCCCTCCATCTTGTTCATCCTCTGTCACTTACTGCTTTACCTGTAGAAAGGAATCTATTTTCTAGTAGGGGAACATGTCAGAAATATAAGGAAGTCAACAAGGCTTAAAGCAAATATAAGCAATGGGATTGGATACTCCATAAATTACTATATATATATCTACATCTGTTTTACAGGTAACTCCATTAATGTGTCGTTTTCTCATATGAAAAATTGCATTCCTCTAATTACTCATAACACGACATAGCCTAGCGGATGAGAGCACATTTTCTGGAGTCAGCCTTCTTAGACTTAAATCTCAACTCTTATTCACTACTCATGTGACATTGCAAAATTACATACCACCCTGTGTCCCATTTGATAATGGGAGATACCATTAGTATCTGCCTCACAGAGTTTTGCAAATAAATATGTTTACATTTGCAAAATGGTTAGCACTGGATCTGGTATTAAATAGTCCCCTCAGCCATTGTTGATGATTATTACAATTATTGATACCTTTTCTATTGTCTGACATATTCTCTCAGAAATTTTTGATGTGAGTTTTTGTTTCATTTTGTAGTACTAGAACTGGTTATAGTTTATCCTAGAACTAGGATCATCTTTAAGCCTTCTCATGCTTTAGTATATGTGGCACAGGTTAGCATCAAAATCTTCCTCTACAGAGCAAATGGATCCAGGCTGGCTGACTTTCCCTCTCTTCATTTCTCCTTCTCTCTCTCCTTCCTTCTTCTATAGAGGTTGATAGAGTTAGAGTTGGAGGTGGAATTTGTCAGAATCAGCTAGATATTACTGTAGAAACAAAATGTCCGTGATATTTTAGTGGTTTAATTTTAAAAAGATGTATTTATTGCTCTGCTCTCCTACTTTCCTGGAGAACTTTACTCCAAATAGTATCTCAGGCAATTAGGCCATTAGAAGTTCTACCATCTCATCATGTGGCGTCAGTGTTCAGAGGAGCCACGGAGAAAACACTGGTGATTTATTTTCTTCTTTTAATTTCTCTGTATTTTCAAAATTAAACTATTTTAAATGTTTAGAAATGAAAAAAAAAATCTCATTTTAAAAATAAATTGGCCACATTTATAGTAAACGGACTGAAACCAAAGAAAACCCCAAACAGGAAACCTCATAATATCTAAAAGAGAAAGGGAATCTTTTAATAATATTTGAATTTAGAAGAAACATTTTTCTTCTTTACAGTAACTTCAATAACTGTAGTCCTTTTGTTTCATCATTGAGCACAAAATTCAAGAAATTTAGTAATAATTTAAAAAATCATACAATACTATAATATTGCAGCTGAAATCTTGAGTTTATTGAGAATTTAAATAAAATGAGGTGGTGCTAAAAATTTTCCCAACACAAGTAATATATGAAGAGATGAAATAATGTTAGTGTGTACTACCAGTAATATTCAAGTTTAGCAACATATAAATGCTTGTGAATTTAGGAAATTTTTGAAAGTTGTTATTTTATTCCTCCGAAGCAGTAATAATGCTGTTTAATAATGAGGTATTTAGTGTTATTTAATTTTTAAGAATGCTATGTGGCCATTAGAAATTATTTTTAATTCAGCAACAATCCCTTTCCTCATTGTTTTCACTAAGTACTTCTCAGTTTGTAGCAGAATATGTTGTCCTTTTTTTATACTCGAATAGCTACCATTAATTTTATTGAGAGTTGCTAGTCTAAGAATGGAAGATGAATTAGAAAACAGCTATGAAGAATGAATAAACTCTCAATTTTTCCCCAGAAGAATATTAATTGTATTTCTTAGCAGATCTTTTGTAAATTTTATATCATTCTAGGAATGCCAAAGAAATAAGATTGTTAAATTTCTCCTTTCTCCTCTTTAACAAAGACAGAGACATAACTATTGGCTAATATTTTTTACTTCAAGTTTAGATGTTGAGGTATTTTCCTTTTTTTCCTTCTTTAATTTTCAATATTTTATCACTATTCATGTCTTTAGTTAATCCAATATATCTTTGTAAAAATAAGAAAATATGGCAGTTCTTAGTTCTGCCCTTGCTTTCTGCTTCTAGGATGCAACTACTTGGAAATATTCCAGTAATTTCCTGGAGAACTCTCTGAATCATTCTTAGTAATATACCTCCCCTTCTATGTCTTAATGTTTCCATTTTGATATTATCTACTGGTTCTTTCTGTTATAGAAGTTTAAGCTTTAACTCTCACACATTCATAGACATACTTCTCTGTCTTCTTTAAAAATAACTATATCTCAATATTTTGTTAGATGATGATTTAGGGTTCATAAAACAAAAAAACTTAACAAACATCTGTGCCATGTCTTATACTAGTGTTATACATTCTTTTCTGTAATTTCTTATATACCCTGAAATCAATAATCTCACCTTTGTTGTTGTTTGCTTAGTTTTCCTGTTCTACTCTGGACAATTGCTCACCTAACCTGCTGCAGAGCTGGTGTCCTGGGATCTCCTTCTACAGTTCTGGAGATTTTCTTCTTCCTTCTTTCCTTCATTGAATCCTCTGTCTTCTGGCACTGATGTCTTCCTTTCCCTTTGGTTACTACTCCTTTGTTTTGGGGGCATATATCTTCCAGTAATCCAAAAAGGGTTATATGAGAGGTTAATTTTGCTTTATTCTTCATTCATATTTGATTGATAGTTTGGATATAGAATTCTAAGTTCTAAATCATTTTTCTTCTTAGAATGTGGAATGCATTTCTGCATTGTCTCTCAGTTTTGAATGCTGATGTTCAGAAATCAGATGACACTTAATTCTCAATGCTGTATATGTGATCTGAAATCCACAATAACATGGCTTAGTATGAGTAATTTTCATCCATTTTTCTAAAGAGTCAGCACTTTTTTAATTGGGAAAATCATGTTGTCATTTCTGGAAATACTTTTGCATATATTTTGATGAATTTACTGCCGATAGAGCCTCATAGGCCTTGATAAAAAGGTAGATTTTACTCTGGTTACAGGAGGAAGCTATTGGAAGTTATAGAGGGTGATGTGAAACAGCAAATACATAAATCAAACTATGATACTAATAATGTTTTACATCATGCTTGAGTATTTTTCTACTCATCATGGAAAATCCATATGGCAACAATTAAAATTCAGTGTTAAAATATCTATCAAAATATCATGGTTCAAAAATCAAAAGGCATATAATGGTGTACTGTGATAAGTCACACTCCTGCTCACTTTCTCCTGTTTTCCCAGTTCCAAACATCCACCAACATGAGATAAACACTTTTGTTATAAATGTTTGCATATGTCTCTTTACGCAAAAGTCAGAAAATATAAGTATTCTCATTTTCCCTCATTTTTATACAAATCATGCATACAAGTTCATCTCACTTTTAAAAACTTAACATATCTTCGTATATTTCTGTATCAGTTATTAGACAGTTTCTTCATTGTTTTACACAATTATATAGTATTCAGCTTTATCCATATAACATAATCTATTTTTCCAGTCCTCTATTTAGAGGCATTTAATTTGGTTCTAAATATTTGCTATGAAGAATGAATAAACCTGTACATATGTCATTCTGCAGTTGTGAAAACATAACTTTAAAGTAAATATCTAAGACTGAAATCATTAGGTCAAAAGCTTAATGTTTTTGTAATTTGGATGAACATTGGTTATTTTTAATTTTATTTATATTTTTATTTTTTTTGAAATGGAGTTTTTTGTTGTTGAGGTAGAGTTTTGCTCTTGTTGCCCAGTCTGGAGTGCAATGGCACGATCTTGGCTCACTGCAACCTCATCTTCTCAGGTTCAAGTGGTTCTCCTGCCTCAGTCTCCTGGGTAGCTCAGCCTCCTGAGTAGCTCGGATTACAGGTGCCCACTGTCATGCCTGGCTAATTTTCTGTAATATTAGGAGAGACAGGATTTCACCATGTTGGCCAGGCTGGTCTCAAACTCCTGACCTCAGGTGATGCACCACTTCAGCCTCCCAAAGTGCTGGAATTACAGGCGTGAGCCGCCACGTCTGGCCTAGTTAATTTTTTAAATGCTTTCAAACTTACTAGAATTAATATTTTGGGTTCTAGAATCAAATTGACGTGAGTTTAAACCTCAGCTCTGCCACTGCTGTCTTTGTAAAATGAGCAGGTGTTTTCTACCTGTCAGTGCCCAGCTAGAGCTATTTCCATACAGATGGGCTTTTAATCCAATATCAAGTAGATTGAGGGTATAAATAAATATTAAATATGGGGTACCCTGTCTCAAAAAAATGTGTCTATGAGATGACAGAAGGAATGTAAAGAACTTAGGATGATAGGTGAAGGGATAGTTGAAAGTATGAGAGGCTTGAGCATGTTTAAATTCTGATGAACGTGATCCAGTTGAGAAGAACTGGTTGGATATATGAAAGATGAGATGCGTAAAAGTTACTAAGAAGCAAGAAGATAATAGCAACTGAAGAAGAAATAAAAGGACTTATTTGGCTGGGATGGCAGAAAGGGCACCCCACTGCAGTAACTTAAGGGATCATGAAGGTCAAAGAAAGGGTAGCTGTAGCTCCCATTCAGTGAATTTGTAGTTTTTATACAAGGGAGCTGACAGCATCTCCATCCGGTTGCTTCTACTTTTTTCACTAAAGTAGAAGGTAGGGTCTTCTGAGATTAAGGGGGCAAGACATAGTGGAAGGGTTAGAAATTAGATCTTTGAAAAGAGTAGAAAAGGTTGATGTTGTTGCAGACAATGTGAAAGTGAATTGGCCAAGGAAATGTACCATGACTGCCAGCCTGTGCTATGTTTCCGTTTAAGATCAGTGATCATAAATTTACAAGGGAAACCCAGCTATCCTTCTGAGGGACTTCAGCCAAGCTCAGTTACTTGTAGAATCTCAATGATTTGTTTGAGTTTCTAGATGAGCAGTAAGAGAGGTTATGGCTCTCCAAGTGCATTTTTAAAATAACGAACCACAGGATGTAAGCTAAATAAAAAATGAGCTGAAGAAAGCAGTAGATTGAAAGAAAGTAGAAGGTAAATTAGGGGGAGAACAGTCTAACAAGAGAACAGAAGCAGAAGTTGTAATAATAGTTGTTTTCAATATTAAATAAGATACCGAAATAAAAACATATAAAACTACTCCAGCATATAGTGTTCAATAAATGTTAAATGGTGTCATCACCATGAATAGAATTATATTCTACGTTTATCCAGCCTAACACTTCTCTTTGAGTCCAAAAAGTACAACAATCTTTAAACAGAGAAAGTAGAAGAGAGAGCTGTCAAGCTAGCTGCTTATTTCAAAAGGACAAAATCAATCTAGTTTTAAAAACCTGGCAAGCCAATCGGGCAGGTCATTTTTGTTTTCCTTATTTCTATCGCAAACACGTTTTACTAGCTTTGAGAGTAGTAAAAGTACAAGACAAATGAAATTTGACCTGGTCAAACTGAGCATCTCAGTGATAGCCTTCGGAAACTGCCACAAATTGGATACCTGATTTAAAAAGGCATGATTCCTTTCCCTTTACCTCTTCATCTTTGATGAGGTTGGGTTGTGAATTTTGACATAGGAAAGGTGGAAGAGGGTGAACACATCTAGGTCATGTGATGTTGCCAGTACCAGAGTACATATTGATCACCTTTGGTTATTCAATCCTATTGTAATAGCTGTTATTTCAATACAATAAGAATATGAGGCTGTAACAGCAAGCTGTTTTGCTTGGGGTTCTCTTGTTTACTGAAGAGCCGTAAGAAGAAGTGAGAGAACAAATATACAAAGCTGAATCCAAACAACCAAAATAGGTAACACAATGGAAATCATGTAATATATTATCTATATGAAGGTGACAGCATAGAAGAGAGCAGAATTTTTAGTAGTCCTGGATGAAAGATTAAAATAATTCAGAGTGATTTGTTGCAAGCTATGCGACAGGTCAGCACATTTGAATCTCATTTGAATTCAATAACGTTCATGAGAAGAGGTGTAAGCAGAATATCTTCAGTTAGCTGTGCATGTTTTGTACTGGCAATGTAAAATATAAACCGCTCGCTGTACATAGATATTAAATTGGGCTGCTGTTAGATGTTTTGTTGTCTAGTGGATGTATTTATCGTCCCTGTTGATTATTTTAATTTGTTTTGTTTTGTGCTGTTTATTGTCTTTCCCCATTAGACAGCATGGCCTGTGTTGGCTTTGCTCCAGTTCCTAAAACAATGCCTGGAACATATTATTACATATTCACTAAATATTAGCTGAATAAATAAGTTAGTGAATAACAAATAGATGTCTAAATTGTGCTATCACTCTATAAATTTTATTTTTTTCAAGGAAACATTTGATTGAAACTATGTATAAAAATGCAATATTTTTGAGTCGCTTTCACAGAACAACAATTTAAGGAGATTTAGTGGGCAAATCCAAAATATGTGGGGCAAAGGACTTGAACTGCTGTCAGTGATTTAAAGTGCCTGTTATCTGAGCTGGTGCCAACTAACACAGTGATATGTCACGGGGAATTTATACTTTGCTTGATCAGAACATAGGGTGACATTTTGTTGAAAATGTCTTCAAGTAAAAGTATAAGAAAAATACTCCAGCTATGTAGACAATTCTTTTATTAGTTGAACATGAGCTGGGAAACCACCCAGGTTTTTTCTTTACATATAGAATTGATAGCAAATTGTGATTTCAGTCACCGTGATAATATAATATTCAAGACTCTTTAAGAGCATTACAAATAGTGTGGCTTAGAAAGAAGGGCCTTTTGATAATATTAATTTTTCTCTCATAGTTTCTTTCTCCAATGAGTTCTTGACTGTGTAAAACACTGCATCCTGAATTCCTGATATAATAAGCAAATATATTCCTAGATTTTGTTTTTTTATTTATTTATGAGTAGCATTTCTCATACCGAGTGTGGTCCTTTCTGTATTATTCCTTTGAAAAACTTTGAATGATTCATACTGACTTGAAAAGTTCAATAAAAATGAGAGAGGATTGCAGGATAATAGTTACCTTCCAAGCAGAGATGAAGCTTTTGATAGTTTCCTTTCTCTATTTAAGAATATTTTGTCCTTTGTCCTTGTTCCTCACCTTCTGTTTGCAGTGATTCTGTGTATAATGAGGTATGGAATGCACAGTGTCAGAGAAGGGGCCAGATAAGAGAAAGAGCATAATCAGATAGGTCTTGTCTAATACACAGTATTTCTCTCCATTACCCTTATCTTCTACACTGTACTTTGATTACTATACCTTTCGCAGTTTAAAATGAATATATAACTCTGTAGCTCTTGTACAATGATAATACATTTTAACAGCAGGACTCACAGATGTTACTCTTCTATCCATTCGTGTAATTCCGTGGATTAAAGAGCAGCACATTTTTTATTGAATTATCTATATACATTTCTAAATTTTAGAAAAATAAATTGATTTGAAGGGGCACTTGCCTTCATTATCTTATTTTAGACAACTTTCAACATCTAGCTCGTACCGTACTTTACATGTATATCCTTTTTATTGTTCTAAATTCTCTAATATTAGCTTCCATCATTGTACTCCTAGAATTGCTCAAAGAGTAATTTTAATAACACTGAATCTGTTTTTAGGAAAATAATTTTCCCAGTAGATTTGGTGTATTTCTAGGTTTAAAAAAAATCATGGAAAAGCCAAGATTTGAAAAATGACTAATCATATTTTTCATTTTTTATTAAAATATAATTTGTATACAATTAAAAAATCTCTATTTTTAAGGTACAGTTCTATAAAGTTTGACAAATGAGTACATAACCATTACCGCCTCCAAATTTTCATACCACTTTTTAGTCAACCTCTATTTCCACCTCCAAGTCTTGTTAATAGCTAATTATTTTTTCTAGAATGTCATGTAAATGAAAGTATAAAATACGTAGCATTTTGAATTCAGATTATTTCATTTGTGATACATTTGAAATTTATCTATGTTATTGTATATATCAGTAGTTCATTCCTTTTTAGTGCTGGGTAATATTCTATTACATGGGTGTACCACTTTTTTTTTAATGAATTTTTGAGCTCAGGAATATCTGAATTGTTTCCACCTTTTTAAAATTGCAAATGAGGCTGTTTAAAAGATGTTTGTGTAGGCTTTTATATAAATATAATTTTTTATTTCCCTTGGGTAAATGCCCAGAAATGGGACTGCTAGATAGTATGGTTGAGTATGTTTTACTTTTTTTTAAAAAAATTGCCAAATCGTTTTCCAGAGTAGCTGGAAAATTTTGCATTTTCAACATCAATATATGAAAGTTTTTGGTGCTCTGCCTTCTCACCAACAACTGGTATTGCTTCCTGTCTCTGTCTGTCTCTCTCTCTCTGGGTCCCTCCTTCCCTCCCTCTCTCTCTCTCTCCCTCCCTTCCTTCCTCCCTCCCTCCCTTTCTTTCTCTATCCCTCCCTCCCTCTTTCTCTCTTTCTTTCTCTTTATTTCTTTTCTTCTCTTTCTTCTTTCCTTCCTTCCTTCCTTCCTTCCTTCCTTCCTTCCTTCTTTCCTTCCTTCCTTCCTCTTTCTCTCTCTCTCTCTCTCTCTGTCTGTCTCTCATTTGTAATTTTTTCCCAACCTCCCACACTCAAGCAATCTTCCTTCCTCAGTCCCCTGAGTAGCTGGGACTACAAGTGCATGCTAAATTTTTTCCTTTTGAGAGAAGAAGTCTCATTACGCTGTCCAGGCCAGTCTTAAACTCTTGGACTCAAGCACTCCTCCTGCCTTAGCCTCTTAAAATGTTGGGATTACAGATGCCAGCCACCATGTCAGGCTTCTTTTGTTTCCTTTCTTTTCCTTTTTCCTTCCCTTTCCTCTCCTTTTCCCTCCCTCCCTCCCTCCCTCCCTCCCTTCCTTCCTCCCTCCTTCCCTCCTTCCCTCCCTCTCTCTTTCCCTCCTTCCTTCCATCCATCCATCCTTCTCTCTTTCTGCCTTCTTGTATTCCTGTCTTTCTCTCTAATAGATACGTAAGTGTAGTATACTGTGGATTTGTTTTTTAAATTAGTGTTTCCCTAATATCTAATGATGGTAAGCAGCTATTCATATGTTTATTTGCATTTATATATTTTCCCTAGTGAAATGTCTGTTCAAATAGTTTGTCCCTTGCTTGTTAAATATTATTACATTTTCATAATTCCTCATACATTTTGATAAGCAGTTTAGCAAATATGTGATTTGTGAATATTTTCTTCCAATCTCTGACTTGTCTTTTCATTCTTTTAACAATGTCTTTCAAAAGGTAAAACTTCTTAACTTTTTGTCTTTTTTTTTCTCCCCTTGAGACAAAGTCTCACTATGTCACCCAGGTGGGAGTGCAGTGGTGCAATCTTGGCTCACTGCAACTGCTGCCTCCCAGGTTCAAAGGTTCTCCTGCCTCAGCCTCCCAAGTAGCTGGGACTACAGGTGTGTGCCACCACACCCAGCTAATTTTTGTATTTTTAGTAGAGATGAGGTTTTGCCATGTTGGCCAGGCTGGTCTCAAACTCCTGACCTCATGTGATCCACCTACCTCAGCCTCCCAAAATACTGGGATCACAGGCATGAGCCACCATGCCTGGACTAAAAGTTCTTAATTTTGATGAAGCCTAATTGTCATCTTTTTAAAAATGTATTATGCTTCAGATATTGTGTCTAGGAAATTTCTTAAAAGATTTTTTTCTGTGTTTTCTCATAGAAACTTTATCGATTTACAGTTTACATTTGAAGCTAATTTTTATACAGGGTGCAAAATAAGGATCACGTTTAATTTTCTTCAGTTGTATTCCCGACTATCCCAGCACCATTTGTTGAAAACACTATCATTTATCCATTCATTTGCCTTCGTACCTTAGTGGAAAATTAATCGACCATATTTGTGTGTGTCTATTTCTGGACTTTCAACATGCACTATTAATCTGTGTTTTCATTTCTTTCATATCACATTGTCTTAATTGTTGTAACTTTATAATAAGTCTTGAAATCAGATAACGCAATTCTTCCAACTTTGATCTTCATATTCACAATTGTTTTGTCTTTTCTAGTTACTTTGCATTACTGTATACATTTAAGAATCAACCTGTCAATTTCAGTTTTTTAAAAATCCTCCTGGGATTTTAGTTAAATTTGTATTGAATTATGGGTCAGTTTGGAATAAAATGGCATCTTTTTACTATTGGGTTTTATAATCCAGGAACATGGTATGCCTTTCCATTGATTAGGTCTTCTTTCATTGTTTTCAGCAGTATTTTGTGACTAATCACTTTTATTTATCTCATTATGGCTTCTTGTTTCTACATTAAAATTTTCAATGCCAACATCCTTCTCAGAAATTCAAAATCATGCTTTCTAATATTGTTATACCATAACAACTTAAATTGTAATAGTACTTATGACAAATAATTATCAAAAGAACATGTAAGTAGACATTTCGATAATTGTAATCTTCTTGTTATTAAAACCTACAGAAATATTGATGGCTATCACTTTTCATCAGATTTCAATTTAAAATACCTTAAAGAGTTTTACATTTGAAAATAATCGAGACTTATTAGAGTCCCCCTATTTCACAGATGAGGAAATTAAAGTCTGACTGAAATAACGTCCCAAATCCCCCCAGCTGGTTAGTAGAACCGTAACTAAAACTTATGTCTCAATCCAATGTTCTTTTCCTTAAATATTCCTTGAGTACTGATATATATTTGAAACCTAAACCTAATTTTCTATTTAAGAATGAATTAAATAGGTTGTATAATCTACATATATCCCAAAGCCTTTGTTTTTTTCTTTCCTTCTTTCCTTTCTTTTTATAACTCTGTTACTTCTTTTTGGTAATTCCTTAGTTTAATTGACTCCTTTGGGAGACTTACTGTAAAACCTTGATATAAAACATAGCTCACATAGGTGCACTATTTGGATCATTTAGAAAAGTCTATGAAGGTTAAATTGGACATGATAGTAAATATGTGTTCAGAATCTGATTTAGTGTATTCCCAGTCTGTGGCCTACTGCAAACAATAGTATAACACCAGAGATAGTAATTTGCTGTCTATATTTGCAAAAATTTATATTCTATCAAATTATATCAAAGGTGGTTTTATCAAATTATATCAAATTTTATTTAATTATATGCTGAGCTGTTTCTGGAAAGCTGACCACAATCTTAGATATGTTTTTCCTGTGTCTTCCACAACAGCCATCACCAAACTCCTTCCCTTGAAGCACTAATATGATGAGATTTTAATGGTTATTTTATGGGAGAGAAATGAACTTGTTATCAATAAATTTGAGAGATTTTATTTTAAAGAAAAAATACACAAAATCTTTGTAAAGAACTTCTCAGAGCCTTTAACAGTCTAATAGTCTTGCAGGCTGCATACCATTCTAGGATCTTGAGCTATGGCAGTAACAATACAAAAATTCTAAGACTTCATGGCATATACACTCTAGTAAGAGAAGACAGATATTAAAAATAAACATGGGGGCTGGGCACAGTGGCTTGTGCCTGTAATCCCAGCACTTTGGGAGGCCAAGGTGGGTGGATCATGAGGTCAGGAGTTCGAGACCAGCCTGGCCAACATGGTGAAACCCTGTCTCTACTAAACATACAAAAAGTAGCCAGGCTTGGTGGCAGGCACCTGTAATTCCAGCTACTCAGGAGGCTGAGGCAGGAGAATCACTTGAACCTGGGAGGTGGAGGTTGCAGTGAGCCAAGACCGTGCCACTGCACTCCAGCCTCGGTAACAGAGTAAAACTCCATCTCAAAATAAATAAATAAATAAATAAATAAATAAATAAATAAAAACACAGGCCAGGTGTGGTGGCTCACACATGTAATCATAGCACTTTGGAAGGCCAAGGCAGAATGATTACTTGAGCACAGAACTTTGATTCCAGCCTGGGCAACATAGTGGACTCCATCTCTATGCAATATACAAAAATTAGCTCAGAGTGATGCACTCCTGCAGTCCCAGCTACTTGGGAGGTGAGAGGCTCCCTTGAGCCTCATAGGTTGAGGTTGCAGTGAGTGAGCCATGATAGCACCAGTGTCTGCCAGCCTGAGTGACAGAGTGAGACCATGTCTCAAAAATTAAAAATAAAATTAAAAATAAATATGAGAAGTAAAATATATGTTGAATTCAAAGGTGATAAATGCTACAGATAAAGGAACACATAGAGTAGGGAAAAAGGACTGGGCAAGGAAAGAGGAGAGCAGGAGGTAAGCTTACATACTGTTAGTGAGGGCAGGTCTCATGGATAATGTAACAATTCATCAGGGCTCGGGGGAAGTAAGGAAATTAGAATGAAAGAACATTCCAGGCAAAGAAAATAGCCCATGCAAAGGCTCTGTGGTAGGATTGTGCCTGGAGTATCTGAAGAATAACAAGAAGGTTATGTGGCTGAAGTGAGTGTGAAGGCCACGTGAGGAGGTTAATAAGGTGAGAGAAGTAGTTGGGGTTTGAGAGCTAATGGGATTTGGTATTACTTGTCATTGCAAGGACTTTGGCTTCACTCTGAGTGAGATGGGGGAAAAACAGTGACTTTAAATAAAAGAGTAATATAGCTTCCTAACTCTATTTTAGAAAGGTCAGTGTGGCTACTCTTTGGAGAATAGACTAGGGGAGCAAGAGTGGAAACAGGAAGACTATTTGAGGGTAATACAGCATTCCAGGTAGTGAAGAGGATGGTTCAGTCCAAAGTGGTAGCAGTAAAGGCAGTGACAAGCGGTCAGATACTGGATGTTTTTAATGATAGAGGTGAACTGATTTCTTGATAGCTTGGATATGGTGTGTGAAACAATGAAAAGCGTCAACGATGATTCCAAATTCTATGACCTGAGAAACTAGAGAGATAGAGGTGCCATTTACAGTAATGGGGATACTGTGGGTGAAACAAGCTTTTGGAAAAAGACCATGAGTTTGGTTTTAGACATGATAAGATGAATGTCTATCAGACATCCAAGTAGAGTTATTAGGAACACAGGTGGACATGAGAACCAATCTGTCTTGGTTCAACTCTTACGTTTGCAACTTCCTGGCCAGCTATGTTACTTTGAAACTGTCATTTGGCTTCTTTGTGCTTCTTGCAGGCTGCATACCATTCTAGGATCTTGAGCTATGGCAGTAACAATACAAAAATTCTAAGACTTCATGGCATATACACTCTAGTAAGAGAAGACAGATATTAAAAATAAACATGGGGGCTGGGCACAGTGGCTTGTGCCTGTAATCCCAGCACTTTGGGAGGCCAAGGTGGGTGGATCATGAGGTCAGGAGTTCGAGACCAGCCTGGCCAACATGGTGAAACCCTGTCTCTACTAAACATACAAAAAGTAGCCAGGCTTGGTGGCAGGCACCTGTAATTCCAGCTACTCAGGAGGCTGAGGCAGGAGAATCACTTGAACCTGGGAGGTGGAGGTTGCAGTGAGCCAAGACCGTGCCACTGCACTCCAGCCTCGGTAACAGAGTAAAACTCCATCTCAAAATAAATAAATAAATAAATAAATAAATAAATAAATAAAAACACAGGCCAGGTGTGGTGGCTCACACATGTAATCATAGCACTTTGGAAGGCCAAGGCAGAATGATTACTTGAGCACAGAACTTTGATTCCAGCCTGGGCAACATAGTGGACTCCATCTCTATGCAATATACAAAAATTAGCTCAGAGTGATGCACTCCTGCAGTCCCAGCTACTTGGGAGGTGAGAGGCTCCCTTGAGCCTCATAGGTTGAGGTTGCAGTGAGTGAGCCATGATAGCACCAGTGTCTGCCAGCCTGAGTGACAGAGTGAGACCATGTCTCAAAAATTAAAAATAAAATTAAAAATAAATATGAGAAGTAAAATATATGTTGAATTCAAAGGTGATAAATGCTACAGATAAAGGAACACATAGAGTAGGGAAAAAGGACTGGGCAAGGATAGAGGAGAGCAGGAGGTAAGCTTACATACTGTTAGTGAGGGCAGGTCTCATGGATAATGTAACAATTCATCAGGACTTGGGGGAAGTAAGGAAATTAGAATGAAAGAACATTCCAGGCAAAGAAAATAGCCCATGCAAAGGCTCTGTGGTAGGATTGTGCCTGGAGTATCTGAAGAATAACAAGAAGGTTATGTGGCTGAAGTGAGTGTGAAGGCCACGTGAGGAGGTTAATAAGGTGAGAGAAGTAGTTGGGGTTTGAGAGCTAATGGGATTTGGTATTACTTGTCATTGCAAGGACTTTGGCTTCACTCTGAGTGAGATGGGGGAAAAACAGTGACTTTAAATAAAAGAGTAATATAGCTTCCTAACTCTATTTTAGAAAGGTCAGTGTGGCTACTCTTTGGAGAATAGACTAGGGGAGCAAGAGTGGAAACAGGAAGACTATTTGAGGGTAATACAGCATTCCAGGTAGTGAAGAGGATGGTTCAGTCCAAAGTGGTAGCAGTAAAGGCAGTGACAAGCGGTCAGATACTGGATGTTTTTAATGATAGAGGTGAACTGATTTCTTGATAGCTTGGATATGGTGTGTGAAACAATGAAAAGCGTCAACGATGATTCCAAATTCTATGACCTGAGAAACTAGAGAGATAGAGGTGCCATTTACAGTAATGGGGATACTGTGGGTGAAACAAGCTTTTGGAAAAAGACCATGAGTTTGGTTTTAGACATGATAAGATGAATGTCTATCAGACATCCAAGTAGAGTTATTAGGAACACAGGTGGACATGAGAACCAATCTGTCTTGGTTCAACTCTTACGTTTGCAACTTCCTGGCCAGCTATGTTACTTTGAAACTGTCATTTGGCTTCTTTGTGCTTCCAATTTTAATTTTCCAAATTATATTATCATTTGATTAATTTGTTATCAATAACACCATCTAGCTAACAAGTGTCTTAAATTGTTTAACTGATATATAGAGATTAATTTTTATATATCTATATATAGCTATCTACACATCTATAGACATATATGCCTATAGATAAATATATTAATCACTGGATACTTTTAGTTATTATTAGCTATTATCATTATTGTCATCATCACCAATTGAATTTGGAATCTGAGAGAGAGGGCTAGACTGGAGATTAAAAATGTAGAAGTCATCAGTTTATAGTTGTTCTTTTTTTTTTTTTCAGACAGTCTCGCACTGTCGCCCAGGCTGGATCTCTGCTCACTGCAACCTCTGCCTACCAGGTTCAAGTGATTTTCCTGCCTCAGCCTCCCAAGTAGCTGGGATTACAGGCACCCACTACCACGCCCATCTAATGTTCTGTATTTGTAGTAAAGACAGGGTTTCACTATGTTGGCCAGTCTGGTCTTGAACTGACCTCGTGATCCGCCTGCCGCAGCCTCCCAAAGTGCTGGGATTACAGGCGTGAGCCACCACGCGGGGATTATGGTTATTCTTTAAAGCCATGACACTGAATTCTTTCACCGTGGACACCAGTGGATAAAGATTTTATAAACAGTGTATGCTTCATTTTCCAGGCTTTCTTGGTCCCAATATATATATATTTTTTTCTTTTAAAGCACCTGTTGTAGTGTTTGTTTGTTTTTTTTATTTATTTTATTTTATTTTTTATTTTTGAGATGGAGTCTGGGTCTGTCTCCCAGGCTGGAGTGCAGTGCTCACTGCAAGCTCCACCTCCTGGGTTCACACCATTCTCCTGCCTCAGCCTCCCGAGTAGCTGGGACTACAGGTGGCTGCCACCACACCCAGCT
>NW_012098876.1:3959971-3969989 GCF_000951045.1 Mandrillus leucophaeus | reverse complement strand
CCCAGCCCTGTTCTTCTAGTGTTTTATGATTGTATGTTAAAAGGTCCTGAGTGGATGCTCAGTGAAAATTTTTGATTAGAAAATGACACATCAAAAAGTTGGGAAGAAATATAATCTTCCTTAGGAAACTAGTTAGGTGTCTCTTGGGAAAAGGACCAGAGGTCTATATATCAGGAGGCAAAATCAGTGGATAAAAATCAGTGGTCTCATATTGGAGGGTAGCTGCGCTGTAGAAATGCCAGTTCTCTCTAGTTATTCCTGTCTGTCACAGATGCAGGCAGGATACAAAGCCACAGTTATACTGTCTCCAACAGATGGGAAACTATGCAAATGAGTTTGGATTATCAACAATTACAAGCAGTTCTCTTATTGGTCACTGGCCAGATGCTTAAATTTTTGAGTGGGAGTGGGAGAGAATGAAAAGTAGCAGCTCCTTTGTGCCATCTTGATGCTGTTCTTTCCTTGTCACATCTTTTCCACCAGCCATTTCTAGAGTCTCCTGAGTTTTCCCTGGGCATAAGAAAACGTATTCTTTACGCATAGTGATATAACTGATCCATGGTAAGCAGGTCATAGCTTGAATCATTCTCTGGTCTGGGTAGATTGATTTGCAGTGGTCCTTTCATGAGCTCACATCTGTTCTCACTTGTGGCCAGATACTAGAATTAACAGAGGGTTGGCTCTAGCTAATGGTTTGGCCATTGACCATGAACCAAATTGAAATTGACTCCTATGAGGCCCCATATTCTTGTTAGAACTACGTTCAATCTAGTAGCATTCAGTGCTTAGTGTAATGCTGACTTTTTTGTAAAATCCAGGATTTTCCATAAGAGCACTTATCAAATTGGTAAGATAATTATGATCTTTTCAAAGATTTCATACAGATGAAAATTTTAAGGTATTATTAATTTTTCTTCTCTCTGCCACCATTTTATTAAGCACTTCCTAGATATTATTTCACTTAATTTTTAGAAAAGGCTAGACATTATCCCATTTACCTAATGAGGCAACTGAATACCTCAGAGGTGAACAGAATTTCTGGGGGTCACATAGCTAGGAAGAGAATACTATGGGATGGACATACTTCCAGGGTTATCCTATCTCAATCCCCTGATCTTTGTTCTATGCTTACAGCAACTCCCATAACCAGAAATTTTAGGTCAGAGACCCAGAGATATTGAACTTAGTCAAGTTGGCATAACTCATTGCTGAGTGTTTTGATGACTCTTCTGTCACCTGCAGACGTGCTGTGAAGCATCTGTGGACAGCATTCTCCCAGCAGATGGGCTTTCCCCTCTGGAGGTGTCTTACTGGTGTGTTCATCTATCTGCTGTTAAACTGTCCCTATTTCCACAAGAGTCTCTGAGGCTTTTTCTCTTTGTCCATCCTGTTAGAAAGTCAATCTGTTCTGTCATGCAAAGAACAGTTAGGAAGGCTACGGATTTAAGTTTCAAGATCTCTCATCATTGATAACTTTGTGAAGCAATGTTTGACTTTCATATGCATACACACATAAGCACACATGTAGGCATCTATATACATATATTTGTAGGTATATATGCACACATATAGGTATGTATGTATTTCATTATATATAGACATGTAGAAACAGCATATATTTACTAATTTATTAAATTAGTAATTTAGTAAATATATGTACACTATATATACTACTATAAATACTAAATTAATTTATTTAGTAAATATATACTAAGTTATTTTTACATGTATGTTCATGTTACTACCATCCACATCAAGATATAGAACATTTCTATCTTCCCCAGGGAGTTCTGTCATCCCTTTTCTATTCCAAAGCAAAACATGACCCTAAATCCCCACTCCTCCATATACACCTAAGTAGATACTTGGGTTAAAGTTGCTGTCTGCATTTTTGTGACACGTCTTTGTGTGGACACAGACCTCCATTTATCTTGAATATGTACCTGTGAGTGGAATTGTTGGGTGATAGGGTCAGGCTTACATTTTCCAAAAGCTATTTGGAATGCTGTTTAGAATGGAGGACAGCACGTCAAATTATTAAAAAGAAGTAAAAGCATACTTCTGATGGAGAAAGAGAAATTGGGGTTACTCAGTCTGGAAGATAAAGCTAAGAGGTGATTTCCTAATTCTCTTGAAGTATATAAAGGGTAATTTTAAGGAAGAAAAGAACACACTATCAATTTATACAAAGTAGAAGATGAGAGAAAATGGGATTAAATTTCAACAAAAGAGTGCTTAGGCAGAGTATTATCATAATTAACATAGAAATAGGTTACTGTCCCAAGGGTGTCTTCAAACATATAATGTTCTCTCCTTGGGTAAAAGGTAGATAAGTATCGAAGCAAACTTTCCTCGCTATCTGATGAGTCCTTTTTTGTTTTTTTCTTCATTTGTCTTCTGGAAGATACAGTTTTACTTTTGCTAAAATATCTTATATGTAGAGTGACTATATATATTTTCTATTGTTGAAGCCAGAATACTTTAGTCCAGTACAAGTGCTAAACTGCATGGTATGCCAGGACAAAAGCTTACATATGCACACTAAGGTATGTGGTCGTGCTTGTGCTATTTATAATTAACATTTCTGGCAAAAACCAGTAACACCTGGACACATTTAAGAAAAGTAAAGCTAGTGAAAAGTCTGCTCCTAGTGTAGCAGATTAGCTCCTATTAGACCAGCCTTTCTGAAGATAACAAGTAAAAACGCTGGGCAAAACACAAAGAACAAGTAACTGAAAGCACTGGACAAAGACTCAAAGCAGGCAGATTCTGGAGGAGAATAGAGAATGGGTTTGGTTGGATTTTTCATTTTCATGGCTTCTAGCCCAAGAATAGGCTACATACAGTATGTGCCTTTGCTGGGTGACTTAAACTTCTGAACTCTTCTTTACTTTTGTTTGGGACAGAGACTTATAACGTCCATATAGTTTCCTGTGAATAGGACACAGAGATCACTTTCATTTGCCCTAAAACACTGGCAAATCCAGACCTTAGCTTCCCTGTTCATTTTTCTGTACCTGGCTACTGGCTACTTTGTGTATCAATAGCATAAAAAGTCAAGATGTATCCATTCCCAGTATCAGGCTCAACCAGGATCACTGTTAGCATATGCGACACCATTGCAAGAATTGGAAAATGCCACCCTCCTTGATAAAATAGCTTGTATAGAGAATTCTTGGCAAGCAAACTACAAAAAGATGTCTAGAGCCACTGCATAGCACAGCTCTAGGGAATACCATTCTCACAGTGGTCTTCACAAAGGACGACTTCTGTAGTTATGTCAGGCAGAGCCTGTGTGTCTTTACGGTGTTGCCTTCAAGGGGTCTCTTCCTCCAAGAGGTCACTGCTCTATGACAGAGCACATGGCTTTGTGAGCAGAGTGTGGCCTGTGTTTTAGCCACAACTTGCCCATTGTGCAGTGAATGACTCACACAGATATAAATGTCAGTCTTGGGTCAACTTGTTCTTTCCTGGCTAAGAAGATTTTCTGTTTGATTTCTATCCTTGTGCTTCTTTACCTGTAAAGTACTGTTCTTGCACGACTCTGGTCATTGGACTGAGGTGAAGACTGTAACTCAGAACTTTCCTGATGTCAAAGTTAGACTTCAAGGGCATAACTATTTAGATACATACTCCAAAGGCTACATATGTGCAGCTTTTTCATAGTACATTTGAAGTCCTAAGATATTAAATCTCTTGATCCAATCAGCAGTCATTATTTTGGAAGATGGCTTTATCTAAATTCCATTTGTGAAGAACAGTTTTCTTTTGTCTTGTGTAATTGATTTTCCATCTGTGCATGTTCTTTGCTAGGTAAGTTGTATTGTTGAACTTTCAAGGATAATCATTTTATTTTTGGTCACGAGAACTCATGGCAGAGGCTCACTTTGGCCAGCCTTCCAAGAATGAGCACTGTATTTACTTGTTACTATTGCCAAACAAATTGCCACAAACTTAGCACCTTAAAAGAACACAGATTTATCATCATACAGTTATATAGGTCAAAAGTCTAGTAATGTTCTCACCAGGCTACACTCAAAGTATAGGCAACACTGTCTCTTTCAGAGGTTCTATTTCCTGCTCATTTGAGTTGCTGGCACAATTCAGTTCCTTGCAGTTATAGGACTGAAGTCCCCATTTTCTTGTTAGCTGTCAGCTGAGAATTGCTCTAGCTTCTGTAGGCCTCAATATTCCTTAGCCCATGCCTCCCTTCCTCTTTTCTCAAATTACATTTCACTGAATCACTCTTCTTCCTTCCTCTTCTACTTTTAAGGATTTATGTAATTAAATTGGGCCTGCCTGGATAATCTGGTATAATTTCCCCATATCGGGGTCCTTAACCTTAAATAACGTCAGCAAAATCCCTTTTGTCATATAATATAACATATTCACAGATTCCTAGAATTAGAATCTAAACATGTTTGAGGGGAATTATTTTTGTTTATCACAACTTTCAGATATTCTGCCTAATTGCATTCTTAGATCAATTTATTTAGTCGACATTTAATAAATCTTTAGTTAACAACAAAGAATATAGAGATGAATAAACTATGACCCTACTTGTAGGTGCTTATCACTACAGAAACCAGACTAATGTTTACATATGCACACTGAACTTACTATAATGTCAATTTACCTGGCTACCTCCTTAAAAATAAAGACAATGGGGCCGGGCGCGGTGGCTCAAGCCTGTAATCCCAGCACTTCGGGAGGCTGAGACGGGCGGATCACGAGGTCAGGAGATCGAGACTATCCTGGCTAACACGGTGAAACCCCGTCTCTACTAAAAAATACAAAAAAATACCTGGGTGAGTTGGCGGGTGCCTGTAGTCCCAGCTACTTGGGAGGCTGAGGCAGGAGAATGGCGTATACCCGACAGGCGGAGCTTGCAGTGAGCTGAGATCCGGCCACTGCACTCCAGCCCCGGCAACAGAGCGAGACTCCGTCTCAAAAAAATAAATAAATAAATAAATAAAAATAAAGACAATGGCTTCAATCACTGAGTTCTCAATGTCAAGCTATGTGAAATATAATAACCATTCAGCAAGTATTGCTGAATTCACTAATTCTCAAAGTCAGATGGGAGAATTCCCTTGCCTCCTTCACGGGATTTGTGACAGGGGTGTGGCTCACTTAGCTGCCATGCTCAAACCCCCTGAAGGAGGGGCAGCATGCAGGTGAGCAGGTGCTGGGGCTGGGGCAAGCAGTTTTGGGCTCTGGCCCCATGGCAGCATCTAGGAGTGTGTTACAATTAATGCTCTTTTAGCAGTTGCCATCTGCAGATGACTAAGTGTTAACCAACTCAGTGGAGAGTCAAGGTGACCACCTTTTACACCCTGCCTTCTTGGTACCCAGGTTCTTCTCCAGCATCCAGGAAGAATCAAGTCATGGATTTGAAGGGTGCAGAGATTTTATTGAGTGATGGAGGTGGCTCTCAGTGGGATGGGGAGCTGGAAAGGGGATGGAGTGGGAAGAAAATCTTCTGCTGGAGTTTGACTGTCCCCAGCTGAACTCCTCTCCGACCATCCCCAGCTGAACTCCTCTCAATGTTCAGATACTTCTTCTCTTCTTTCTTTTTCTGCCATACTGCTTTGCTCTTCTGCCAGCAGAGTTTGGGGTTTTGATGGGTATAGGATTGGGGGACATGGCGGGCCAGGATGGTTTTGGACAAAGCAACATTTGAGCAAGAAAACAGGAATAACTGTTCTCATTTAGTGCTGTGGTTTCCAGGCTTGAAGGTGGGGCCTTTGCCCAAGAACTGACCTCTTCTACCCACTATTCTGCCCCCTGTCTGTATCAAAAGTATTTTTAAAGCATCTACTTAATGCCAATACTGTTCTAGATATTTGGTGAATGCTAGTGAATAAAATCAACTATATATACATGCCTACTCTCCTGGAGCTCATATTCTAGTGGGACACTTAATATCTTAGGGAGGTACTTTCATTCTATTGCTGAATGATTACATGAGCACATGAATAAATTAGGCTAAATAAATAAGTTGGTGAAAGAATATCAGAGATTTTGAATGCCTCATTAAGGTGTTTAAATTTTATTTTATAGGCAGTGAGGAACTGGGGATTGTTCTTATGCAGAAGTAAATTGACGAAATCTATTTTTAGAAACAGTTGATAGAGTAGAGAATGGATTTAGAGGTGAAGAATGGCTTGCCAAAGGCTTGAACCATGACAGTGACAGTTGGAATAGAGAGTAGGAAATAGACCCAAGAGATATTTATAAGACTGATATCTGGAGATGAAAAAAGGATAGGAAAACTGGTGTGGTAAATCAGAGGCTGAAAACAAAAGTCATACATTTATAATCATTCGAGTGTAGGTGATAGTTACTTCTCTTTAAATTAGACTAGCTTAATGAGAAACTTCTTTTCCTGTTAACATATTAAAAGGTACACACACAGAGACACCTCACATTAAAATATTGTGCCATTTTCTATCATGCTACTAACATTACCCATAATGTATTGAGCATCTGTAGAACATGTAGTATACTTCAACATTCAAACAGGGAATTTAGACAATTATTCTATTTGAAAGCAATAGCTTTATGTGCAGAACCATCAGAATGGAAAGCTTGACATGGGAAATTTAGCCGTTGAAATGCAACCAATAACACATCAGAGGTGACCTACATCAAGAAACTTAGTACGAATGATTCCTCCTTTGGGGAATCTACTTTTGTTCTTTCTTGTTCAACTGGGGAGAGGGAAAAATTCTGTCTATAAAAATGCTGAGAAAGAAACTAGGATGAAGAATTGTTTTAAAGGCCCATTTGTACTGCATCTGTGAGAATTTCTTGTAGTTAGATGTTAGAATTTATTCATTTCGTCTGAATATGTTTCATTCTTAAATGGATTTTCAATGATAGCTCTTTGGGGACTATCTGATCACTGTCCTACAGATATGAAACCATTGATCAGGAAATGCTCCTGCAACAGAAAGGACTTGGAGGCATCCAGAAAGTCCAGTGGCATCTTTAAAATAGCAGCCTGTATCCCGACCCTTCTATTGACAGTTTTTTTTTTTTTTTTTTTCCACATTTAACGTAGAACAGTCATGGTACATCACAGCAAGAAAGGAAGCAACCACCCTTGCATTTACATTTGCTGAGATAAATACACACACACAGACTCAGAGATATCAGCAAAATTCCAACATAGTAGCATAAGTAAGAACCAAAAATTTAAATGCATATAATGTTTGTTTATATTATTGAGAGCTTAATGAGATGTTTGGGGTTAACTAGCTTAACCAGCTGACTGGGAGTTTTAGGGTCCAAGAGTCAGTCACCAATAGTGTTATAACCAAATTAACTTTATTGCAGGATGTAGGGTTGGTAGGGCTTTACTATTTTCCATATAAAGGTATACAAACTCATACACACACAGTTAAGAAATAAATATATGGAAAAGAAACCTAGCTTTTATTTTGAAAATTGTGAAGCCATATCAGATAATTCCACATTTTCCCTAGGTCAGGCATACTCTATATCCAGCACCTTGTTCAGTGGGCTACTAGAAAGACAATTCCATCAACTTTCAATCACGAAGTCATGAAATCTTAGAGCTGGAAAGGAGGTTGTTCCGTCTCCTCATCAAAAGAGTCATAGACTTTGGGGGGCCGAGGCCAATGGATCACGAGGTCAAGAGATTGAGATCATCTGGCCAACATGGAGAAACCTCGTCTCTACTAAAATACAAAAATTAGCTGGGCGTTGTGGTGCGTGCCTGTAGTCCCAGTTACTCGGGAGGCTGAGGCAAGAGAAACGCTTGAACCCGGGAGGCGGAGTTTGCAGTGAGCCGAGATGGAACCACTATACTCCAGGCCTGGCGACAGAGTGAGACTCCGTCTCAAGAAAAAAAAAAAAAAAAGAAGAAAAAAAAAGTCATAGAGAGTATCCAAAAATTTTTTAAATTCGTAGAGCTGGGTAATTTCTGAGCTAGACTAAAACCCAGATATCTTGTTTTGAAGGGTATCTGTTCGGTGTTCTTGTATTTATTCATTTTCAACTGGTGCTTTATGTTTATAAGAAAATATGAAAAGTCATACTTCAGTAAAGTCCAGAATGAAGGAGAATTCAGAAATGCCTCTGTTGTTCTCCCTGTCTTTGTCTTATAATCTTTCTTTTTCTCTCTCTTCCCTCTACCCCCTGCCATTCTGACTATTATGCCATGGGCTGGGTAGTTTTATTCAAATATTCTGCATATCTAAGCTTTCCTCCTCCTGAATATCAAAACCTTTGGCCTTTTGCTTATCATGTGAAGATATTATGAAAACTGGAGAGCCAATTTTTTAAAGAATGTAAGATCCTTGAGGGGAAATGCTTCTCTTTTAAAATTAAATATTTAATATTTTATAAATGTTTCATCTATTACCTAATTATAATGCTTTGAGAAAGATAAACAGTAAAAAAAGCAAAATCAAATGACTGAAAAGCAGACAACTGCCTCAAATTGAAAGGTGAGGAAACTTGAAGAGTGAGGGTCAATTTTTTCTTTCCTTAAAGCTTGTTGTTGCATTAATCATAAGGTTGTAATATTCCCGACAGGTTAGGAAGTGATAAAGACGAACAAAAGAAAAACTGATTGCACTAAGAAAATGTTTATGCATCTTGTTTTTTTTATTCCAAGCTTTCAACTTTCACTACTTGCTAAAAAATTTTTTTAAAGACACATTTCCTGAGAAAGTTGAGGACGATTGAAGAAATGATCGAAGAATTACAAGAAAAACCGAGGGAATTTTCAGTCCCACTGTAATGTGTTGAAAAAATCTGTTGGATTATTTCTTGCTATGATTCCCTGATCAAAAAGTTAAGAGCTAAATAGATTATAAGTTGCTTAAGGATAGGTTCCCTGTTTTATTTGATTTTGTTTCCTCTCAAGAATTTTACATAGAATACTCAACAGTTATTATTTGCCTAAACTGTTATTGACCTATAGTTCAGCAGTAGTAATTGCAAACAACATGTATCTACTGTTCCTGCCAATGTTTCCCTTGCCTTTAATAGTATAGACCAATTTCCTATAGACCATATTCACCAGCAAACCAGTCAATGTCTTTGGATTTAAGTACATAGTGCTAAACCATTAAATAAGCTTAACAATACCAAACGACCATCAAGAATTACTCCCATGAATTAAAAATTATAGGAAAGAATTTTACAGAGATGATTATCAAAATGTTTTTAGAAACTAAAACTTGAATTTATTACACAATTCTTTTTACTTATATTGAGGTTTTAACCATAGTGTTTTATTTAAAATTTTCACTGATTATTTATTACGTTCCAGAAATTATTACAATTAAAAGGAAATGGGAGTAAATATCTACTTCTCTCTCCCCCTTTTTTAAAGGGTAAAACAAAAACAGGGTTTGCATATTCCAATTCACTTCTTAGTTTATTCCCATTCCCTTCCATCACAGTAATCTTGGAAAAGTGTGATGACTCTTGTTACCGAGTGGAGCTGCAAGGGATGACTGGGAAGTACTTGGATCTTACAGTAATATACATATTGATTCAAATAATAAATGGGATCATATTGACTTTGAGACCAACTGAAACATGTAGAAACTTTCTGAGTCTCCATTACTCCACATGAAAAAAATAAAGGTTTTTCTGAGGATGAATGATAAAACAAATAGAAGAATATCAATCATATTGGCATAAACTTTTGCTTGCTACATATGAGTGTCCTTTCTCAGAATTAGCTGGTGGCACTTATTTCAAGGAAATGAATGATATTACACATGGAAGAGTCCACTTTCTGTGATCATTTAAATATAGAGCTGCATATCATTTTCTACTCATACTATGTTCCAATGCCTTACCAAAGTTATTGGCAATGGAAACCAGCCTGTTTAAGACAAGTGACACACCCATTTTATTTTCGCTGTCCCTGCTATTAGTTTCCCTATATTTCCAGAGAGCTATCCACCTTGAATACAAAGTTCTTAAAGGCAGTGGACATTTTTATATGCATTCTGTACAGTGGCTACTCTCA
>NW_012098876.1:3924718-3958816 GCF_000951045.1 Mandrillus leucophaeus | reverse complement strand
AATAATAATAATAAAATAAATAATAATAATAATAATATAATGGTTTTACAGGAGAATACCCTTGTTCTAAGAGATATACTGTATAATCCAGAAGGGAAATGTCATGTCTGCTCCTTGCTTTAAAAGTTTCATCAGAAATATGTGTATGTACATGTAGATGCAGCAAAATGTTAAAATTGGTGAATCTAGGTAAAGGAAAATAGGGACATTTATAGTATACCCTTGAAACATTTTCAACAGGTTTCAAGTTTTCAAGATAAATGTTAGTCAGTGAAACAGGTATCATTTTTATTTTCAGGCATTAATACTTGAAATCAAGACAAGAAAGTTAACTCAAGTAAGAAGGCATGACAGAAGTATGGTTGAGAATGGTTTTGGTTTAAGGATCCACCTAGTTGCTCACCCAAAAATCGCAGTTGTCCTTCTTTTTTTTTTTTCTTTTATTCTTACCCTGACATTCTATTCATCAACAATCCTGTCTCCTCTCCCTTGAAAACATACCTGACATCTAATAAACTGCCTCCCTCTCCACAGCTGCCATCTGAGTCCAATCACATCACCCAGCAGCAGGGATGACTCATGTCCTAGCTTGTACCCCAGTTTTCCTAGATTCCTCTCTTCCCAAAAGCAGTCCTAGTAATCCTCTAAAACTTTAAGTTAAAGTGTGCTCCCCACTCCTGCTAAAAGCTCTCCAATGGCTTTTTATCTCACTTTAAAAAATATAATTCAAACTCCAACCTCTATGATCAGTCTTCTACCTTGATTTCTGACCTCTGCCTACTCTTCTGAGCTGTCCCTTCCTCACCTCTCTGTTGCTCAACTATTTTAAGCTTCTTCCAGCTCAAGTTTCTCTGTCTCTGCCTGAAATACTCTTTCCTCTTCCATCACATAGCTGGTTCCTTCTAGTCCTTCACATCTCAGCTCAGTGAGGCATTCCCTGATGCTCGAATTTAAAGTAGTGCTCACTTTTTCACCCTCATATCACCTAGCTTTAAAATGTTCAGCATTACACTTATTACCATGATTTTGCCTTTTTTGATTCTTTATCTTCCTGAAACTTATAAAGTTTTATGAGAACAGAGATATTGCTTGCTTTGTTCAATGCTCTGTTTCTAGCAACTAAAATGATACCTGCCTCTATAGGTACTCAATAAATATTAAATGAATTAAGACAAATAAATAGTGGAGTTGCATCAGTCAGGGCCCAGCCAAGAATACGGAATCTATGCCAATTATTAAAAAAAAAAAACAAAAAAAACTTATTGCAGGGAATTTGCTACCCAGGTGGTGTTAAGAACTGAGAAGCCAAACAGGGTACTGGGAAGCCACTGAAAAATTATCAATAGCAGGAATATCAGCATAGGGCTGATGGCAAATGGAAAAGGTTGTGCTGCTGGAGTCTCAAACCAGAGTCCACTGGTAGAAGCAAAAACTACAGAGAAGCTTCCTTCTAATGGAGAAGCCTCCAAAAGCAGAGAAGAAGGAGGAAATAACCTACATTTTCCATCTTCCTGCTTCTAGTTTTCAGCCAGATGGAGCCAAGGCAGAAGCCCACTGGTGGAACCAAGGCAGATGCCAGTAGACACAGAAACCTGGGAAACAGGCTGCACATTGAGTCATCCTCTAATGGAAGATGGGATGGCAAGGAATGGACACAAGGGAGAACTGACCAGGGATCTACACATGCAGGAAACTTTTCATTGGATGAGAGAAATACAAATCCATTCTGAAGCATTTCTTCTCTATCAGTGAAGCTCTACTTATATTTACGGGAACAGAAACATTTGAGGGTATCTAAAAGGGCTGGTAATAGAGGAAATTTAATATATTATTTGTTGTGCTTTTTTCCCAATGAACAATTGAACCCATTATTTAAGACTTAGCACTACTTTAGCTGAAAAGGTGTCTGGAGATTAAGAAAAATTATATTGATCATATTATTAAAAATGTAACTAACTTACTCTTTATTCTGTATTTCCAGACTTAGAAGATACCCTGTAGTGTTCCAGCCCACTCATATCTTTCTAATTTTTAAGTATGATCACCAGTAGAACATGAACATTACCAAATGGGGATTATGCTTATTCACATATTTCATTTATTTTAACCTACTTGAACACTGAAGTTCCTTTTTTTTATAATTTGCAAAGTCAAAGTCTGTGCCATAACCTTTACACTGCTGGCTCAACTGTGAGATTGCAAAGGGATCAGTGAACTAGATGGCGGACCCCCAGCTCCTTCTGGCCATTTCTCATCTGCTGTCTTCTTCCTGCCCTTCATCTGCCCACTCGTCCCTCTATTTTTCTCTGCTGCTTTTCCCTTGCTGATGAGTGAGTTCATCAGTTAGTTCACACGAGATCTAGTTGTTTAAGAGTCTAGGACATCCCCCTTCTTTCTCTCTTGCTGCTGTTTTTACCATGTACCTCCTTTCCCCGTGCTCCATACTTGGAAGCTTCCTGAGGCCTTCACCAGAAGGAGATGCAGCACTATTCCTGATGTACAGACCACAGGACTGTGAACCAATTAAGCCTCCTTTCTTTACAAATTACTCCATCTCAGGTATTTCTTTATAGTCATGCAAAAATAGACTAATAGACATCTTACCTATTCATGCCACTGTTTCAGAAGCCACCCCCATTCCACTTAAATATCATATATGAGAAAAGACAAAACAAAAGAAAACACAAGGCAGAAAACATCCTAGATAGCGGCTCCTGAGGGAAGGTACACTTCTACAAAATAAAAATCGATGAGTTTATATTTTGGTAGCCTGTGATGTTATACAGGACAGACAGAGATTCTACTTAGGGTTCCAATTCCCTTAGGCCCATTAAGTAGGGGAGATGGGCATTAGAAGAGATGCCTTTAAGAGGACATTAATGTACTTTTAAAAGTAATGGGTCTGACCTATAAATCATGGGAGGAATGTAGTACAAAATAGTGAATGAAATATTTATACATTCCATTGAAGCTTCGTGTATATTTTAGAGAGAGAAGTCCCAGAGAGATGGGTCTTCCCTTTTGTTCTGAATCTGTTTTCCAATTGCTCTGACACAGCTGTTGGCTTCACAGTCATTCTGAAGTTGATCAGATCAGAAAGCAGAGGCTTGCCTGCCCAGCATGACCAATGAAAAACATAAAGTTTGTGGGTATTTCAGGCCTGGAGCATGTATTTTGAGGTTGTTTTGGTGTGCATGGGCCTTCGAAGTGGTTCTTTAAATTTCAGTGCTATTGCATTTGTACATCATCTGTGTCCCAAACAGTGCAGCAGAATGTGCAGAGCACACACTTGCATAAAATCTACCAATCACATTTGGAAATGGCTGTCAGATTTATGGAGCATGGCTGTAATTACATTCACACAAATGCTCAGTTGAAAGCAGTAACGAAACCTTATTACTTTGGTTTTGTTTGTTTTATAAAACAAAACACTTGAGTTTAAGGAAATAAATTGTTACCTATGGAGAAATCTTTTGACTTGCTGTTGGAATGATTTAGTGTTTCTAAAACATGTGCTGTAGGTGAGCCTAAATGCAGATTCATTTTTGTCTGAAGGTCAAAAAGGTTTACAACAACTGCTAACAGTAATATGAGATATTATGCTAGCTGCTTTTCAACAATTATTTCATTTAATCTTCAAAATTAAAAGGCAAGGAGGGAATATGGGTTTCATTCTCCACTTACAGAATCCCTCCTCCCTACCAGTCGAGTCTGTCCTTAACCCTATTCTGATCCCAGGTCCCTCTAAGCACAAAGCCATATAGATAGGGGGGCCTTTTAGTGAAGCCCTATCCTCCTTCAAAACGAATTATCCTAAGTGAATACTGGCCTCTAGGCCCCTGTGACTATGGGCACAACCTGGGATGCTTTGGGGCTTCATCGATGGGGAAACTTGAGTGGCACTTTTCCAGCAACAGCACAGCAGTTCCACTTGCCTTTCTCATTTAGTTGCCAACTTGGTTCCTTGAAAACCTTATGAGCTCAGTGCGGTGGCACACACCTGTAATCCCAGCACTTTGGGAGGCCAAGTCGGGGGGATCACCTGAGGTCAGGAGTTTCAAACCAGCCTGACCAACGTGGAGAAACCCCATCTCTACTTAAAAAAATTACAAAATTAGCTGGACATGGTGGCCCATGCCTGTAATCCCAGCTACTCGAGAGGCTGAGGCAGGAGAATAGCCTGAACCCAGGAGGCAGAGATTGTGGTGAGCCAAAATCGTGCCATTGTACTCCAGCCTGGGCAAACAAGAGTGAAACTCCGTCCAAAAAGAAAAAAAGAAAAAGAAAAAGAAAAAGGAAAGCCTTATATTGCCAAAGTTACCTAGTCTCTAAATATGGGATCCAGTGCCAACATCATTTTAACTATGTCATCAGGATTGGTCAGCTGAATTATGGAGTCATACAATTTTAGAGTTGGTAATGACCTTAAATTTCATGTGGTCTATACCCCTCCATCTTCAGCTGAGGAGGCTGGCCTTCAGGGAGTTGGGGGGATTTTACTAAGCTATATAAGTGGGGAGGGTATTCTGGAATAAGAAACAACATATATTCACTCCCAGTTCTGAACTTTTCCTTATACTGTATTGCCAGAACACACCCTGAAATTTCCCTCTGCAACAGATATTCTTCTTGACACTATATTTTACTATGTTGATACTATATTATGGAAATAAGAAATATAAGTTTAATTTATTAATCTTTACAGAAAAGAACTGACTTTTCATTTATCATTTTAAACTTTATACTTGAAAATTCACTTTTTTCTTTTTTTTGAGGTGGACTCTCATTCTGTTACCCAGGCTGGAGTGCAGTGGCGTAATCTTGACTCACTGCGGCCTCCACTTCCCAGGTTCAAGTGATTCTTCTGCCTCAGCCTCCCACGTAGCTGGGATTACAGGCACCCACCACCACACCTGGGTAATTTTTGCATTTTTAGTAGAGATGGGGTTTTGCCATGTTAGCCAAGCTGATCTCAAACTCCTGACCTCAGGTCATCCGCCTACCTCAGCCTCCCAAAGTGCTGGAATTACAGGCGTGAGCCCCCACACCTGGCCGAAAATTCTTTATTATCTCCCTTCAAAGAGACAAACAGAAAATGAAATTGTTGTCTTAGAATATCTTACAATAAAGATTAGCTTATGGAAAACCAAGACTGGTGGTGAGGTTTTCTTTCTCTACTCTTTCAAGTGTTGTATGTTTTGTAGGAATTTTGGCCAAGAATCTAGAGGCTAAATCTGCATACATAGTTTTAAAAAACTGATATAATTGCAACAGAAACTTGAGAGAGGACAGTGGGGACATCATATCCTAGATATTGACATTTCAAATAGAGATACTTTCTTTACAAGTGTAGATTCCTAACCTTTAATGCATTCTGAGAATTTGACATGGGTTTGTTTTATAGCTTTCAAAGTACTCAGTTTAGAACAACAAAAAATATTGCATTAGAAAACATACTATGCTTGGCCGGGCACGGTGGTTCACACCTGTAATCCCAGCACTTTGGGAGGTCAGGTGGGCAAATCACTTGAGGTCAGGAGTTTGAAACCAGCTTGGTCACCATGGTAAAACACCATCTCTACTGGAAAAAAAAAAAAAAAAAAAAAAAGCCGGGTGTGGTAGTGCATGCCTGTAGTCCTAGCTACTTGGGAGGCTGAGACAGGAGATTGCAGTGAGCTGAGAACACACCACTGAGTTCCAGCCTGGGTGTCAGAGCTAGACTCCGTCACGCACACAACAAATTACATACACACACACACACACACTCTTACACACTTTTTTTTTTCTTTTTTCTCTGGGAATACTCAGAGAGACTGTACCTTACTCATGTTTTACGAAATAAAATTCTGCTGACTGAGTATCATGGTATGTAAGAGCCCTTTTAATGTACCAGGGGAAATAATAGGACAAGTATGTAAATGTCTGAATGTATGCGGCTATTGTATTAATTTCATTTTTGAAAAACTGGCTATAAAAATTGTTTTCTAGTTAAAAAAGGGTTGTTTCAGATAAGTGATATATCTAAAGTGATATATCTAAAGCTCTTCACGTGTTTCAAAATAGTTAAAGTGGGTTTTGGGAAAAGCAATGAGTAGCTTCAAGGGACTGAATTCTAAAGAAGGAGCCTGAATACCAAATATCACACAAACTAAATTTAGCCTTCTGATGCCATTCTCTGGAGATGAAGTTTGGAGAACTGAATGGAAAGAGAGAGTGGGGAACAGTTCCTCCAATTTGTAATATTGGATCAGGCCCATTTTAAACTGTGCTAATTTATTCTTCATTGAACCATGGAGATTAATTAATCCTTTGTTTTGCTGGATTAATGAGTAATCAATATGCCAAAAGGGGGGAAAGAGAATGATTTTTTCTCAAGGAACAAAGCATTCAGGTAGCCAAGTCATTTTATCTTCCATGTCTACAAAGCACACCACAACTCAGATAAAATGTGTGCCATTCAAGGAGATTTGGACTTTTTTTTAAGCTTAAGTATCTTGAAGGAGCTTCTCTGAGAGAGACAGATTGATGTGAGGGATTGCGGGGGAGAACTTGGAGCTCTCAGTGGCTTAAAATCTACCTGAGATCTATTGAAAATGTTACAGCAGTTTAGGGACCCGTACTTGGTCTACAAAATACTATGGACCTCCTAGATTTCCCTGGGTTAGGAGCTAGCCTGCCAAGAATTTCCCAGAAACCTTGGTCTCCTTTTTGTCTATGTAGTCTAAGCAGATTTGTATGCAGTTCAGGTGTGGGATGACATGGGTTAAGATGGGTGGAGGACATGTCTGTAAGAGATGCTCCTGTCTCCTGTGAGAATCATCCTGATAAGGTTCAGTGTCTGCTGCCACCGTATTAATTCCCTTAATATGATATCAGGCAGATTAACAACAGGTACCAGGACATACCCTGTGGAATAATCTTTGTTAGTTTTGTAGGTATTCATCTGTACTCAAAAGCTCTGGGACAATATTTTAAAATCCTACCCTAACTTAATTACAATTTGACAATCATCTTAATACTTATGTTTCTGACCTGAAGGGTAAAGATAGTAACTGTTAATATATTTGTTCTTAGCTTGAGGGAGGAGTTTATGTTACAAAACACACAAATGAAATATCAAAGTGACATAAAGGGGTATCTGAAATTTTCTGACAGCTGTAATATATTTCCATACAATTGTTAAATTAAGATATGTAATCAATTGCCATCTGAACTGGCAAGTGTCCCTAAACATCAAACATGCATGTTTATGAAGAATCATAACATTTCTCTCTTCATATAAAATTGAGACCGCTCTGTTTGGTTGCCTTTTCTTTAGGCCATTCTACTTTAGAAAGTCAAAATCCATCATTTAACATTTTTTAAATTATTGGTTTTTAAATTTTAGAGTCACTGTGTGTCCAGCCCTGTGGTGGCAGGCAACAGAGACTATTCCTGGCTAATAGCAATAACAGCAGTTTCTTGAAGTAATATGTGGACTGGAAAATCAAAGCACTCTCAAAGACAAGGTGAATTTGAGAGACCAAGGGACAGGAATCAGTGAAGACTCTCTTCAAGGCGCCAGAGTGCTGATGAAGACATGACAGCTATTTTTGATTTTGAGCTCATGTAAAACATACATTTTCAGGAAGTGAATCTGATTGGTTCAGCTGAATCAGGGTCAGGTACCCACTGCTTGTGTGGGTAGGAGACTATCTTTAATACAAATTCAGAATTATAGATAGTTTCTCAGGGGAAAATTAGCATGGAAACAACAGAGTAAAAGAGACACAGGGCAGGCAAAATACAAATGTCCATTACAGTAACTAAGCTAATCCCATCAGTTTTTCATGTTTTGTCTTCAGCAGGATGAGAAATAGTCACTGATGCTAATCACATCACCTTGAGCAATGATAAAAGAATAAACTTAGATTAAATCTTAGTGTTGATTAAAGTACAATGCAGCCAGTACTTTAAAAAGAAATATTAATTGATGGTGACAAGGTAGTAAAGTGAAAGTAAATTAATATTTGGAGAGAGCAAAGTACTATGCAAATTGCTTTACGGGAGCCTCTCATTTAATATTCATGATGATTATAGGGGGAAGACATTCTTAAACTCATCTCACTGAGAGGGAAACTGAGGATCAGAGCGATTAAGCAATTTTTTCAAGGTCACATACTTAATGACATACAGCTATAGTGATGCAGTACAAGTCTTGAATTACTGTAATACAAATTTGAAGGAAAACACGTAATTGTTTGTCTTGCTGCTATGATGTTGCAGTTGTCACGGATAATTACTACCTAACTCCCCTCTGTTGGATTGTTATGTTATCTTGAGACCTAATCAACTATAAGCATCTCTTTTCCTGCCAATATCATTATGATTGTGAATATTATCAGTGAATGGTATATTCTCTTTTCCCGATGAAAATCTCAGTTGTCAGTTTTTATTTACAACCAGCCATGCTGTTTTTAATCCATTTGTGTTAGGTCAGGTTTCCTAGAAGCAGAGATTGATACTGGGATTCAGGTGTATGTGATTTATCACAGAATGCTTTTCAGGAAAAAAACTGAACAAAATACTTTAAAGGAAGCAAGGGAAGGGAAAAGAGTCAAGTAAGGATGTGTGCTCAGGTAAAAACAAGGGGCCTGGTCCTGATCCACAAGGCGTTCTAAAGTATACCATCCTATAAGATATTTCTCCCTTGAAAGGGGGGAATCAGACAAGATATTGGATGAGGGTAATTATCCAGAGTAAGGCAACTGTGAGCCTTTTATTGGAGGGTATTCACAGAAATTGGCAGATGGGTATACCAGATCCGTGAAATAAAGCCAGGCCAGTCATGAACAGAGTCTATTCTTATTTGACATTCAGGAGCTGAATCTTTGCTTGGCGTATCCCCTCTGGTCAAAATAGGTTAGATTTCGCTTAAAGAAAAGTTTTGTTTCTTTCTTTTACTTTTAATAATAACAATAATAATAATAAATAAATACAGAATCTGCCTCTGTCACCCAGGCTGGAGTGCAGTGGTGTGACCTGTGCTCACTGCAACCTTCGCCTCCCGAGTTCAAGCAATTCTTGTGCCTCAGCCTCCAGAGTAGCTGGAATTACAGGTGTGAGTCACCATGCCCGACTAGTTTTTGTATTTTCAGTAGAGATGGGGTTTCACAATGTTGCCTAGGCTGGTCTTGAACTCTTGACCTCAAGTGATCCACCTCCCTTGGCCTCCCAAATGCTGAGATTACAGGCATGAACCACCATGCCCGGCACCAACTAAAGTTTCTGCTCCTCAGGAAACCTACTTATTAATAGGAAAATTCACCTCACAGCTGAGCCTGCTAATTCCTGGCAGTGGGGGCGTGTGACCTTGAATATTTAAGGCAAGGCTTCATCATTGGCCGGATTTAAGCCTGCTTCCATAGCTGTAATAATACAGAGGGCTCATCCTAAAAGACAATAAAGTAGAATCAATGCCGTATAGCCTTGATTCACCACTGTAGTTGGTGCAACTGTGGTCTAACGATGAAATCTTATAAGGGAAAATGGTACCTTTTTTGTTTGTTTTCTTGGTTTGCAGATCTAGCCTAAACGTTCATATCTTACTTTTATGGTTTGAGTAGATAGCTTTTGTTTATGTCCCTATTCTCCTTCTCCTTATCTGCTTGTCTTGAATTTTGTGAACTGATACACTTTTGTGGTTCAACCAGCGTCAGGCTATTTAATATTATTTGAGTGTGCTAACGCTGAGGTGTTTTTATTCATGGGGATTTTTAAGGTGGTGTAAATAGGTATTTTCTATTTTCTTCTCCTTTGCATCCAAATGATAACTATCTGCATTTGTTTTCTTTATACCAACCACATTTTTCAGTATTTCTTCCCTTACCCAGCTTTTTCTTTCCCTCGACCACTATTTTAGTTCACATCCTTTTCACTTCTTCCCTGGGATATTAGAATAGATTGCTATGTGCTTGTCTAAAGTATAATGGTGATTTACTGAGAAATCAAAGGATATGAATCCCTTTAATGTAAGTAAAACAGGCAAGATATCAACTGCATAGAGATGACTTTACAAAGCTGGAGATTCAGAAACATTCACCCCACTGGAGAGCCAAATGTCTCTTGACTTCACAGAGGGACCTGTCATGAGTAATTGGGTCTGATGGATGAATGAGCCGTTCACTTTCTCGAGAATGTATTCTTACCTTTCTCACATGTTTTCCACCCTCTAGCCTCCCTTGAATGTCTTAAAGAGTCTTACCTACTAAGTGCTTACTTACTAACTTACTTAGAGAGTCTTATCTACTACTGCTTACCTACTAAGTGCAAGAAATGGAACAAGTCCAATGTGTATCTGCTTATGATAAGAGTTAATTTTAGATTCATTCTTTAGGATCCTGTGTCTCCCTAACACCCTGAGTTTTTGGCCCTTCCACCCCATTCCGGCATCTTTTACTTGGTCTCCCTTCCTGCAGGTTCTACTCCATTCCTGCACGTTCTCCACACCTTCACTAGAATCCTGTTTACAAAACCCAATTTTTCTATATCTCTATGTTTTGAGTTTTTCATTGTGTATGCTTTACACAAAGTTAAACAACTAATTAAAATTAAATGAAACAAATTGAATTATGTCATTTTTCTGCTTATGTTTTACTAGGTCTCCATCATGTAATGATCATGAATTATATATAGTAATTGTATGTATGCTGTGTGTATCTCCTCATCTTGTGCCAATTTACATCTTATACCCTGCACACCAAACTACTTGCAGATTTCTGAACACACCATGCTTTCTCAAATCTGAGTGTTAACACATGGCATGTTTTTTTTCCATGAAGCTTTCTCTGCCTTGTCTACTTGAGCAAATCTCAGGCATCTTCATGTCTTCATGATTAACTCAAATCTTACCTCTTCAATGAAGCTTTTGCTGAATTTTCAAGAAGTGTTATTCACTTTTCCTTGCACTTCGATCACACCTTTTTTATATGTGCGTTTTAATAATTTGTAATTGTCTATTTGCATATCTGTTTCTCCTCTGAGCCCCTAAGGGCAGCCGTATAACTACATAGATATGGTTCCCCAAGGTTCAGCTGGTTGTTGTTTTCACATGATTATGCTAGCCAAACACATTGTAGAAACCAGTGAAAACATAAATACCACACCCAGCGGAAACCTGAGGAAACATATTAGGTGGGATTGCCTATAAGCAGTGTCAGGGATGGTGGTTCCTGTATAAGTGATTTATTGACGGAATGCTCTCAGGAGAAACCTGGGAGGAAGTGAGGGAAGCCAAGTATAATAGGGGAAAGAGTTCGCCAAAGAAGTGGTTTCGGAATTCTAGCTTCAGCCTGGTCCCTGGGGGAGCTCTGGAGCATAAGCATTGCCTGCCTTTAGGCAAAGTAGTTGGGCTTTTTTACTTCCTGGTCAGGAAGGTGGTCCTGTAGTGGAGGATGTAGGATGGGGTAGGGTGTTATAACCTCCCAGGCAACTCTGAGTGAGGTGGTTCCTGTGAGCTAGAAGCAAGTCTCCAGAAAAGATGGGAGGAAGAGAACATGGACCTGTTAAAGGAGTTCTGGCAGGGGCAGAGACAGAATTTGCTACACACAACCAAATATTCTCTCTATATATTAGGCTGGTGCCAGAGTCATTGTGGTCTTTGCCATTACTTTTAATAGAAAAAAAGCGCAATTACTTTTGAACCAAGCTAATGTAAAGGAAGGCAATAGTTGTCACTTATTGAGCGCTCGCTTTTTACCAAGCACTGTACTAAGTGTCTTACATGCATGCATGAACTTGGGCCCTTCGGTGGGCTGTTCTGGAGTGTGCTTACCCACTTTCAGATGTTTCAGTACAACATCAGGTGCTTCAGTATAACATTATAAAACAAATCCAGGCCTTCACCCAGGGAAACAATGCATTTTGTTGAATTCGGGAAATGCTGATTGCAAGATCCATCATTAGTTTGTGTTCCACTAGGAAGGAAAAGAAAAGCTTCCTACTGTAATGTAGTGCTTTTATGTTGTCCACTGTGTGACAAACCTGCTTTCAGATAAATTGAAACATAGGGAAAAAATGTGCATGAAATTTGGAAATGTATAAATATTGATGACCAAATGACAAGTAGGAAGAAGTTTATGTTTAGATGTACACATTTTTAGATCATTGATTAATATATTTGAAATTAGTTCTAAAAATGTTATCAAAAGTGATTATTGTTTTAAAAATAATGGAATATATACAAGTACTTGTAATAATTTTACGTGCTTCTAAGTCAATCACGGGGATAGACTTTTGATAGATTCTGTATATATTTTCCAAAACATATTTAGTCCAAGACAACTGTACGGTGTTCTTACACACAATTACTATATGCTGTGTCTGAGAAGAGGTTATTAATTATATTTATCAATAGTTTGTCAATGAGCATTATGATTTATTAGAATGGCATATAATATATTGGAAATAGTGTCTTCTTGTTCATATATTTTTAAATTCTTCAGCATAAAGTGTATAATCAGAGAAGTTATTGATAATTTCAAAGGATTTTTAAATACACAGGGCCAGTCATCCATGATCTTGTATATCACACCATCTTTAATTCCTGCTCTTTACTTCTCTGGTACTTGTCACATTTCAAAAGGTAAAAACCGAAGAACAAGGCCACCAATTTGATAAAAACAATATTTTTGGGTTAGTGTAATGGGTTATTCTATTGCAGATTGGTGTTTCCCTAATTTTTCAATATTAGTGTGAACAGTATAGTATTCATTATAATATTAGTGTGAACACTGTAAATATTAACAATGAAACATTTTTAATGAATGTTCTTTGAGCAACAGTCAAATGAAACAGCCATACTGGTTATGCTGAATTCAGTTAGTTAATTGAAATGTGAGAGACTTCTTTCTTTATTCTATATTAAAAAGTGCTTATTGCCTTAGCCAGCTAGTTGCTATTACCAATATTAAAAACTACATAAATTATACAAAGCTATCCACAGAGGCTAGCATAAAAATTACTGCCCCTGCTGAGGACAAAATGATGTCTTTGGTAGAATTGCCAGATATGAAGTAACAGCAAGACATAAATTATTTTCTGGGCCATTATTAAAGGATTAAAGGTGGGTCCCAAATCTCTGTTGACCAGATTCATTTTCTCCTGTGTGGTTGGTTTGTCTTTGCTCTGTTTGGAGTTATTATAGAGGAAATTGCTGCATCATTAAATAAAGCTAAGAGTTGCAAAGAAAGCATGTCTTACTTATTGTTTGTATTTGTTGCTTTGGTTTTATGTAGCATTGTCAGAGTCAGTTTTGACATATTTTACAAATAATCAACATTTTAAATTTCTTAATGCCTCAATTGATCTAAAAAATCCTCAAAAGCAGATTTAAAGATAGAGTTCAGATTCATTTATAATCACTAACATTTTTAGCACTGAAAGTCTAAGTCTTCAGAATTGCTCCTCCCTTGTGTGGGCATAGGAGGATTGGCAACACAGAAAAAAAATTTCATCATGTAGTGTTGCTCTTAGATATAAGCTTCAATTTTTCTCCTGTCTAAGAAACAATATCTCAAAAGAAAGGCAAAAGGGTAACCTTTTAAGAGAATGTGAGAGCATCTCTCTGCTGGACCATTTGACTTGGCCCATGATGAAATTGTATCATAGAAAAATTGAATAGCTTCAGATGTTATGAAACTGGGTCATCTCTCACCATCATGATTGATCAGAAACTACACCAAAATCAGTGGGAGTGGGAACAACCCATGGAAATAACTGCAGAGTTTAGATATGTTTTATTGGTGCTTGATTCAAGGATAGTTTAAACAGATTTTCTTTAGTTGTTCTTTAGTATGAATACAGAAGAAATTTCGTTTATTTTCCAGGATAAGCATAAAGGCAATGAATTGAGCACATGTGATGTTTTTTTTTTCTTTTATTCATTTGCTAGTTTTAATATTAATAGGGAAAATATAGTTTATAGAAGAAAATTAAAATCACATTTATTTCTACTACCCTGTGATTCATTTTTTCTTTAGCATGTACTATGTGCCAGACATTGTTCTAGGAACTGAGGTTATAGCAGTAAGTACAACAGACAATCCTGCCCTCATGGAGCTGACAGTCCTAGAGGGGGAGATAGACAATTTTTACAAAGTAAATGATATAATGTATTAAAAGGTGATAAGAACTATGGAGAAAAATAAAGTGAGGTCTTCACATTCCACACAATTTCAGAAAGTATCTTTCACATTCTATTTTATGAGACACCCATCCACTGGAACTTGCAACATGGCTCTGGGAAGGAAGTTTGCAGACATTTGTCAAGACTAGAAGGAGGAGGGGGTGTGTTGAGGGGGTGGCTGGATTTCTTGAGAAGGTTACATTAAAGGTTTGAAGACAGTGCTAACTAAAGGAAGAATTCTAGGCAGCAAGAACAGCCCGTGCAAAGGGAAGAACATGTTTGTCAAATCTAAGAACCCACAAGGAGGTCAGTGTGGTTGGACAACAGTCAGCACAAGAACAGTAGCAGAACATAATGTCTGACAAGTTAATAGAGAGGCTTATGAAATGCGGGTGATATATAGTCACTGGGAAGTTCTGAGCAGAGAAATCTGACTTATGTCTTTGAAAGGCCACTCTCACTGCTGTGTAGAGACTACACCATGGGGCACACAGTGGGCAAGAAGGGAAGCCAGTAGACCTATTAGGAGGCTAATGCAACAATTTGAGAAAAAAAAAAAAATGATGATGGTTCAGGTCAGGGTGGCAGCAGCTGTAGATAGTGTTTGGATTCTGGATATATCCTGAATAAAAGGCCAGTTAAGTTTCTTCTCACATAACGTATGAAATAGTAAGAATAAAAATAACTTCACGGTTTTGATACCGTTGCCATATGGAGTGCAGTTGGCCCTCCATATCAGTGGACTCCACGTCTGTGGATTCAACCAATCACAGATTGAAAAGATTTGGGAGGAAATAATGGATGGCTGTGTCTGTGCTATAAAGGTACAAACTTTTTTTTTTTTTTCTTGTAATGATTCTCTAAACAATACAGTATTCCAACTATTTACATAGCATTTACATTATATTAGACATTATAAGTAATCTAGAGATGATTTCACATATATGGGAAGATGTGCATAGGTTATATGCTAATACTACACTATTAATGGACTTGAGCATCCACAGATATTGGTATCACAAAGGGTTCTGGGACCAATCCCCCATGGATGCTGAGTGCAAGCTGTGTATCTGTGCCACACTTTTCTATCAATTTTTGTGCGTTTAGTTGTATAAAATATTTTGAGGTTGTCATCCTAGATCACCTACTCCTTTATACATTTTTCACTTAATATAACACATATAATAAAAGGATCTCTTACATCCTCAAATGCTAGTTGAGAATGTGATATTTAAAGCAAAAGTTACATAGCATTTCACAAATCAAAATTGTTACCCAATACTCAGAATTGAGAATTAAAATGGGTTCTGTCAGAGATGGAGGGGCAGTTTGCAGAACTCTTTTCAGAAAAGAAATCTGTTTGTGTTTGCTGTGCTTTTGTCTTACCACTTTTTCTCAAGCTCCTTAGCTTGAGACATTTCCCGAAGAGTTTATCCTCTGAGTTTGGTGAGAAAACTCAGAGGCAGGGGACCAGGGTCCTCCTCTTTGCTGGGCAAGGGTGACCTCTCTCTAAGATGACTTTTTTCCCATGCTGACTGGGCTTTTCTCACCTAGCATAGGCCTGGACAGACTGGTCTTCGTGGTCCCTAACTCACAGTCTTCCCAGCAATACTAGTGGGGTTCAGATATTCACCTACCACCACTGCCTGCACACAGACAGTGGATGTTACTAGGTTCTGCGGGGATCTCTTTAATTTGTGTCACACATAGGCTGTTCCCTCACTTGCCTATCACTGTAGTCTGGCTGTCTTCCTTTCAATCTTGTATATAGACTTTTCCATGTCTTTCTGCTGTCAGTTATGTCTAGTATTCATGTTGCCATTTTGTCTGGAAGTCTCTGAAACATTCTGTGCACATGTGGTTTAAGTACCACATCAAATGGAAATTCTAAGGCATACTAAACTTATTTTTTAAATCATTATTGACTAATTATATTACCTTATTTCTTCATGATTTTGACATATATTTTTATGACTATTTCTGGCACATAAATTTGAATCAGAATTAAAACACATTTTCTAATTAGAGTATTGTAAGTTGTAGGATGAGTCTCAGTCACTACTTTGTTGGGATTTGCCTTTTATTTCTTATTAGAATAATAGATGCTGTTCAGCTTTTCACATAAACAGCTCACCCTAAAAATGAGGGTCTTGCTTAGAGGAAAGTAGATGAAAGAAGAAAAACATTGACTTACTTGGGCTTACTATGGGTATCACTGATTATCATCAAGAAAGATGCCTGCACAGGATTAGGTACCTCCTGAATTCTATTGTGATCCACGTTAAGGAATGGAAAGGTCATCTAAGTTTCCCATGGCCAGCAGTCACCCATCAATTCATTCTACACATATTTATGACATGCCTATATGTGTCAGGCACTATACTAGGCTCAGGGGAACAAATTGTGAACAAAATACAAACACTTGTCTCGTGGATAATTACTTATAAGAAGGACAATAAATAAATGCATACCATGTCAGGCGGTTATAAGGGCCATAAGCATATATAAACTGGGGTAATAGGACAAAGAATGAAGTAAAGTTGCTATGTCACATAAGATGGTCAGGAAAAACCTCTTTAATAAGGTGGCATGTGAGCAGAAACTCATCGTAAGGGAGGAATTAAGCCACATGGTTATATGAAGAAAGTTTGGTGTGGGCATAGGGAAGTAAAGTACAAAGGCCCCAGGGTGAGAGAATGCTGGCCTCTTAGAGGAACTGCAGAGAGGCCGATGTGGCCATAACAGAGTGTGCAGAGTAGTGTGGTAGGAGATAAAGTGAGGAGGTCATAGGAGTACACTGGGTCTTGAATCCTTTCTTGCCTGACATATCCCCATTACTGCTTTATTCCTATAGATCTTGAAAAGGTTTATATCTTCTAGAGCTTTCTTTATAAAAATTTGTATACATTTAAATGGTGCAAATGCAGTTTTGTTACATGAATATATTGTATAATGGTAACTTATAGTGTAACCATCACCCAAATAATGTATATTGCACCCACTAAGTAATTTCTCATCATTCACTCCTCCCCTACCCTCCCAGCCTTCAAGAAGAAACAAGACTTTAAGCTCATTATCACTGTAATGTTAATTATCACTTAATTTCTTGGAGATTTATGGATGACCAGTGAAAATTTGATTTAAAAAGGTTTATTGGTGATGAATTAAGGTGATAAAGGTAACAAGGAAAAAAAAATGTGATAAAGTAGATGGGAGAGTAACAAAACCAAGTTTATTTGGCATTGGAGACTGTTGTGTTTTACCTACCCAATCGTTTCCCTTTAAATCCCCTTTTCTTTCCTAGAGGACTCCAATTTTGTTTTATAGTTCATTCCTATCTTCAGTTATATGCAGCCATTTGCTCTGAGAAAATGATCTTTCTCCAGGCTTAGTAGTGGTGAATCTTAGGTAGTCTAATCCAGTCATGATAATTCCACTTCCCTCATCAGTAAATGACTTAAGAAATTCCATGGGACCAAATTGGTCCAATGAAACATGAGTAGGAGTCTAGAGGAGGACCTTCTGGTAAAAGTATCCTACATTTTTAATAGATGGAGATGGAAAAGATAGATACCTCCAGATGTTGGTGGATTAAAATAACATGACTGAAACTGCTGCAGCCATCTTGGTAGCATCAGGGTCGGAATTAACATGTCGAGGAGGATTGCCATGATTAAGTGATTGGTCTTGGCACTCTCTGCTGAGAGAGATTTGCCTCTTGCTTCAGAAAGGAGTTCCAGAATCCACACTAAAAGAAGTCTCAAGACTCCTAGAAAGAGATAAATAAGATACTTGGAAGTTATAGTCTCACTTGTGATAACAAACATAAATAATTTTTTCATCTATCAACAGAGAATCATCAAATATCATTGAATGCTGCATACTCCAAAAATGTTGTCTGCAAAAGAAATGCTTACAATCTGTTGTCAGAAGAAAGAATTATATGAAAATTTTATAAAATCTCAATAAAATAATGCTTTTATCTAGATCTCACACATGAGAGAGAAGGAGAGAGAGAAAATGAGAAATATATATTTATATATTCATATGGGAAAATGCCAGAAGCAAATGGACTTAATATTAATAGCAATTACCTCTGGATGATAGAATCAAATGGGATTATATGTGTAAATGTTTGTGTTTATTTTTATATAATTTTTCATTTCAACATTTTATAGTAAAGTAGAGCTTCTACAGTCAAGTAAAAATTTACAATTTTTCAAAAATCAAAGAAAGATGATCTCAGGTGTCCTGCAGGCCTTCTCTTATAGAGTTTTTAAAGTCTGAGAGTCCTTTTTCTGAAACTGAGAGAGGCCCTCAGTTAACCTTTGCCCCAGTCCAGCTCCTAAGTCAGATTCTAGCCTCAGTTTGAATACTTCATGGAAGTTGGATGTCTAAATTGTTCCAAAGAACTGATGAGATTCTCTGCAGTTCACCCATTCACTGCCTTTCTCTATCTCATGGGGCCAACAGGCTCTCCCTACAGTGAATATAGAACTGTCAACTCAGGGGTAGCCTGGCCTTCTTAGGCTGCCCTAACTTTCGTAAACTGCATAGGCTTAAAATGGTGGACTATGGACTTCATAAGACCTTTCTCTTAGGTTATAACACTACCTACTGATGATCCACACAAAACAAGAATGGTACTGACAAGTTTTACTGCATAAATATTTTTCTATCCCCAGGGCCAAGGCAGCATGAGGCTGAGCATGCAGATGATATCGCCAGGATTGCTGCATAGTACAAATTAGAATTCAAGTCAGCTTGAGTCACACAGGGGCTTGGGGCCTCTAAGCTAATGTATGGTGACCTGCAGAGGCTAAAATAAGGCAGAATCTAGACTTTTCCGCTAGTTATAAGACTTTGAAAATAATTGCTGAGTCATTGGTAAAACACAACATTTAGAGCTAACATTTAGTATTTCAGAATACACATTGTAGCAGTCTTGTTCTTCCTATTTCCTGGCATAAGCATAGCATGTAATCTGTCAGCCTGTATGTAACAGAGCACCTTTGGCATATTGTTTATCTGTTTCATGATAGGAAAGAAAATGAAATGGTGGCTGAACAGGCATACTATGTGTTTTTATGGGGACAGTCTACTAGTGTGACTATCAGCATAGTGATGTCCCAAGTTGTCACAGTTTAGGTTACTCTAAAATCAGTGTCTGAGGAAAAGACATGGGTACAGATGGTTTGCTTGGGATGTGATGTCCTGAAGTAAGAGATAGTGAGTGGGGATGGTGGAAGGAGGACAATCCCATATAATAGTGTGTTGTCAAAGTCACTGCTAAAAGATTTTCAGCAAAAACCAAACCAAAACAAAAACCTAAAGTTGGTCATGGGGGTCCAGTGTCATTGAAACTTCCAGAGAAGGTGCAGAGGACTCCCAGAGTTGTCGGCCTGCAGGCTGCGAGACAGGCCCATTTCCCCACCAGCTCCTTTTGTACGCTCTTTGCTGCTGCATTGGTGCAATTGCTCTCTAGTTTCAGGCTACACTCTACCCAGGTATCGAGCATCTCTGAAAACTAACTCTGGGAGAAGGTCCTGGGACAGAAATAGAACACTATGTGGCCTTTGCTTGAGGTAGGGTACTTTACGCAAGGTGAGGCTATGCTTTCATGGAGCTGTTCCCTAGAGCTAAAGTGGCCAAGGGGATGTGACATGGGCTACTAGAGATCCTGGTGATCTACATCCCTTAGAAATAGCATTTTGGGAGTCAGAGCTGGGACAAATTGGATTTGGCCTATGTAGTCTATATTTTAATTCATTTATTGAGTACCTATTAAGTTCTAGGTACTGGGGAAACAGAAATGGATAGGATCCCTTTTAAGATTCTACTGTAGTACAGCAAATAATATCCTTAAAATTAAATGTGTGACCTACTGTACTGAGGCATGCATAGGATGCCTAGTGAGGTTTCATGGGGAAAGCAATTCTATTCCATACTGATGAAGACTCTCAGCAGGTAAGAGTTGGGACACACACACACGTATACATATACGTGTGTGTGTGTACAACTGTGTAATACATATACATGGCAGAGTAATGATTGCCTGCATCATGTGAATTATTTATCCTTATTATCCAAATTCGAACTTAGAGGCACTTTAAGATTTATGGAGTATAAAGGATCACACTATATATTGGCTTCAGTGAAGTGTATTTTTCTCCCAATTCATATTTATGCTTTTGATACTTTTATATTTCTGGTTTTCTGGTACCTATATTTATTGCAAAAATAAAAAGCATTCATGAAGCTTATTCCTAGGGCACAATTTGTATTCTGCAGAAGAAAACCTTTGCACCTGCCACTAAAATGCATTCACTTCTGGGGTGGAATGCACCAGCTGTTCCCAGTCTCCAACGGCACGCCAGGCAGTTCAGCACCAAGAATGGGACATCATATCCCAGGCAGATGAAAATGGTGAGGAAATTTCAAGTCGACAGAATGCAATTACCCAAATTGAAATTAGGCCAGGGGCATATCAGGAGGCCCTTCCCATCTGTTGGGGAAAAGGTTCACCAGATATTTACTGAAGGCAAGTGGTCAGAATCTTAGCTTTAGGAATCATTTCCAAAGCAGAAAATTTAAAATATACCAAAGGAAAACTGCACCTGGTATAAAAATCATATCCCTTCTCTGGAAAATAAATAATATTAGGGCCTTGAGAAGCTCAGCCTTTGCCTGCTCTGGGAGAAAAGAAATGTTTATGGATGGGGTGGTTAAATATTTCTACATCAGCTACTCTTAGCAAAGACATGCTATAATGGACAATTGGTTATACTGGAAGTGACAAAAAGAGATTTCCCAAACCAAACATATTGAATCCAATACATTTATCCCTGTGTATAATGGATAGAGCCTTCCATTATGAGCTTATGAAACAACACCATTCGATTTTTCTAGGGGCCTTGACATAAGCGTTGTTTCTTTACCAGAAAAATAAGCTAATTTTTAGAGTTTGCAACAAAAATAAAGAAGCTGTTGTTGTACGGGCCTATACAACTATACAACTATACATCAGAACCATAGACTCTGCAGGTCCATTTGTTACAGGGATCTTCTGCCTATAATCCCTGTCCTTGGTAACATTTGTACCTTTCTCCCGGGAGGATGACTGGTGAGGGAATAGATGAATTTATCTTGGTCTTTGTACCCTTGTAAACCCGAGTATTGGCATAAGGTCCGCACAGCCCTTTAGAAATAAATGAATAAAGCATTTCACACTAGATCATGGCTTGAGGGGAATCCATGTCCATCACATCGAGCAAATAAACTGACTTTCTTTTATTGATCCCTCTCAAGAATTTGCCTTTTTTGGGGACTAAGAACCCAACATTTCCAGCCCGAGGGAGGAATAATGGAGACACCTCTGGGCCAGACACCTTCTTTTGCAGCTGCTGCCTTTTGAAGATATGGTGGCCTCGGGTTCCCACATGCCACACCCCAAAGTAGGTGCCAGGGAATCTTCTCTGTACCGTCCCTGCAAGTCGCTATTTGAGAGCACATTGCTAATCCTGAAAAACTCTCACATCTCTTTCCCATTGGATGGAAAGAGGAAGGAAAAGAGTGACCTGGGTAATAAATCTTAGTCAGTATCAAAAGAAAACAAATTTTTTTTTTCTTTTTTTGTTAGGGTGGTTCACTTTGCACTCTTTGCTGGCTAAGAGGCTGCATGTGGGGGAATATGAGAGAATGGCCCCAGCTGGAAGGGATGAGACAAGTTTAACTGTCAAATTTAATGCAGCTGCCCACTATGAGAAGGAAGAGGTCAGAGGAAGGCTATCTCCAGGCTGGGTCTCTCACTGTCTCCTTCCCCCAGTAATGTCACCTTTTACTCATCACTATGGCAGTTAAGATCAAAAGTCAAGACCAGGGCGGTGGCTCATGCCTGTAATCTAGTGCTTTGGGAGGCTGAAGTGGGAGGATCACTTGAGGCCAGGGGTTTGAGACCAGCCCGAGCAACATAATGAAACCTCATCTCTACAAAAAGTAAAACAAACAAACAAAATAAAATAAAATAAACAGGAGTCCCAAAGTCTCAGGGGCCTCACATTCACACTGGTTTCTCTACCACACAGTAGTAAACATTCCCAGAAAACCTCCTAAAATGAGCTCAGTACAACCCACCCTGGCCATTAATGGATACTGTTCTGAATTCTTAAGAGGTACAAGCATTTCATCATACTTGCTAAATGCTAATCTTTGCCACATTTTTACTAGTTGGACAGAACATATTTCTTAACATTTCTGTTTTTGATTCTTGTTAATTGGTGAGTACCAGAGTACGAGTACATCTCTCACAGAGGAAAACAGAGAACATGTTAGTTAAGGTTGATCCAGAACTCGCAAATGTTAAAACTTGGCATTCTTTAGAGGTTTAGCTTGTACTAACTACCTCTTAGCTTTACCAGCCCTATATAACAAGCTACCTTCTGCATATTTTATGTGAAAGCTGATTTTCTGAAAGGATGAGCGTTGTAGAAGCAGGGAATGAAATAGGTGCTAAGTTTTATTTCCTGCTAAATAATTCTCCTCAAGGTGGGTAAACTTTTAGTAATGAAACTGCTAAAAGCAAAGATTCCACACTACAGGAACAAATCTCCAGTGACAATTATTTGTCTGTGTTCTTAGCATTTATGAGTCTCAGTAAACAGTCAGTACATTTATGTGCCCCCATTACCTTCGGTCATAAACTTACTTAAAGAAAAAAGAATAATTACATTTCCTGACTGCATAATGAACATAAACATCGAGAATACTGAAGCCCTGGTGGGACGGATGGAGCATCTGGACTACCAAGGGTTTAACTGTTTTTGAGGCACTGGCATAAGGGTCAGGCGAACTGTATGGCCACGATTTAGTGCTGTTCACGGGGGTGTCATCTCTACAAGGCAAAACATAATTTGTGGTGCTTTTTTTTTTTTTGGTGTCGGGTGTAAAGCTGCTGGGAAGGACTAGGAGTCTGGCAGACCCTCTGGCTCAGGTGCGACAGTCTCATGTTGCTGCTGTGAGCCTCGCCAGCCACCCCCTGGGGCCAGTGAGTGTACCGTTGTAGGCAGAGAGACGCAGGCTCATCTTAGTTTAATAGCAAGTGTATTGTAGCCATCCAGGAATCTTGGAATCAGAAGGTGACCTTCTAAGACTAAGTACAACCTGCATTTTACACACAAGGCAACTGAGGCTCCAGCTGGGGGATTGATATTTCCAGGGACAGTCACTTACAATCAAGAAACCCTGCATGTCTTGATTTGGGGTTTGATACTCTTAAATTTCTTCCTCGGGGTCAGGAAGGTGTGGTGTAGCTTAGAGACTGAGGACTAGACAAAGAAAGCAGAGTTAAGAAAACAAGTAAAGTAAATGTGAGGAAATTAAATTTTTTCTTTGTAGTTCATGTGGGTTTACTCTTTGTACTGTGATCAGAAAACACAAGACCTACTATTTTATAGAACAATAAGGTGATTATAGTTAATAATAACTGGATATTTTAAAATAATTTTTTAAATGTAATTGGATATCTCATGTACCCCATAAGTATATACACCTATCTACCCACAAAAATTTAAAAAATTAATTTTTTATTTAAGAAAACACATCAATGCAACTTTTTTCCCACTAGAAGTGTAAAAATGAAAATAAGAGAAATTTCAACACTTTTCTATCAGTGGTGAAAGACTAGTGTTTTTAATCCCTAATTGACCCCAGCTGATATTTTTGTAAAAATAGAATGAAAATTACTAGAAAGTGAAAAAGCACAAAGCAGACTTCCAAAATCCAAGTCCAACCTTTATTACTTATAGACAAGAGACAAACAGTTCTTTAGACAAATGACCATAAAGTTGCTAGACATGAATTCTTTATCCCTATACTCACTGGTCAGGGATGTGTAAGTTTGCCAGTCAGCACTTGTCTGCGGACCACAGTTTGGGAAGCATTGCCCTTCATCTCCTTTTCTGTTCTGTTTTGCATATTTTTCTGGTCTCTCTAAATTGTACATTTCTGATATCAGGGACGGGGATCTGGACATCTGTCATTCTAGATAGTACTTTGTTGTGCTGAATAACAATTTAAGAAAACAGTTTAAATTTTCCATCATGCCAAAAGGAAAGACATCAGCTTAAAACTGTAACAAAAACAGAGCTCCTGGAATACTGTATCGCTTTATATCAGAAACACCACTGGTGGTTTAAGTCTCTCTTAAAGGGCAGTTAATTTGGGGACACTTTTGGTTTACACAGTTTAAGTGTAAAAAGGATAGAAAATATTAACCATTGTCAATTGTCATTCAATTTAGAGACTCCGTCAAATCCTCTGTGTCCTCTGAAAGGCCTATAAAGTGTCTCAGTACATCAGTTGGGAGTAGGGTGGCCAGATTTAGGCTGTAAACATACAAAATACCCAGCTAAATTTGAATCTCAGACAAGCAATGAATAATTTTTATAAGTATGGTTCAAATTTTTTTGAGGCATACCATATGTAATATTTTAGACATACTTATATTTTACAACTTATTATTTTCTGAAATTCAAATTTAACCAGCTGTCCTGTATTTTATGTGCAATTCTAATTACTAGCCTTTTGGCATGAACTTCTGCCACTCTAGATTTTTCTGGGGAGAAGAATTGACCCTGCCAAATCAAATCTAGCCATATCGACTATATTTGCTTAGCTATTGGCAGCTGGAAGCTAGAAGTCAATAGAAGTGAAGATATTTCTTTCAGAAAAAATGTGTTTCCATTGCGGCAAAGAAGTTACATATTTTTCCCTACCTTGAGGCTTTCAGTTTCATGTTTTCTAATGCACTGATCTGCTGATGGTACTAATCATGGTAGAAGACATGCTTGTGAGAAGGACTGCTTGGAACCTACCACCTCCATCAGGACAAAATTCACTCAATGGGCTACAAGTAGTGGAATTCGTGGTATCAAAACATACAGAAGGCATAGTGAGAGACTGAAAAAAAAAAACCCACCATTCTTATAACACATTATAAATAAACTGTCAAGAGATGTATCAATATTTGAAAAAATGTAAGTTTAGTGAGAAGTACATGGCAAAAGTCCTATATTAGGCTGTTCTTGTATTGCTCTAAGGAAATACCAGAGACTGGGTAATTTATAGAGAAAATATGTTTAATTAGTTCATGATTCTGCAGGCTGTATAGGAAACAGGTCTGTCATCAGCTTCTGGGGAAACTTCAGGGAGCTTACAATCATAGTGGATGGCAAAGAAGGAGTAGGCACATCACATGGCAAAAGCAGAATCAAAAGTATGGAGTAAGAGATGCCACACACTTTTAAATGACCAGATCTTGTGAGAACTCACTATTATGAAGAAAGTACTAAGCCTTGAGGGATCAGCCCTGATGATTCAAACATCTACCATCATGCCCCACTGGGGATTACAATTCAACAGGACATTTGGGCAGGGACAAATATCCAAACTATATCAAGTGAAAAGGTAGAATTAGAATGTTAAAAGTGAAAATCTTGCATATTTATGCAGGTTTAAACCTTTCAAAGACTTATCCTTTGCCATTCATTGGTAGCTGTTATTATATCATTAAGTGATATTTGTCTTTATGTCTTAAATGACAATTTTGACATCATTTGGATGTAGAACTAATGCTCCCAGATTTCAAAGAAAGACAAACTTTTCTTAAACTGATGTTTGGTTCAGATAGAGAGGAAATTACTAAAGTACACATACAATTTATTTTTCTGTCACCTCTGGGCTTTTAAAAATGTCTTCTTACATAATAAAAATCTATGCTTTGGAATATACTTATCCTAAAATTTCTTTTAAAATAATGTTTACTTTAAATAGTGAAATAGCATGTTCATTTTAAGATAAATTAGAAAATGCCAAAATTTATCAAAAGGAAAAGTAAAATCACAAAATAACTAACCACAGAGGAAAAATTTCACCGTGGTTATTTTGGTATTGTTCTTCCATTCTCTTTGTATTTCATAGTTGAAAACCTGCATGTATAATATTATATTCTGATTTTTTTCCATTCGTTATTCAACCTGAACATGTTCCATATTGATAAATGTTTTCTCAGTATCATTTCAATGGTTGAATCATAATCTATTCATTGGTGACTTATTTAACCAACCTGCTGGGCCTGGACATCAGGTTACTTCAACTACTACACTTAAAATGTTACCTGGTGATCTATTTTAGATTCTTAGAACTGAAATGACTGGAAAATGATCCTTAAGACCGTATATTTTATGTAAATTATATTAGAAGCATTATAGACATTTATTAGGAATGTATTAGAGTGTCCATATCACTGACTTTTATAGCTGCCTTATTTATCTTTCATTATATTAGGATTTTCCAAAGTGGTGGAACTATACTTCATATATATAACATCTATATATATGAAAGATTTCAAGGAATTGGTTCACACAATTATTGTGGGAGCTAGAGGGTCCCCACAATAACCTTCAGGGCAAGCCAGCAGGCTGGAGACCTGGGGAAGAGTTGGTAAAAAGTCTTGAGTTCAAAAGCAGCCTGGGAGCAGAATTTTTTCCTTCTCTAAAGATCTTGGTCTTTCTTCTTAAGGCCTTCAACTGACTGATGAGTCCCACCTACATTATGAAGGGTAATCTGCTTTACTCAAAGTGCCCTAATTTAAATGTTCACCACATTTAAAAAATACCTCACAGCAACACTTAGACTAGTGGATGACCACACAACTGGCACCATAGCCATGCCAAGTTGACAGGTTCAATTAACCATCACATTTGTCATCCAAACAGAGTTTATGCTATGTGATAAAAGGCCATGCTCTTTCTTTCCAGTTTTCTGTCTGTCTCCATGCAGACACAATTGACTTATTTAGGACTTTTATGCATACTGTTTTTCCATTTTAAACACGAAGGTTATCTTATCCAATTTTCAAATAAAGCATTTAAGATTGCCATCAGATGATGCTGAGGACTAAGCCTGTGGGCCCTATACAGACATGAGTCAGGATTATTCCTCTACCATGTTGTGACTGGAAAACTTGGATAGGGTAGTTACATCCTCTTCCTCTCAATTTTCTCTCTTGTAAAGAATGAAAAATCGTACCTATTTCCCAGGTATTTGTGAATATTTATTGAGGAAACATTTATATTCCTAGTAGTATATACTGTGTAGTAGGCCATCTATTAATGTATTTTTTTTTCTTTTTTGTTTCAATTAGTTCAGGCTGCTATAACAAATTACCATAGACTGAGTGGCTTAAGCAACAAACATGTATTTCTCACAGTTCTAGAGGCTGAGAAGTCCAACATCATGGCGGCAGCAGACCTGGTGTCTGATGAAGGCTTGCTTCCGGGTTTGCAGATGGCAGGTCTTCTCATTGTATCCTCACATGGCAGAGAAGAGAGAGAGATCACCTCTTCACTGTCTCCCCTTAAAAAGACACTAATCCTATTCATGAAGCCTCTGCTCTACTGACCAAATTATCTCCCAAGGGTCCCACTTGCTAATACCATCACACTGGGGTTAGAATTTCAACACATGAGTTTGGGGAGGATACAAGCATTCCGTTCATAACACTCTAACTTTTTTCTTTTTTAGCTCATCAACTCCAGTACCCATTTCTAACAGTCAGTGTACAAAAACCTTTCCCTCTTCAGAATACCTAATACTTTAACAGTGCTCCTCCCAGAAAATCTAACATTTTTTTACCTTTTGGGTATAAGCCTCATTTACCCTTTTATTTTTTCACCAAATAGTGTCCATTAACCACTAGCACATAAATGAGATTATTTTAGAGACACCATTTACAGTAGTTTCCTGCCCCCGTAGCTTCTTCCCAGTTTTGTTTCCGTGGCTTCAGGTTTCGGTTACCAGTAGTAGAGTATGACATTTTGAGAGACAGAGAGACTCATATAACTTTTACTACAGTATATTGTTATAATTATCTTTTGTATTATTATTGTTGTTATTCTCATATTGTGCCTAGTTAATAAATAAATCTGTCATACATATGTAAGCCTAGGAAAAAAACATTATATATAGGATTCAGTACTATCCAAGATTTCAGGCGTCCATTGGGAGTCTTGGAACGTATCCCCTATGAATAAGAGGGAACTACTCCATTTATTTATTTAAGAAATATTAAGAGTGTATTAAATCCCAAGGACTGTTCTGTGTGTCAGAATATAATGTGTTAAATAAATTCATTGCCCTGTGGAGCTTAGATATTAGCGGGAGAAATAGCCAAATAAGAAAACCAAAAATGTATAACCAAATTATAAGTATTGCTGTATTAAACAGGTGGCCTAGGATAATCTGTGGTAACAATCACCACATTTTACTAGTACACTGTAGCAAAGGTTTATTTCTTGCTTATGAGAAGTCCACAGTGGCTAGTCCAGGCAGCTATCCAAATTTGCTGCCCTCAGCTTTCCAAGATGCTCCTTTCTTATGGCTCCTTCATGTCAGCACGTGCTTCCACTAGAGAAGAATCAAACAGCAGCAGCTAAAAGTTTTTACATGTGTCACTGCTGCTTCATGTTTTATTGGCTTTGGCAAGTCACATGGCCAGGCCTACTTTCAGTGGAGTGAGAAAGTGTGAATCTTGGTAATCCCAGTGGTAACAAAGAACTGGATGTCCCTACTACAAGTATTAAATGCTATGAAAAATGGAAATATAAACAGAGGATACAGGATGTGTAGTTTTTGCAAAGATAATAGAAGAAAAATAGACATAAGCCTTCATGTGCATTTTTGCTTTCTAACAAAGTACATATTTCAGAAAAAAATTAAGTCAGTTTAAAGAAAACTAATAACTATTGCTACAAACTGGTTCTCAGATATGAGAAAAAAACAAAGATTATACATGAATGGCTGGTGTTTAGAAATATAGAGTTGTTAAATCCATTTGAGGACAGGGACAATAATATTTATATTGGTACCCTCGATCATTTAGGCACAAAGTAAGTATTCAATAAAACTCTGTAGAAGTTAATAATTCTCATTGTTTTAAATTCTTCTTGCTTTTCTACCTGATTAAATGTCTCAAACTAAATTATGGTATAATTTTGTCCTGAGGTTTGGTATTGTCTTTCAAGGCCAACTTTAATCATCTTTACATTAATATTTTTATATTCAACTATTGTTTAAATTTGGACCACACACACTTGAATCACTAGTTGTCCCTCCTTATTTGTCTTGGGTGTTTTCCTAAACTATTGGTAAATATTCCGCTGAGATAAAAAAAAGAAAGTTGTAACAGTACCTTAATGTTGGAATTTGAAATCTACCATTTTATCTTTTTTTTTTTTTAAACAACTTTTATGTTTAACATTCCTTTGACAACCGCTGTGTTGGAGAGGGATTTCATAAAGTTAAATTAAGTGGGCATAAAATGCCAAGATTTAAAAAATTTCTTTCAAGGTCATGCATGTCCTTCTTAAAGATAGAAGGGTATGTATGTAGTTTTTGGGTAATAGAATTATGGTTTGTCTTTAGACTTCTGTTCTTTTCTCTTGCTTTTGACTAAATCTTTTTATTTTATTTTGTTTTATTTTATTTTATTTTATTTTATTTTATTTTATTTTTGAGATAGAGTTTCCCTCCTGTCACCCAAGCAGGAGTGCAATGGTGCAGTCTTGGCTCTCTACAACCTCTGCCTCCCGGGTTCAAGTGATTCTCCTGCCTCAGCCTCCCAAGTAGCTGGAATTACAGGCATGCACCACCATGCCAGGCTAATTTTTGTATTTTTAGTAGAGATGGGGTTTCACCATGTTGATCAGGCTGGTCTCAAACTTCTGACCTCAGGTGATCCACCCGCCTTGGCCTCCCAAAGTGCTAGGATTATAGGTGTGAGCCACTGTGCCCAGCCTTGACTAAATCTTTATAATTTAAGACACAGATCATCTAAACAAAGGACTCAGTTATTCTCTGAGTGGATATGTCAAGAGCAAACTAGAAGAGTGTCCTCATCTCTACCCAGGTGACCTTCATTTCAGCATTTTGGTGCCATCGCTTCTCCATTTCCCAGTGGCAGGTCTGAGGCATCATCTCAGGCCCCTTAGTCAAAAGCTTGTCCTACATCAGTGCCTCAGCTGGGCATGGTGGCTCAAGCCTGTAATCCCAGCACTTTGGGAGGCCGAGACAGGTGGATCACCTGAGGTTAGGAGTTTGAGATCAATCTGGCCAACATGACAAAACCCCATCTCTACTAAAAATATAAAAATTACCCTGGCCTGGTAGTGGGCGCCTGTAATCCCAGCTACTTGGGAGGCTGAGGCAGGAGAAACACTTGAATCCGGGAGACAGAGGTTGCAGTGAGCTGACATCGCACCACTGCCCTTCAGCCTTGGCAACAGAGCAAGACTCCATCTCAAAAAATAATAAAATATAAAAATCAATCAATCAATCAGTGCCTCTTCTGTCTGTTCTGTGAATCATGTGACTCAGTGAGAATCTATGCCCTTTGATGCAGTTTACTGTTCTTGGATTTGTATGAAATTTGTTGGTTAGTTGGCAAATGGGACGCAGCTGTCTTCTGATTTAGAGAATGCCTTAAACCAGCTACCTCCTACCTTAACTTGATCACTTAAATGGAAAGGGCTACTGCTCCAACAGAGCAGAAATGATATAAAAACTATTTCTGATGTGAGTATCTTGCCTCCTGAATTGCCATGGCTACTGGTGTCTCTGAGGGAAGAAAATAAAAAATAAAAACACAGGTTTTACAATTCCCACAGGTGGTAAACCTACTTTACATTACTTAAGAAAAGCTTTAAAGGTGCAATGAGGGTTTTTAAGCTAATGACAATTTATGCCTAAAACATTACAATAATCTGATGAAATCAAATAGCATTTAAAAAAGTATCAATTTTGTGTAGAAATTGCTGATAGCATCAACACATGCTGGGAACTTTACAGATAATGGGCTATATCAGTTTTGGCTGAGGAGTTATTTATTTGGCCTTTCATTTGTAAATAAGACAGTATGCTTTTCCCTTTAAGGAGTATCTAGACCATGTATTAGTAAAAGACCACATTTGCCCATGGTGACAGAATTGGCCAAAGCAATCGGGTTTTGGTGTTACGAGACAGAACTTGGAGGAACATTAGTAGGTTGTTTAAATGACAGCATTCTATAGTTGAAGATGACTAGATGTAGAATCTGAATATTTGGATAGAGTCCTTGCTGTACTGTTAACTATCAGTTATTTAGCTTTCTATATCAGTTCTTTACTAAGGTTTATATGATCTGGCCCAAGGGTACCTCCCCAACCCCATTTTATGGTCTTTACTCCTTTCTTGCTTCATTTCAGCCTCTCTGTGCCAGATCTTGCACATTCCAAAGACACAGTCCCACTGCAGGCCATTCTGTACTTACTGTTCCCTATGACTGGGATGCTTTTCCCCCATATGCAGGCTGGCATTTGTTAGGCAGATCCAACATGTTACAAGGTGTTTTAAAAGCTTCAAGTGTTTATCTGGGTTGGTTCTCGAAATAAATGTATGAAGTGAATAGGGATATTTCATGGATGAAGAAACTGAGGGAGATGAATGCAGAAGAGGCAGGATTGGAACCCAGGCAGTCTGGATGGGATCCAAGGCATTAACACTAAGTATTCTCACAGTGCATAATACCCAGAGAATGGTTCACACCCTTGCTTTGACCTTAGGAAAGCATTTTCCAAGGCTGTTCCTTGGAGAGCATTTTCCTATCTTGTTTAAAGTAGAATCTCTGTGACTTTGTTTCTCTTTACTCTGTTTCATATTTCCTTACAGCACTATGTATTTCCTGACATTATACTGCATATTTACTTGTTTATCCCTTTGTTTGTCCCCCCTCCCCCTGCCCGCTAAATACAAACTCGATGAAAGAAGGACCTTATTCTGATTTATGTACCTGTATATCCTGCACCCAGGTCAATTCTTGACTGTAAAAGGGACTGAAATGTACTGAAAAAGGGATGTAAGTCAGGTTGAAAAATTATTTATTATGTTTAACATGTTGTTCTTCAGACATTTATTGAACACCCATTTTGTGCTCAACTCTATGCAAGTTTTTGGAAGTATAAAAGTAAGTGAGAACGATGTGACCTCCTGCCCTCCTAGAGTTTAGAACATCTTGGAAGAAACAAACAAGAAGCATGCAAATACATGTAGAATAAGCCTTCTATGAGGGCAAATAGAAAGTGCAGCAGAGAAGGAAGGGTTTAGAGAAAGCTACTGTGAGAAGATGATATCCATACTGAGACCTGAAGGACAGGCTTAAGGGTACGAGAGGTGGAGATGGAGTTGGGAGAGCACTCCAGGAAGAGGGAATGACAGAAGGCTCTGAGAGCACGTTCCTGTCCTGAAAGTAGCTCAGAGTGACTCCGGTGTAGGATGTGAGGGGCAGAGTTGAAGATCCGAGACTAGAGTAGAAAACCAGGGCCAGACAGCTCGTCAAGTGTCCTGAAAACTATTCCAAAGAGTCAGGACTTTATTGTTTGAGAAATGTGACGCCACTGGAGGATTTTTAAATCAGTGTCATTTTAAGTATCTGATTCAGCGTGCTGCCTTCAGCCGGGAGAGTTGGCAGTATTTCTATTTTATAGATGGGACAACTGAGGCCCCAAATAACACATTTAAGAGATAGGTGGGGTTGATTTAATATTCTCAGTCACCATGTTGTCAGGGCCTCCTAACTCTCTTACTCTCTCACCCTCTATCCTTCCTTCCTTCTGATTGTTATTCTTGTCAAAAGTAAAACATAAAACTATTTATCTGCCATCCTTATTTGTATCCAAGGAACATGTATGAACTCACACAGCTTCCAGAAACCAGTTCCCCTCGGTGGAAGCCAGTTGCTTCAGGGGTGGTGCGGCTTGTATGTGGATGGACACCATGTGTGCACTGAGCCCAAATTCTCTGTTCTTCTTGACTAGGAAGCTGGATTTGTACCAGGGACTTTTTATCTTAATAGGCGACTCTGGGCTCAGGAGAACAGAGCCGACTTGACAAAGTAGAAAAGAGCTCAGTACTGGTCTGCCCACGCTTTGGGCATGCGTGAGCACTCGCAGCAAAACACAGCTGGCACATCTAATTTTAGCCTCGCCCGCCTTGCAAAGGGGCCCTTTAAGGAAATATATTTTCTCTGAAACAATTTGTATTATAATGTAGCAGCTGATAGACATGACAGAATATTATCATTGGTGGGGAAAAACTCCGCCAAGTAATTATGATTTTTGTTCTTTTTTTTTTTAGATGTAAAGTGATTAAAGCATCAGTGCATCAAAATAATCATAAAGAGAGAGACAATGGGAGAAACGTATTTTATTTGTAAAAAAAAAAATCTGATAAACCTAAGGGGTCATGTCTTTTTCTTTTTTTCTTTTCTTTTTTTTTTTACAAAATGGATATAATAAAAAGGGTTATTATTTTTGATATATTCAGTTGATCAGTCCAATCTGATGACATGTGGCATTAACAGTAGTCCTGGAGTAGACTCCAAAATTTCTTCAATACTTAGTATCCACCGGGTTTTCCAGGTAGTAAAAGGTTAGTTTCTCAATCAGCTCTTGGATGCGTCTGGCTCTAGTGTGTTAACAGATTTTGAAAGCATCCGGGACTTACTTTTTTCCCCTTTAACCAGCAAGGTTAGTTCCTCTGCCTTTATTTCTTTTCCTTTCTCCTCCTTCCTTCTTTCGTCCTCTCTTCCCTCTCTTCTGTGTTTTGTTCAGCAGGGTGGCTTACCTCGGAACTTGGCAAAAGGAGGAACAAAAAGCAGCTCTTGTGTGGGGTAGATGGAGGACGGATAAGAAATAATCCACCGCCCGCATTTGAGTTCTTCAGGTTCAGTTCCAGCAGCAGCAGCGTTGCTGCAAAAATCGCTTGCTATTCGAGATAGCCAGCAGAGGGAATCGGAACTTTGCTTGCAGCAGGGGTTGAAGCAGCCTTTTTTTTTTTTTTTTTTT
>NW_012098876.1:3910340-3924173 GCF_000951045.1 Mandrillus leucophaeus | reverse complement strand
AAAATCTTGCTGTGTTGGAACTAGCGAGTGGTGGAGTCTCAAGCCTCATCAGTCACCGGGACTGTCAGGAATAGTGGTTTAAGAGGAAGCTCGGCCTGGGGTACTATACCCTGTCATCCAGTTCCCTGCCTCGGAGATAAAGATTCCAGCTACATGGGCAAACGCCTGGATCAGCCACAAATGTACCCCCAGTACACTTACTACTATCCTCATTATCTCCAAACCAAGGTATGGCTTCACCCACCGTCTGGCAATCAGTGTGGTATCCTTCTGCACTTGGGATGGGAATCAGACAGGCGTGTGAATTATTAGTTAACCCCCACCCCCATCACTTCTTCCTGCTTCTTTGAAATTAGTGACATACCAATGGAGTTAATGAGGCAGAAGAAGACCTAAGAAGAAAGCAGCAAACCCCGAATTGTAGCTTTCTCTTTAAGGAGAGATAATAGTTTCACTTGAGTTCAGTTTCCTTTGTTGTTATTTGGCAGCATAAATGGTCCTGATATCAGGAAAGTCTTTTGCAGATGGGCACGGATTTTAGAAAGCAGATCACAACAGTGATTATCAGGCACAAGAATATAATTTCAGGGGCTTTTCTGGTGAGCTGTTCTTTGTTTGTGGCTCTAAAGGGTTTTTCTTACTGGATAGGACGTGCCAGGGTGGGGGTAACTCAAACTTTTAATCACAGAGTATAGAATGAAAGAAGGGTGTGAGAAGGTAGAGGGCTCCTACCAGAGTCTCTGAGAGTTTGTTTATTTTTGTTTTTAATTTGCCTTGCATATTTTATTTTATATTGAAGATGATCAGCATGCTATAGACTGCATTCGGAGCTTTACAATACATGTTCCTTACTTTTAGAAGATCTAGTTTTCTGTGTAGCTGCCATGAGGAGGCCTGAGTCTTGAAAAGGAATGAAATGTAGCTGATAATAGTTGGACTTGAATTGGTTAAATACTTTAGGCTTTATGTGTGTGTGCTCAAATGACCATTAGGGGCCCAGAGGCAAGCCCACGTAAGTAAGCAGTGGGCAGTACCTACCCTGAACTTTATCCTGCAGTTAAGACATGAAAGACTCTCAGGTGTGAAATCACTGCTCCAATTTGTCAATTACATTGGACTTGATTAGGGGAAAACATGTTAGCCGAGTGACCACCTCGAGACTATGGGTGATAATTACTTTGTGTTGCATTAGCATTAGCCAGACTCCACCAACTCCTTAATAAATGAATATGCCGAGAGTGAACAAGGCATGCCTGAATGATCTGTGCTGTCACCAGGACTCGGTGATGTGATTAGGGTTTGGTAATTCATGCTGTAGTTATCTCTCATTTATTTTGTCTCATCCAACAATGCCTATTTGTAAACCAGACTGGCAAGCTGACTTTCAGTATTATATGAAAGATTGTTGCTTTATTTATTTCTTTTTCAATTGCTTTATAATCCACCCTGCCCCTCCAAGGTCGACTCACACTGCTATTTGCCTTTGTGAGCATTTAGTTTGTGCTGCTGATGCTTAAATAGACTAGCCCTCCTGCTTGGTGCCTCGAGTTTTAACTCTTTGGGGGTGTTAGGTAGAGAATGCTGCCTGCCATTCGTCAAGGAAATGGCAGAGCAAGGACAAGTTAAAAGGGGAAAATTTACAGTCATTTCTCATCCCTCAACGAAACAAAAACAATAAACTCAAAGGCTGCATGAAAAATATCAGACATTCCATCCCTTTTACTCATTTCAAAAATTACAGTTTGTTTTGGGTTCTTGTTTTCTACTATGGTGTATATTCAGAAAAGAAACTTTAGATTGAAATGAATAACATAATTGTTTTTCTGTTTGAGACCTCTTTTAACCTATTACTAACAGGAAATAGTGAATGTTATGCACATTTTTTTCAAAGACACAGGGTGCTGGATGAGCTATACTAGTAGAAAGTGTGTGTGTGAGAGAGAGAAAGATGGGGGTTAAAGAGGGAGAGTGGAGTAGTGAGGGAAAAGAGAAGAGCCTGAAAAATAGGGAGATTTTAGATATCTGCTTTGGAGTTCTATGTAATTTAGTGTTGTATAGACAGGCAGCATCTGGATCTTGTTACTCTCAGGCTAGCCAACGCCATCAACTTCTGGAACATTTTTAAAGAGTTAGATCCATTAGGCATTCTATGTTGATATTTGGATAATCAGATCAGGATAGCAGGGAATATAAGATCAGCTACTTTGCCTATCATGGTAGTTCATATTGATTATTATGTTGTAAAACGTTGACAATGCTTTGAAGTTGTCCTATATTGTTATGGTGGCTCTGAAATGACAGACATTAATAGCATTTCTGGAAGCTGAAGATGTGAAAACGTGCCCTGTTTTGAAACTTGCATAGAGAGGAAATGAGGTGAAGAGTCAATGTGCAATCATATTTTAAAATGGGGTACTGGGGAGTTTCTGACAGGGTTAACACTATACAATGAAGCACCATCATGTTTCAGTGTAACAGGAAAACAATTAGGTTATTTCCATATCGCTTTTTGTTCCTTCTACACTTATACCTCAAAATATAATTTATAATAATTTTAAATGAAGTACATGCTGCTTATATTCATTTCGTAAACCTGGGTGGAATTCATAAAATCCACTCTTTGTAGCCTTGGCTTAGAGTTATAATCTAATTTTAAATTCATAACTATTTTAAATGATGCTGATATATCAAGAACACTTACATTTGATGAAAATAGAATTCTACGGTAGGTCAAAATCACATTCTGGTGATAACATATCTTAAATTTTTCTCTTAATTGAGGTGGGTTTTCTTCCTGCCAATCCACAAGGGCTGTTTGCTATCATTAGTTTTTTGGGGAAAATCTTCATGGGATTTTAAAGGATTGACATGTTTATTACTATATTATTTCAAAGAATGCACACATGCTGAACTCTCTTTTTCTTCTTATGTAATGATAAATACCTCTGCTATTTTTTAATGATAAAACAAAATGAAAATGAGATTTAAGAAATAAATGCAGATGTTTCCATTCCCTGGAATACATAGTAAAGTTTTAGAAGAACTTGTGACACTTCCCTGCCTTCTCTGCTCCTGTTATTTAACATTGCATTGCAACCAATCTCTCAACTTTGCCTCTTTAAAAATAAATGTTGATGCTCCTTCAAATAATTTTTCAAATCCTTAAAATGTTTTATATTAGAAAAATATACATGTAAGTTAAGATGAAAACCCAGTGGTTGACTCGTAGCTATAATGTGTAACAATATTATCATCCTATGCTCCCTCTTTCACACCTCACATCTTTAAAACGTTGTCATTTGTCAATTTTCTTTTTGATGAATTTTTTTTTTCCTACCAAAAGAAGCAATTTCAAGGAGGAACATTACTTTGGTTAAGGAATAATGAAGAAATCTTAGTGACATCTTATAATATTTAAATAAGAAACAGCTGGATGAAAAAAAATAGTTTATCAAGGCAAATTTGCTGTTTGGAAGGGACACCCAGAATAATCAGCAAGTTTTAGAGAAAGGGGGCTCAAAAAATAGTTCATTAGCTTAATGACAAAATATAAAATGTTTGATGAGTTGTAATCCAACATTTTTCAAGTATTTTATCACCCTTTCGAAAAAAAAAAGCAACCTGTTGCTGTTGAATTATGAGATTCCAGGTGAATTTCATTCTGAATTTTTGAGGGATTGGGGTGGGGTGGTCGGGGGGAAGGTGCAGGGCTGGGGGGATGGGGGGAAAGGTGTGGGAGTGGGGAGTAGGGGGTTCTTGAAAAAAATTTCGTTGAACTAGGTAAGCTTAAAAGAGGAAAACCTGGTTACAGCCTGGTGAATTGATTTTTTTTCCAGCTGAGAAATAGATACTTCTCTCACATATATTTGGAAAACTTTAGTCATCTTCATAAAACTTAAAAAGTCACCTAAGCATACACAGCGAGTTTCTCCTTTCTTCCTTTTCCACACCCTTACCAGTTCACTATGTTTCTACCAATCCAGTGCACAGTTTCTAATGATGTTGCTCTCACATGAGTTTACTGAATTCCCTTCTTTGGTCGTCCGGTTCTCCCAGAAGGTCTTGAAGAAAGGGGTTCAGACTAGTGGACCCAAACAGAATTTCTTTGACTGGTGGCACTCAGATTGTGTTTAGAGCCTGGTATGAAGAAGGGGTCAGGTAAGGAGTAATTAATCAACTGCACATTGATTTCAGGCTGAATATTCAACCATCTGCAGCCACCCGTCTCTAAAAGTCTAGCTGAAGCACTATTGATTGTGCCATAGAATGAGCAAACACTTGAAAACCCAAGTAAGTGAAGGAAGAGAGGCTTCTATGGGGCGAAGGATATTCTTAAAGATGTGAATGTACAGATCCTTCAAAAGCAAAACAAAACAACCCTGTAACACACTCCTTACACATGAAAATGCAGAAAATCTTGCAGAGGGAGGGAATGAGTTTAGAATTTCCTTAGTACTTCCTGCCTCAGATTTGCATTGATATCCAGAGTTGGTAACGTGCCAGTTGTTTTAAAACAGCCTTGAAAACTCCAAAGTTCTGTTTTCCTTTGAAAGCCTGAAACATACAAAACTGGTTTTCTAAAATCTTCCAGCGATGGAATTTTTAGGTACAACTACAAATATTTTCTTTCGCTTCAAGGGGGTAATACAATAGCATGAAACTATGATAGCGTGAAACTATGATAAATCCTGTTTGTCTCACTTTAGACTGTATAGAATTTTTAATTGGTTTCAAATAAGAGGAAAATAGAAGGAAGGGGCCATTCTTGTTTATCAGTTTTTGTTTTTTTTTTTTTCCTTAACTCCCCCAAGCCTTCATTATCAGTGGGATTGGATACAATTCCAATGCATGTTTTGCTATTTTTTTTTCTATGATATAGACATTGTTTATACAACACTAAGTTTGGTGCCTACTTAAAAGGAGCAGAAAAGAAAAAAGTTCATGGTATTTTCTTTTCTCCAGAATGGAGTCAAACATAAGGAAAATATCATGTATATTTAGCAGCATCTTTCTAAAGCATTTTCCTTTCACTTTCTTTCAATTTGGAAAAATATAGCACAAAATTACAGCACAGAATTATTTACATGAAGTAATAAAATGTATCTGAGGGCTGGGGGTGGGGTCATTTGCAGGGAGAGACACAATATAGAAGGGAGGATGCAAGTTCTTTCCAGGTCTTTCTGGCTTCAGGATTTCTGGAAGGCTTCATTTTTGCACTAATATGATTTTACACAACCCTTTTTGACATTATCAGTCTTTTGGCAGAGAGAGAGTTCAGTCACAATTATGTCTATGCCAAATTCTAAAAACAAACCAAAACAACAACAAAAAAAGTATTTTCTTTTAAAATAAAACTTTTTTAATGTCAAACTTTTTATTCAGAGTAAATGGTTGATGTTTATTCAAAATTGGCTTCAAGTACTACATTGAAATTGTTTTGTAACAGTCTCATAAGCCACAGCTGTATGTGATTAAATAGTGTAATATCAAAAGCATGTGAGAATAGACGTTTTTATGCTATAGCTGTTGCACAGCAAGAGTGCAGATGGAACTGAAGGGAGACCAAAAGCGAAAATGTATTCATGTGGTGTAATACGTGTGTTGAGGATATGTGTTGCTATTTTTTGCAGTAGTGGGAAAATGTTGAACTATTTTGGATGAGCTTAGAAAATATCCTCTCGGAAAACGGAAACAGACATATAATACCATTTTTAAAATATGGAGTGGATCATGCCATTCAATTAGAAAACACATAGGTGCTGAATAGAACTGAAACCAATTCAAGTGGAAGAATGAAAATTATTCCCATTGAGCACACATTCAAAAAGCAAAAGTGACTTTCTCATTTCTGTTTTGAAATTATAATTTTTTTTTCCTACTTTATGGAACAATTGTAAGAAAACCTTCAGCCCATTTATATCTAAAGAAGAGTATCAGACAATAAGAATCAGCAACTTACAGATGGCAAAATAGGCAGCAGTATATTGCTTTTTAAAGATATTTGGATATATGATGCTATTCAATGTTATATAAATATTGCTCTTTTCTTACCAGTGTTAAAAATTACAAAGCTACACAAAGACATACAACTTTTGCTTCTATTTCTGTAACAGAGATGTTATCATAAAGAGTTGTCGGTTTTTATGAGGTGATTTAATACAGTATTTTTGAAATAATATTTGTTAATAAAAACTAATAACCTCTAGCTTCCTAGAGATAATAAATCTATAGGATTAGTCATACTAATCATCACCACTATTCATATGTGATTGTTTTCAGGGTCTTGAAAAAGCTCATGGAATTGTCTATTTTCAGATTTCAGATTTTAGACAAAAGTAATTTTAAAAAGAAAAAGAGAGGGGCGGACTGAGATGAGTTAAATTTTGCTTGGTTTTGTTTTTATTTTTTCTTTTAAGTTGATACTGGCAGATAATCTGGTCTCATTAAAAATGTTTTGTTTTATCCCTGTAGGTTGATTAATCAGGGAGTATATATTATGTGGAATCAGGAATAAAATTTTAATAATTCAAAACCAATTCCTAATAAATAACAAATTTCAAAAGTATAGATAATAAAGGAAAGATAATAGACCCTATCCTTTCGTGGGGGAATTATCTGATTTGTATGTCAATGCATTGGTTTCTAGGTTGGATTCCTTCACTAGGATCCCTTCCATTGTGAGATAGCTGAGCCTGCTTTGGTATCTTAGTGGTGTCTTCAGGTGACCTCGGTTTTGTGTCATTCATGAGTTTTTCTTTGGTTCCCGGATGCTTTCCACAGAGCAGATCAAATGCTGCTTTATTGGCTCTCTGGTGATTTGAAAAATTTAACTGTCTTCATCCTTTTATACATCTAAATCCAGTGCACTGAGAGAAACACGTCCATCACTTGGGAGTGGGTGGATAGCAGTTCCCAGGAGTGGGACAAAATGACAGACGTTCTTTAATCATGATCTTTTCCAGCTTTGTTGTGGTGGTTACAATTTTTCTTCTGAGTGGGTAAAATTAAGGTGTATCCAAAAACCTAATTGCGATAGTATGATGCTATACTTTTCCACCTTTAACTTCCTGTCTGCAGGTGGTGTGGAGCTAAGTGGTTCTGCATGTTTGGCTAAACCAGTTGAGGTAATGAAGGAGACTAGAATTGCCACATTAAAATACTGACAACCTTAGTTTCATGAATGATTATAAGTACTCGGTGTAAATATAACAATTAATGAAATATTATTTTGACTGGATCCAAAACCTACAAATCTGCAAAACCTACCATCTCTGAGTCTCAGAATAGTAGCCTAGAAAACGTGGGAACTGAATACTGTGGTTACTACAGTATAGGGTATTGTAGGAGGGAAATAACTTCCCAAGAACATAGAAACAAGAATATTATCTTTTCTACTTTTTCTTTTAAGATTCCCTTCTTGTTTTTCAAAAAGCTCCTGTTAGCTGAATTAATGAAAGCAAATGACATATACAATTTTAAATTATTATTTAAACTTTGAAAAATCATACATTATTTTCATATAACTTAGTCCATAAGTTGCTGTTAGGCTTGCTTCTCTGAGTATATTTGGAGTATAAAACAAGGAAGATAATCATTTAGGAAAATGGGTTTCTATTCATATCAGTCTGTGTGTTCATTTATTCATTTGCGAAATGAATGAAATAACCCTGACCTCAACAATATATCATAGTGGCCTCTGCTATGGAAGGCATGAAGTTGCTGAGCTGTTAAGAGAGGGTGATTCATAAATAAGTAGCAATGTTATCATTTCTGAAGCCCAAGTGCATGTTTTTATTTACTTTATTACAGACTCAGCTCTGAGGTGGGTAGTCTGTCTTTAACACAGAAGAGAGTTTAGGAGCTCCTCAAATGTGTAAAAGCCATTTCTATTTGCTGAAGCATAGCTCTTCACCACATAATCATTGAAAATTATGTTGTAGAAGAATATTTAGTGATGGGGGAATGTTTATAATACATCAAATGGTTAAAACAGGGAATTATGTTCCTAATATTATAAAAGCATAAAGAATCCAAATATAGACATATACAAAGACTTAAAGAAAATATATCAAATTCTCAAGGAAGATAAAAAGTAAATGGAACCTTGAATTTTGTTTCATGAATGATAAATACAAAAGTGAGACTTGACTACATACCTTATTAGTCAAGGGTACCCTAATAGTGCCCTTTCCTGTTGTGTGGCAAGTAAGGTATAATAGGAGAAAAGTAAATCTAACAATATTTTAAATATTGATAATAATAGTTTTAGGAGCTGATTTTTAAACTTCTTTTAGACTTAACTTTCCTATCATTATATTGTGAGGTTAAGAAATTGGTATATATTACATTCAGTATGCTAGATGCAAATGATCTTGTGTTCCTCCCACTCTTAGCTGATAATTTTCAAGCTGAATATTGATCATGCATAGAGTTTAATAAGGATTTTTTAGAGACATCTTATTGCTTTTTAATCCTGTGTACTGCTACTTAGTCATTTTCACTGATTGATGACCATTTAATAAAAAGTGAAATGGAAAACAATACTAGCTATCTGGTTTTCTGGAACTGGTTAAAATATATTGAATGCTTTCCTTATGTATGTGAGTCATATTTGAAGCTATTGTTGATGTCTGTAAATTCTCATGTTGCTTCTTTTAACACTTGTCAAGCATATAAATGGTATTCTGACACCCAATATATAACTTACAATTAAGTAACTTAGAATTCAAGCAAATATATTTTTTAAGTAGTTTTGAGTAGGTGAAGTTTTTGAAGTATTTAAGAGACTTGGAATAATTTTGGTGACTTTGTTTGCTAATAATTCATCTCATCTCCATATTTATGTAAAATTTCAGAGATAGTTTTCTGGGATACTCAACAAATAAATATGTGACAGACCTATGGCCTTTAATTTCTTCTTGAAAGATAAGAAAATCAAATTTTATTTTCTTTAACTTGGTGGGAACTACCCTTGGAGGGTGGTGACAGTTCATGGATTAACCCTGGTCTCCTGTCTATTACCAATGTACACCAATTCAGGCTGCATCTTTAGAGATAAGAATGTTGCATTTTTAGTCTAAGGTGGGTAGAGAATCCTGGAAAGAATAGAACTCTGATATCCTTTTCTCAATTTATTTCAAACAATTAACCACTACTTTTAAACTTTATTATTTACCTGCTTAGGACTATTTGGCTTCATGTAAGCAGTGGAAGTTTCTCTTTCAGACTCATGTTTAACTTTGTTGTTGAGCTGGAAAAACACAAGAAAAGGCCAGTGGGAACAGATGAAAGAACATTAAGGAATTTCTCTTCAAGTTTTCCTGTTTCCTGTAACAACAGATACTTTTTGAGGCCTCCATCCCACATCCAAAGACACATATTAAAGTGCACTAACATTCAACACCAGATTTAATTATTTCACAATAATGTGTTGAAAAAACTTTTATGATTTTGCTTCTGAAACTCTTAGTCCAAGTATATTTAATTGATATGTATCTGTGAATTTGGAAACATCTTGCATACATGAATATTCTTGCAAAGTGAAAAAAACCTAATCTACAAATCTTTTTCAGGTACAAAGAGATTATTAGAAGACTAAGTGGAACAATGAATAAAGTTGACAATGTGTTATGTTTTGTAGATATGCATATAAATGTTAATTGATTTGGGTTTTGCAGTTTTTCTTTTCAGAGTTTGGAGGCAATGCATTTGTTTCCTTGCACCAGTGTTTTTGTAGGTCCTTAAGATGGTCACAGCATCTAAAAAGCTGGCCATATCTTTCACTATTGTGGCCTTTTGGCACTCAAGATATCTCTGTATTTTAGTAATCCCAAATTTCCGGGGAGGAACATGTGGTAGAACAGCACAGTGTATTGGAAAATGTCATTAACATTCTTTGGCTAAAATATTTCAAAAGCAGACACATTGGATTGACCTTTGGCAGTGACAGCAACTGGGAGTTCCAGGTCTGGGTGCCAGGTTCACAGAATTTTTTATTGCGTAATTGGTGAAATTGTTTACTAGAGACAGAGCTTAAATGTAACAGGTGTTTCCCTAGGGCACCCTCTTAGGGGAGTAGGCAAGAGGCAAATCAATGGCACAATACTTATTATATGGCATAATTTTTCTAAATTCTTCTGTCTCAAAATAGGGACATAGGTTTTTTATATGCATTAAAACTGACATTTCTTCCTTTTCTCCAGCTCCCATGGTTATTTACTTAGGATAACATCTCTTGGTGTCTAGAAGTCTCTCTCAGTCCTAGAGAATCTACGTGCCTTTTAAAGAACACATATCTCTACAGGTGTGCACACTGCAGCTAGGCCCACCATCACTCTCACAAGTGGTTGGGCAACCTGAAGATACTGCTACTCCAGCCATAAGCCAAGTGTGATGGTTTCCTTCATTTTCATTCTTATCCCAGTATTACAAGAAAATCAAGATCCTAAGCCTAGACATATCCATCCTCCCCCATCTTATTCAGGAAAGATTTTTTTCTCTCTGTAGCCCCATATATATCCTCATACCTGAAAATTCACACCATCCCCCAATGCTGGAGGGAGAATTCTCTCATAATCACCCTATGTTTTGATTCTCCATCTAATTACTCAATTTTTCTTCCCAGCCCTCAGACAGATCTCACTGAATTTCATCAGCAGATGCAATGAATCAGCTTTGATGGTTTCTCTTACACATAAAACAGCAACAACACACACACGCACATACATTCCTGAAAACCTTAACGGTTATTTTAATGGTTTAGATTTTGTCTGAGGCTTTACGACCACAGAGAAACATGGAGGGGCAAAGTGGTCCTAAGAAGACACATTCCTGTTCTTCCCAGTTATATTTTATTTTATTTTGTTTTATTTTATTTTATTTTGCTGCTAGTTGGTAGCACAAAGGGGTGAGTCTTACCAAAATAGAAGTAACTACTATTTTTTTACTTTCTTTCACAAATATCATAGTATCTTCTCATGCTCTGAGATACATTGACAGTATATCACGCAAGTTAGCTATCTACTCTCTTTTTCATGTCATTCTTGATAGCATCTTTTGGAAATCTTATTGATTAATTCTAATTCATCTCAAATAATTACATAATCGTCATTTAAACTGTGAAGAGTCTAATGAGCTTCAAAGCTTTTAGTGATGAGGCTGTCAATAGGAGCATAGAAAAGAAAGAAAAAAAGCTGACAGTTCTACAACGTTAATGTAACCAGTTATTTATAAGAAACACCAAGAAAGATAAAACAGAGAAGAAGAAAGAGAAAATGAACTAAAGAGAAAAATTAAGGGTGTCAGGGCTCAATGTACTTTCAGACATTTCTGGAATTTGACAACTTGTTGTCCTTTCAAAGGCAATGGGTAAGAGCTGTTTGGCAAGGAAAAGGTCATTTACAAACAGAAGAAACATGTTTGGGAAGAACGTCAGTGTGAATACATAATTTGATGTGGAGGAATCCTGTAGTTGAGACTTTTGGTCTCTTAGGAAGAAAACTGATGCTTATGTAGACCATTAGTGCTTTATTTTGTTTTTGCACTTGTTGCGGCACTCAGTAGTAGCCAGCATTTGCTTTTGTTGTTTTGACTTACTCATCACTAGTTCTCAAGGAGAACCTGTATAAAAGCCTTCTTGATGCTTTTGATTGGAAAGAGGGGTGTTTTTCAGAAAGAGTCATTGGAATCAAGTTTTAATGTGTATTTATGATTTTCTGTATATAACATATTCGTATATGATCTGTATATGCTCACACATATAACCAGGAGCAATGCTGTTGTTGTTCTGTGTGGAAAGAATCTCGTTCTGAGGAGGAAAAAGCAACATTAGTTGTGAAATCCGCAAAGCTGTATTGCCATGAGAACCACACAGTACCAATTGCTTTTTCAACGAGAGTGAAGTTTGAGGCCCCAATGTGCCTGGGGACCCAAGGAGCAGGTCACTTGAGGGTGTGGGTGCAGTCATGCTTACTTCCTCTGGGCTAGCATAAGCCTTTGTTAGAGGGGAGGAGCCTGGTAAAAGAGTGTCTAGATTTCAACATGGCCCATAAAAGACTAGCTGTTATTGTTATTATTCGTAGTCCATCTTTTCTGCCAAATTCATTGTATGCATTTATCCATCCTTGTTTTATTTAGGATGGCTGTCTGATGCAACTTTGCTTTAACATTGTGTCTTCTCCATCTCCCTGCCTTTCCCAGATTGTCCTTCACAGGGCAAATGTTTTTATTTCTTTGTTGTAGCTTCTACTCCCTTAGCTCTTTCATGCTTGCCCCTTTTTCTTCTATTCTCAAGTTTTCTGCTATGGACTTGCCTTGTCTCTCTGTCCTCTGATCCTTAAATTCTGCTTCCTTCTTTTTGTTCTCCCAGCTTTCAATCTTTTCTTGTTTCTTTTTTTTTTTGGTTGTTGTTTGTTTGTTTGTTTGATTGCTTTTTATATGTTTCTCTCTCTCTCTTTCTTTCTTTCTTTTTACAAGGTACAGTGGGATTGGGTTTTGATTTTATCGTTTTTTTGCTTAGTTGTAAATTTAATTTTGGCTTTTCAAACATAATTGCACTCTTCTGGATCATATTTGTGTCAGAGTTAGTCTGTAAACAATCTGAGAACTGGGACCACAGTTTTCATCTCTGAATGTCCTGCAATATATATAGTATGGTGTATGATGCAGATTAAGGTCATAAGAAAAGGTTTTCAGAAGGTATTAGTCTATCTTGTTTTGTGCGTCTTGTACATTGCTCCATTGCTGAAGGCAATGCTGTTTTGAACTAGAGTTGCTTAATGTCATCTTCACCTCTGTGATGCTTTATGTCAAAAGACATCTTTTTTGCCTGTCCACATAGATACAATCTCTTGGGGTCCTACCTTTTTCACCTTAAGCACATGGGTCACTTAGCTAGCACCCTGAGGCTGTTGGCTTGAGTTGGGTTACATCCCTATCTAATGGGACAAACCATAAAACACAAGGTGAGTTAAGTAATTAAAAAAAAAGAAAAAAAAAACAAAAACAACATAGTACTGCATTATAAGTTGCTGGCAAGAAAGTCAATACACGTGCCAGCTCAGTGAGGGACAGAAGTGGATTTCAAAGACAGACTAAGTAGCCAGGATTTGGAACTGGGGGATGAAAGTAAGCAAGTATGTCAGGATTAAATGGTAGTGGTGGTGGTCTGGAGAGGACTGGAGAGGCAATTCCTCAGCAATTGCCAAGAATATCAGCCTTTATATGTGGCTTCCTTTTATGGGTTGGCAGAAAGTTGGACATATCAGGAAATTAACTTAGCTTGAAAAACTGGGAGATGGTCTGAGTTTTAGGCCCATCTTTTTGTCAATTTTGTTTATTCAAAATTCAGGGTCTTGACTAAAATAGTTCTTATAAAAATATTGAACTGCTAACCAATATTGGACTATAGTCCAAGAGTAACCAACCATGCCATATACCTATTCAAAGCAATACCCAGATGGGTTTTTTTAACTCAGAATTTTGAAAGGACTTCAAGTATCAGGTAAAAATGACAAAATTCCAATTTTAGATAGAAAACAAAACACTATTTCCGTATAAAATTAACTACATGGGTATAAAGACGTATCTAAACTAATGCAAGATGATGTTAGATGAAATTCTGATGTAAGCTTCAAAGCTTTTCTCGCTAAGGGATATCTGAAAACAATAACCCTGTTGTGGCTAAGAGTTACAAACTGTGATTTTGGTTTGGACTTCTCTTGATTTTTCCAAGTTGTGCTGAATCTCCTATGTTTTTTCTGCAGTATTTTCCTCTATCATACTTTTTTATTGCGTTGAGGTCCTTATTCCCAATTGTGGAAATTTAATATATAT
>NW_012098876.1:3896449-3910235 GCF_000951045.1 Mandrillus leucophaeus | reverse complement strand
TAATATATATATTTCATGAAACTTTAGGAATTTTTTTATTTCAAATTAATGCATACTTTGCATATCTAGGGAAATAATTCAAGATACAGCAGGAAAATGTTAATAATCTCCCTCAATACACTACACAGGTCTTCAAGAGCTCTCTGAAATAACCAGTATTAATAGCAAGGTGTGCATCTTTTACAGAATTCTATATGCTATTCCAAATATGCAATCTGACATATGTTACATGAGATCAAATTGAACAAGTTAACTACTTTTTCAATGACAAACGTAATTTAGATATTCTTACCAAGTTGTTAGATATTTGTTTTTATCTTGTCAGATTAATTGTTCCTACTTTATTTGTACCATGTTTTATGCAAGTGTTGCCTATAGGTGGACATGCATTTTATTGCCATCATTTTGCCAATATGAATAATTCTAAAATATATATTCAAGGTACTTATATAAATACTAAAAATTAAATCTTTCATCTTCTGATTAAGTTTGCTTCCTTTAAAACACTGAAAATTGCCTTGATGAGTTTCGTATTACACGAGGATTAACATCTCTCCTTGGCCCCAAAATTCTGTGCTCTGCAGAGTTATCCTGCCCCTTTTTGTTTTGATGACAGGTTATACTCTGCTTCTTTTGGTAAGAAGATGGACTTCCTGATTGAAGTGCAAGCTGAGAGGGAACCGTCACATTTGGCAGAAACAGGAATGTCTTCCTTCCTTTGTGACACTATCATAGATCCCAACAAGTGCTTGGGGTCAGCAATTCTACAATCTCATTACTTGTGGGCTGCTCTTGTGTGAAAGGTCAGCTTCCTTTGTCTGCCACCTTACATACAAAGTTAAAAGGGCAGCAGCAGTCAAGGACAATGTTAAGCAGTCCAGCTCTTCCTAATAAATTTCAAAGCCCACTGAAATATTTTTGTCCTAGAACACCTATTTTTTTCCAAAGACTTTGGGCATCAGAATTTTTACTTTTGCATTATTATCTTGGGAATGTGTACAGTTGTATTTCTTAACAACCCTCATTTGTTGAACTTGTTTGGTGCTACTTAATCAATGTCAAGTAATGTCATGGTTTATCAATTGAGCTGGAAAAACTAACTCTGGTAAATCTAATGAACCTAGGTTAAATCTGTTGTTATTTCTTTTTTCTCCCCTGTACTTGATATGTTTCTCACTTTTAATTCAAATGTTAATCAAAGTCAGAGCATGACAATAAAAAGAATAATACAAAAGTTAACCTATTTAAGATGTGATGCTGGGATGACACAGAAATACTTACTACCTAAAATATGTCTAGAAGATGGGAGATCATAAAGCCTCAACAGTTTCTTCTCCTACAAGAAAAGTGAGACCAAGAATGTGTATTTCTGATAGTAGTTAATCCTCTTTACATAGTCATATTTCACAGAACTTAATCATATCTTTCCAAGTTGATGGCCAAATCTCACATGCTTTGGAAACTTAGGGAGTTTTTCCTTCCCAAGGACCTGAAAAGATGAACTAAAAAAAAAAACAAAAACACTGTAGTCAAATTAGCATTTTTTTTGACTACTGGAAGACTCACCATTTTTTAACCCACGCTAAAAAATCGTTAGTATATTATGCTTAGTATACATTTAGTGCAAGTAGAAACATTTTAACAAAGTCTGGAAAAGGAATTTAGTAATCAGAAACAAAAACAGTGTGGTTAGGTGAAAGGACTCTGAGTGTGCTAGTAGAGTAATAGTTGTGGCAGGTCCAATTTTTGATTCTACAACTTGCTTTAATACATTTCCTCAGAGTTACTTTACTTTCTAATATTTCAGCTTCTTGTCACTTCTTCCCATTATAAATATTTAGTTATTTGGTAAAAATGTCTTGAGGATCAATATTAGACTAATAGTAATGTGTTTCAATGTTCTGTGAAGAATGCCAATGTATTAACATATTATGAAGGTGATAAAATATAAATAAGAACCATTAACTCAAAGAGATTGTTATTAGTGATAATGGTAAGGAGAGGGCAATTGAAAAGCTTGGAATTGACTTGATACGTGAATATAATGGAGCACGAATCCTTAAGATGGCTCAGATCAATGCTTTTCATTGAAACATTTCTTTGCACTTCCATTATGCTTCTCCACATCCATCTCCGCAATCAGCTGGACTGAAATCTTATAGAGATTTGCTCTCAGTATTTCTTATACTTCTTACATGAATTTTCTTTATTGTTATTTTGTTGTGGAAGGGAGTGCAAGTCTGTCTCAGCACTCTATTCAAAACTCACCGTATAGTCTGAGATGAATATATTGGAAAATTGTCTGGTTCTTACATTGCTATATTTCACAATACTTGCACTTTCCTCATTTAAGTTTCTAGGATGCCTTTTGTCCACTAGAGTAAATAAATTAGAGGGGAGAAAAGGTGTCATTCTCCTGCAGCCAGCTTACAGAGTGTCAGCCCTTGCCTCCCTAGAGTGAAATCTCATGTTTAAAAATGCTGTGAGTGAGGCCAGCACTGGCTGTGGGTGTGGTATTGGGTTTTAACTAGATAATTCTTCAGACTATTCATTGGAAAATGAAGGAATGGAGTTTTTAGTTTTTTTCAGCTTAGCATTGAACTTTCAAATATCCTTCAAACTTGCTCACATTTAGCATTGCTAAACTTTAATTTTACCCTTTTGTTAATCTTCCTTCAATTACTATGATTGCCTTTACCAAGCTCTTCATCCTGAAAACCCAAGGGCAATCTCAAAGGTCTTCAAGCGGTGTGATCCCCACCCCCTGCATGTGGTAGGTGTTTACTGTCAATTGACTGAATGATTGGTCTACATGAAAGTAGCTGTTCCACATCCTGAACTCAAATAATACTCACTGAGCAATATATTCTGGACACTTAACCTTTTTTTCCTTCCTTTTGGTATATCCTTTTAGCTCTCAGAATGGAGAATCCTCCACTTCATCTTTCTTCTGCCCTCAGATCTTACAACAGTGCTAGTCAGTACCTACTGAATAAAGAATGTATAGTCTAATTCTCTACCCTAGACATCCTTTAATTGATTTTATAATCTTCAGGAAACTTAATAAAACCTACTTGATACTTATCTGTGCTTCCCTTATAGTTTGCTTTCTTCCTTTTTGATAATTCAAAATAATATTTCACTTCCAATTATAAAGATACTAAAGCTAAGACAAAAATGTTAAGGTAAAATTCTCCTCAAGATGTTTGGCATTTTTTTTTTTCTGGGAAATATTTGGTTTCTTTTTGCTTACTCACATGTTTACTCTCAAGTCAACATTGACTCAATATAAAACATTTGTCTCAGTACATCTACCTTCTCCCACCCTTTTATGTACGTTTGGTCTCATGACGTTTTGTGGAAAAGGGAAATAAGATTTTTCAGTGTTTGCGGAATGTTGAATTTTAAGACCTTGTAGTCCAGTACTGTATCTACTCATCATGTATCCTATAGTTACTAACATTGAGTTTGGTACTTGGAATATTAGAACGTGAAATAAAATGCTCTTTCAATCAATACATGTTTCTGGAGCTCTCCCTTAGGCCTCCACTGGTTGGGGGTGGTTTGGACAAGATAGTAGTTATAACGTGATTCTTGCCCCTCAGAAGTTGATAATTTATTTGAGAAAACAGAGAGGACTCATGAACAAAGGAGGGTAATCAAATGCTAAGTCATGCGACATTGACTTAAATTGAGGAGAAAGGGCAAGGGCTGTTGGAGCAAGTAGACCCTTAGAGGGAGAAGACAGTCTTGGGCCAGGTTTGAGGTGGGCGTATATTTGGGCATTTGGTATATTGCTTAAGTAAGAACAGGAAGGGAAGGTATTCTTGCTAGAATAAAAGTAGAAACATAACACAGATTGGAATTGGGAAGGGGCAATATAAAGACAAAACAGGCTTAGATGAAACAATCCATCAGAGAGGCGTAAGGTTCTAAAGTCAGAGCACAGCAATGACAGAAAGGCTTTAAGAGGGCAGATGAGAAAAACTGAATAATGGTTTCATTTTGGGGTAGGGAAGTGGTTTAGTAAGTTTCATTTGAAAGGCATAACCATGAATGCAAACAATGATAGATTTTTAATTCCTTATTGTTTTAATAAAATGCCTACATTTTGACTAAATGAATATGATTGGCCCTCCACATCTGTGGGCTCCACCACCCATGGTTTCTATCAATTGCAGATTCCATCAAGTGTGGGTAGAAATTATTTGAAAAAAAAATTAAAAATAACAAAGCAATAGTAAAAATAATACAAATAAAAATATAGTATAGCAACTATTTACATAGCATTTACATGGTATTATGTATTATAAGTAACCTAGAGATGATTTAAATTATATGGGAGGATGTGCATAAGTTATATGCAAACACTACACTATGATATATAAGGAATCTAAGCATCTGCAAATTTTAGTATGAGGGTGGGGGTGCCTGGAATCAATCCCCCATGGATAATGAGGGGCAACTGTACTTACAGATCTTCATATAGCAAAAAACCTAGTACAATGAAACATAAAAAGCTAACAAATAGTCTTATTAAAAAAGGCCTGCACTATATATGACAAAAGTTTAATACCCTAGATATAAAATTCGCTTGTATGACTCAATAGGAAAAAAAGGGAGAACACATTCTAATAATAAAATACACAAAAAAGCATAAATGAAGAAACAGAAATAGCTACCAAGCACTCAAAAATATATGTCACTGATAACCAAAGAAATAATAACTAATATAAGAGAGAGATATTATTTTTGCCTACTTGGTTTTTAAAGAGTTAAACATTTCCTAACAACCACAGTAGACTGAGATATAGGAAGACAGTCACTTTCAGTCATTGTTCATTCTTAGGGGAATATTACTGAATAGGTGAATTTTGGATATTTATGTGAGAGATAATGTATCAAAAGCTTTAAAAACATACATGCCCTGTTATATAGCAAAACCAATTCTAGAGATTTTTGAAAAGGGATTAAAGTGTATATCTACAAGATGCTTATTGTCGCACTGCTTTTAACAGAGAAGATTATAAGCAATCTAAATGTCCATCGATAAAGGAATAGATTAAATGAAAGATGTTATATCTTTACAAAGAACCACTATGCAGCCATGAAATCAATGAATATGGATATAATGACTGAGGAAAATACCATACTGTTAGATTTTAAAATATTATAAAGCAGTTTTATAATATGATTCCAAACCTTTCTTTGAAATCTTTGTATGTTTTTACACATTTATGTTTGTATCTGTATTTATTTGTTCCTATAAAAAATATAGAAAAAGTTTTGTGTGAGTTTCAGAGTTTCAGGCATTGTTAAATACTTTTGAATATGCATTGATTATCACTGCATATAATTAATATTGAAAATTAAGTTGTTTCCAAAAAGCGGTAATAAGAAATTAAGAGGAAACCAAGCAAAGAAGTAAGGATCTTGATGCAATTCGTAGAAGGAAGCCATTGCAGGTTGATTAGTAGAGAGAGAAGTAACATACATAGAAAGTGCTTTGATTGATTGCTAGTATTTTACACAATGCAATGAAACAGAAAGGTAACATTTAGGAAATCAAGGTAATCCTGAGTAGGTAGGGAAGAACAAAACATGTGGGACCAGAGAAAGGCCAAAAGGTGGTAGATGATATGAAGATTTGAAAAATTGAGTCTGTGATAACCCCGAAAATAAAGGTATTAATCCAGGTTTAAATATATTCGTTATATAACAATGAGGCATCCAGATAAAGATGTGCTCTAGACAAATAGAGAAAACTGAAGCGTGATCTGAATCCAATGCTAAATAAGAGACTTAAGTTTTGTCTCCATGGAGGTGACATTTGAAGTTATAAGTATGAATGAGATTACCAAAAGTGAGGATATCAAGCTACAATTATAGAGAGTGATAATTTATCGGAAAAGTCTAACAAGAGAGCTTTACTCTTCTTCTATTCTATCTATGCTATGCTTTACTTACGGTTTAAGATTGTCTTCAACATAATGAGGATTCTGTTAAGAAAACAATTAGTAACTAACAAGAGTATTTGAGTGAAAAGTCTCAAAGTGTAGAAAATTTGTTTAGCAGAAATTTAACCCCTCTTAACGTCTAAAATATTACTTTCCAGGTTTTAGTTTGATGCTTACATGCAATTGGCCCCTGACATCCGCTTCCTGTTTTGCGCTAATAATCTTTTAGTGTGGATCTCCCCAGTTTTGAGGAGTTTTCTTCAGAAAGAATGAGACAATTGGGCATATTTTCTTTGTTTGCTTGTTTGAATTACCTTTTTGTTTGTTTCTTTTTGTTTGCTTTCTTGAATGACCAACTGACTGTTTTATCTGGGATCTGTTTCTGAAGTTGTATTTTAGGCCATTTGTTCTCAAACTTCAGCATGCGTAAGAAGCCTCTGAAAGACTTGTTAAAACATTGATTTATATTTCTTTCTTTTGGAATTTCTGACTCAGTAGGTTTGGGATGGGGCCTGAGAGCTAGGGATCTCCTAAGAGATGCTGATGTTGTGGGTCTGCAAAGCAGAGGTGAAATCGCACTGCTAGAGGAAACATGATATTGAAGCCCATTTTTATTTTCACGTAACCCTTTTTTTACACAAAGACATATCCATCTCTATCACCAAGTACAATATTAAAATTTTTTTGAAAGTTTTTATTTTAGTTTTTGTTGTTGTTGTTGTTGTTGTTATTGTTGTTTTTTGAGACGGAGTCTCGCTCTGTCGCCCAGGCTGGAGTGCAGTGGCACGATCTCCGCTCACTGAAAGCTCCGCCTCCCGGGTTCACGCCATTCTCCTGCCTCAGCCTCCCGAGTAGCTGGGACTACAGGTGCCCGCCACCACGCCCGGCTAATTTTTTTTCTATTTTTAGTAGAGACGGGGTTTCACCGTGTTGGCCAGGATGGTCTCCGTCTCCTGACCTCGTGATCTGCCCGCCTCGGCCTCCCAAAGTGATGGGAGTACGGGAGTGAGCCACCGCGCCTGGCTAAAAAGTTTTTTTGAAGACAGAGCCTCACTCTGTTGTCCAGACTGGAGTGCAGAGGTATGGTCATGACTCATTGCAACCTTGAGCTTCTGAGTTCAAGTGATCTTCCTGCCTCAACCTCCTGAATAGCTGGGACTACAGGTGCATGCCACCACACTCATCCAATTTTTTAACATTTTTTGTAGAGATGAATTTTCACTATATTGTCCAAGCTGATCTGGACCTCCTGGGCTCAAGCAACCCTCCCACCTGGGCCTCCCAAAGTGCTGGAATTACAGGCGTGAACTACTGTGCCTGACCTGTTGAAATTTATCACTGGTGGTACTTTCTGATTATTGCTCTATACAAAATAGCCATTTACCTAGATTTTAATTTGCTCATAATTTAAATAATAAAAGTTGTTTATATCTTAACCTCTCTGGCTCTGGTGCCTTCAGACTTTCATCACGTGATTGGAAAGAAAATTCCGGGGAGAATACAGTGGATTGTCCCCACAATCTTGGCAAAAACCCCAAAAAACATATATATACACACACACACGTATATATACACACACACACATGTATAAACACACACACACACATATATATATAGTTTGTCTTCTGAGAGTTAAAATGAATTGGTTTCAATAGATGCTGAAATAATATTTATCCAGGTGTATATGAATATCTAATTTAATCAGTAATTTTAAAATACATCTAAAGGAAGACTACACCGTAGAAGGTACTGACAGTAGGATAGATGTGTATTGTCCTGGCACAGGGAGAAGAAATTTGAATCCCAGAGTCTAAACTTTCTTGCCAATAGAGAGAAGTTCTCTGCTATGTGGCTGGGATTCATTATCACTTCTTAACCTGGTCTGGGGAAAAAAAATGCTTCTTGCAGGTCGCTTTCTTTATCTTCTAATTACATTTTATCAGCAAACTTCTTATGTTTTTATTTCTACAAAATGTGAATATGTTGATCATAAAGGGATGTTTTGTCTTGTGTATCGACAAATTCGTCTTCTGGGTTATACCTTAGTCTCAGATGAATTAAGGTGACTCTGCCTCCAGGATTCTAATGATCTCAGTGTGTGCTGAAAAGTCTATTTCCTAAAGCCTCGGGGCTAGAGAACAACATGACAGCCAAGTAGTGGATCCCGGAACAGCGAAAGCCACACCTCAATGGAGACTCGTCTACTTTTCTGAGCACTTTACCTGCTGTTTATTTGTTCATTCACTAGGAAGCAGAGCTATAGAATTTTCTAAAACTGAAAGGAACTTTGAAGTCATCAGGGCCAGCCCTTTCATTGTGAGGTTGAGGTCACAACCTTCCATTGGTGTCTGACTCTTATGAACCTGGTAATTGAAATAATTCAAAGGCTAGGTTCACTGCTCAGAAATATTTCACAGTGTTGTGAGGTGTTTCCCTTTTGTATTATCTTAGTCTGAAGTGTGGTGCTTGGCATCAGGTTCAGGTGCTAATGTAGAGTGAGAATCCATTCAACCCTAACCTCTAGGCCCCTTCCTTACTTTAATTTAAGAGTCACATATCTGCATTATAAAACCTGCCTGTTTTGCTTACCTTTTCAAATGAACTTTCATTGAATTTCCCTTTTTAACTGTTATAGCATAGGATGACACTTCTTGATAAAAACTGCAAAAAATAAGTCCTGTTGAGAGGAATACATTATTAAGAACATATCGAGAGAAAAATACATATCAAAGCATCAAATAAGTTAAATGGATTGTGTACTTAACTGCATTAACAGACACAAAACATGCTTTCAAATATTCATTAATGAATAAGGGGGAATACAGAAACTCTTTTCCTTTTCATAGAGTATTCGTCTGTTTTCACACTTTAAAGACATAACCGAGACAGGGAAGCAAAAGAGGTTTAATTGGACTTACAGTCCCACATGGCTGGGGAGGCCTCAGAATCATGGTGGGAGGTGAAAGGCACTTCTTATATGGTGGCGGCAAGAAAAAAATGAGGAAGATGCAAAAAGCAGAAACCCCTGATAAAATCATCAGATCTCATGAGACTTATTCACTACCATGAGAACAGTATGGGGGAAACTGCCCCCATGACTCAAATTATCTCCCACGAGGTCCCTCCCACAACATGTGGGAATTATGGGAGTACAATTCAATATAAGATTTCGGTGGGGACACAGAGCCAAACCATATCACATACAGAACTCGGTATTTGTTTGCTTTTGTGTAGAGTCTGTTATAACAGAAAAAAAAAAAAAGTGATCATAAAAACATTCTAATCATGTGCTATAATTTTTGGGTTTCAGTTTTTTTCTCTAGGAGATTAGTTACAAGGACTAGGGATAATGTATGCAACTTGCCCAGTGGATGGTACTTTGTGCATATTAAAGTAATGGTGATTATATTTATGCAATATATTCTAAGTTAAACTGATATTTGGAATGAGGGGTGAAACTCTGAGCGAAGATAGATTTAAAAGCACTAGGAGACTATTATCTGGACTCACCACTTCTTAGTGCTGCCTCTGCCTTCTTTAGATTTTTACAGCTGGATCAACTGATAACACAATCATGCTGAATTGACTGACTTAAGGAAGGCTGTTACAGTTTTAATCTCACCATATGGAAGATTCCAGAAATAAATTACCTGTCCATGTATGGGAATGTGGTAATCTGGTCACAAATACCAGCAATGCCCCAGCACTCTCCACAAGAACACCCCTAGGAAACCACGTTGCCCTTGAGTTTTCATAGAATTGTAGTTCTCTCCTAGTCCTTACTCATTAACTGGTTATTCTACCAGATATTACCACCCACTTTGTGTTATGTGCTGTGTTTCATGGTGGGGTCTGGATCCCTTGCATTGTTCATAGCCATCTTCCTCCTGAATGCAATCTAGTCCCTTGCTGAAGCCTTCCTTTTTCACTCCTCAAATTCCCAGATATGGCTCTTCACCAACTTGACTGTGTGTTCTTGATTTCTCTACCATCACAGTATATATATTCAGTGACTTCTTCTTGAAACACCAAGTTTGCTCTTACCAGCCACCTTCTCTGCCCCTGCCCAGCTCTATGACCTCTTCTCGTCCTCACTCTTTCATATTCCAGCCACAATGGCCTTTCTGTTGCTCCAATATGCCCAGAACTTTCAAGCCCCAGGACCTTGGCAAGAGCTCCTCCCTCTTTCTCAGTGGCCAACTCTCTAAGCCTAATCTTAACATAGATGATTCTTGTTTATCAGACCCCAGCTTAAATGTCTTTGCTGACCGCCTAGTTTAAAAGAAGTCCCCAGTCAATCTCCATTGTTTCACCATATTTTAATTTCTTACAATGCAACTCCCTATTGTTACTGCGTATTTTTGTTGTTTATTTTCTTACTTGTTTGCTAATTGCCTTCCTATTAAAATGTAAGATCTACAAGAGCTGGGATCTGATCTATTACATTCTTTGCTATATCCCAAGAATCGAGAACAATGTCTTGTATATAGCAGGTGCTCAATACATATTTGTTGAGTGAATAACCAGCTGCCCCTCAGTTTTATGTCCGGACCTGGTTCTGTTCTCCCAGTTCTTATGCCAAATTGTATGCCAGGGTAGTAATCCTTTTGTCTCTGATAACAAAAATGAATCTACTCAAGTTAGATACATTGACCAGCCTCACCCACACACATACCATAGCAAGGGTGACATTGATAATTGATGGTCATGCCCACCAAAATTCTGGAATTCTTATAGTGTTTCAGGAGGCACCGTGAGTTTACCTGAGCATGAAATCATAATGGCTTATCTATTGTTGATCTTTGAAGTTGTTTCCAGATTTCCATTTTACCAAAATTGAACTGATGACACCTGAAGTTAATTATGCACATGCTCTTTAAGTAAAGTGATTTTCCAGAGGAAATTGCTTAGGGAAAGTTTGTGCTTTTTTTTTAAAACTACCTGAAGGAAGTTATCAAAATAGTAAACTGTATAGATTCAGAGTTTGGGTCCCACTGACTCAGCTGTCACAGAATAGTCAGAAGGAAGAATGAACGTCAACAGACCAGGGAGCATTCATTACTTGTTCTAAAAACACATGAAGAAACAATGGCACATGTGTCTTCACACTCCCATGCCTATCTATTGTTTGACATATCTTTTCTTTTAGACTTTTAGAAAATCTCTGTTCTGAAAATCACACAGTATGGATATTTGATTTTGCATGTACAGCATCTAGTGTTTCCTTCTTTTCATAATTGCATACTAATTTTCTTGTTGGAAAACTAATCTCCCATTGAATATGGGTTTGGTTCTATTGCTTATCAAAGGGCAAGGCACCTGGACCCAAGGTGGACTCTTGACTCAATCTAGCAATAGCAGCTGTTCTTTTCCAAGAAGATACATGTGGATTTATCCATGTTATCTTTTGTATTTAAAAGAGACTATTGGCTTCTTCAGTTTAGGTCCCCAGACCTTCTCTTGTTCCTTCTCAGAAGCTTGCCTCCTCAGATTTTCCTTTGCTTTAGTTAACCAGGTTGACTTTTGTTTGATTTTGTTTTGTTTTGACTAACAAGAATCAATTAGTGCCACTTGCAACCATAAAACCTTAATTCACAGAAAGTAAGTAATGTTGGATAATAATAAGATAAAGAAGTGATATTTAGTATGATAGGGAAATACAGCAGAACCTCAGATTTTTCCTCTCTTCCTTCTACATTTCTGCCAGAACCAGAGCTATGTCATGTTCATATACATAAGGAAGAAACACTAATTACTTCCAAAGAAAGTAGCGTGTTCCTATGGAAGAGCCTCCCCACAGAGGCTCCTTTCAGTTGACCAAGCTGAGGATCTATCTGCTTGACTTTGATTATGTTTTCCCCTTTGATTGGAGTCTTTCTCAGTTCTTTTTGCCCTGTTTCTACTTTCCATGTTCTGCTTGCACACTACCTTTTATAACTAAGGCTTCTGATATTAAAATTAACCTTTTTCCTCTTCTTCACTGAGTCTTATTCATTTTGTGGACCCCATAACACATAACCAAAAGTCTTGCATCTTGTTTCTATGGCAAAGCCACATTTAAATTTATTTGTTAAATTAATGAAAAAACACACAATTACAAGAAAACTCACTGTTTTGAAACTGTATTCACTGCTTCATTTATTGACCTTGTTTAAAATTGCTGCCAGTTCTATGCCCACTATTTTCATTTCATTCTTCAAACTCAGGCAGCTTTAAATCTGTCCTCTCAATCATTACTTCCCTCCACTGACCAAATGTTTCCACCTGCATTGATGTTCTTTCCACAGCTGGTCATAGAGCTCATCAATGCATTGCACTTTACAGAAATTATAAGTTGAGAGTTGGAGGAAGATCCAACTTTCTCCAATGTAAATATTTCTGCGTCGCATATAAGCAATTACATTTGTATGTTAGTCCTATTTTAAGTAGCTCATTTACAGCTGGTACTGAGCAAGGAGTAAGCATGTGGTTCTCTATTTATAAAGTAGCCCCCTAATCTCTCACCATGATAGGCCAACTATACATAGTGGTCTATATTGAGAGAGGGGTTTTCTAGAGGTCAGGATTATGTGGCTAAAGAGCAGGGAAACCCAGGAAAATATAAGTGATTCACTACAGTGTGTTATTGTTGTTTCCTTGGGACCATGATGTTCAATGCAAGATTAAAGCCTGAGAAGAACAGATGAGAGACACTATTTAGAGTGACAGACATGTAGTAAGTGACTGCCTTTGATGGTAGGATTTCAAGAAAAAAATAAAAGAAAAACATATTATTTATGGGTTAGAATAATATTACAATAGTCCAAAAGTAGTTTTGTTCTGGCAGTGTGGAAAACAAAAGCCTTTGTAAATTAATTGCTTGTCTATGATATGAGAGAGCACAGAGCAAGTGTGTTGAGCATAAATCAACTTGATTTGTAAATAATTTGTTATTCATATAAGATATTTAATAGTATGTATTAAATTCATTTTGTTATATAAAAATTAATGAGTGAATGAATGGTAAATGCATAAATAGGTAAATTACATAAATCAAGAAAATTACCCCTCACACTTTTGCTTTTGAGTTAAATTTACTAAAAATGCACTAGATTCCTCACCACTAAAACTTTCTATATATTGGAAACCCAAGTTGTTTTTTGTTTTAACTAGCATTTTGTAAGCCCGTTAAGTAGTATAAATTTCTGTTATTTTTAACTGCTTGTCAGCAGTACGTTTTGGCAATTGGAATAAATACTTAGACAAATAAATGTTGAGTTTAACTTCTCATGGAGTTACAAACTTGTCATAGAGATTTTGGGAAGTGTTTGAATTCATGGTGGCTTTACTTCATTCACCTGTATGGTTGGGGACAATTCCATTCTATATACATGTATTCAGCACCTGCCATGTATCAAGCGCTCTACTAGGCTGAAGCTCATTGGAGAAGACAGAGTTATTTTTACATTACATTTCCAGAGTATATCACAGTGTTTGGTACATAGAAAGCACTTAGTCAACGATGAATGCATAAGGGAGCTAAATCACTACATGGTGTTAAGACCAGAACATAAATGCTTACTATGTGATGTAGAATATGGTTAGTGTTAGAGTTGATATAGGAACCTCCCAGGGCTAAAAACAATTTAGAGATTTTGTCAGTCTGAAATATTGGTGAAAATTTCATGGAGGATGTGCCATTTGATATGAATTTTAAAGAATTTATAGAATTACATATAAATGTCTCAAGGAATGGTATGGCCAGAGGTCTGGAGTTGGAAATGTATGTTCCTGAAAGAAATATAGCATAGTGTCAGAAAACAGGAAAATAAAATTAGGAAAGAAAATTC
>NW_012098876.1:3880738-3896399 GCF_000951045.1 Mandrillus leucophaeus | reverse complement strand
TCCTGAAAGAAATATAGCATAGTGTCAGAAAACAGGAAAATAAAATTAGGAAAGAAAATTCAGTCAAAACAAAACAAAAAAAAAAAAAAAAAAAGAAAAGAAAGCTTGATCTTGGAAGCTTGGAAGACCTTGAATGCCATGGTAAGAATGCTGACATGTTTTATCCAGATGTTGATGAACTCTAATCCTTTTTTTCTTCCAGTGCAGGTGATATTATCTGACAGTGCTTTCAAACTATTACCCTAGTATTGGTTAGGATAGGAGAGCTAAGGAGAGAACTTGGAGACAAGTCTGGATTGAATTTATAGAAATAACACAGGTAGCAGAACATTAATATCTGGCTTAGGACAGCTCTGTTGAAAGTGAAAAGGAACTGTGGAGGCCGCATTGGCAGAGGGTGGGCAGTCCTTTGATCATGGGCGTGAAGTTATAAAGAGTTTTCTAAAGTGAGTCCAAACACTTCCTGCTGGAATGACACTGAAAATGGGGTATTTCTACCTGAGAAAAGAGGATGTATAGGAGAAAGAACAGGTTTTTGGAGACAGGACAGAGAGTTAAGTTTTGGGCATGTGAATTTGGAAGTGTGTATTAGTCTGTCAGCCATCTGTAGCTGCCTCGAAGTCTGCTAGAAATTTATCTTGAAGTTTAAAATAAATATTTAGATTTAATAATATTGAGAAAACAATAACAGCAACAAGAAACCCTTTGGGGGTATTTGTATCATAATGTACTGACTCGTTAAATTCTTACAATAACTTATAAGGTGGGTACTATGATTTATTTTGTCATTTTGCTGATATTTGGCACTGATTATCATAGCACAAACAAGATTAAGAGGGATATTACAGAAATAAAAGAATTGAAAGATAGAATCCTAGGGAATATGCGGTGGGGGTGGTGATGGTGAGAATTTGTCAGAGAGATGGAAGAAACAGAAATGAATATTATTCTAGCAAAGGGAATATGAAATGTCATGCCAAAAGGAGTTGTTAGTGATTTCATATATTGGAAAGAGTTTAAGGTATCTGAAGACTGAGGAAAAAAATGCATTGCATTTAATAATTTTAGGTCATTGTTGATCTTCGGGAAAATAGTTTCAGCTGGAGGTCAGGTGAAGCGGGGGTGAAAACTTAGAAGTGAGAACTAGAGGCATTAGTGTAGCCTACTTTTTTAAAAAGTGTTTGAGATTTAAAATTAGAAAAGAAAGGGGCAGATACTGATGTGGAATAACATAATTAAGGGAACGTGTTTGTGAAATAGGGAGGCTTGAGCATATTTGTGATCTGAGTTGAAGGAGGAGGTGGCAGTGAAGAATAGGAGATGTGAGGACGTGGGTAAAAAAAATGCCATTAAAGGTAAATCCTGGGTCGAGGGGGCAGATATTGAACAGATCAAGGGCACAGGTGGAGCAATTGTCCTTAGAAAACCTAATCCATAATCACTTCTTTAAGAGAGGAAGAAAGAGACAGTGATAAGAACAAAGATAAATTTTGTGTTGGGATGGAGTAGAAATAGATCATGTCTGAAAACTTTAATCTCAGTAAAGCAGGTCATCTTCTGAATAAGCTGGGGGGACCCGGATAAGGTCATATCTGGAGAGGCAAAGTCAAATATGTCTTTCTAGTAAAACTTCAGGCTTTATAATTCAATAATTAAGGATTCTGAAACACAGGAAACTGTTATTAAATGCATGGGAAGTACATGTATGGTAGAATTGGATCCTTTCCACTGAAATATTTAAATACACTTGAATCTGAGATTTCAATCTTCTGTATTTTTTTAAATGTTTGATTTTTAGTGAAATTCTGAAAACCGTGGTTAAGGATGAGAGGCCTGTAAATCATATATGTGTGCTAACACTTTAAGATTTGCTTGTTTGTTTTATGGGAAGATTTTCTCTTCCTGATGAACATGAAACCAAAGAAAGTCACAGGAGTGAATTCCTTCAGCCCCACCTTCCAAGTTGTTATTAGGCTAACGCTGGAGGGGAAAATCACTCAAGATGTGCTCCTTGGGGTAAATTGATGTGATGAAAATTTATTGTCACGTGGCACTTCAGGGAGCAGCATCTGGCATATTCGTCCATGTTGATGGCTCTGACGTTCATCTGTTATTCTATTTTTCTTACATAGATTAACTAGTGTTTTATTTCCACTGAGTTTTTCTGTTATTAGATAAAAGTAAAGCAAAGCTAAGCAAACCAAAACAAAACATAAAACCTTTTAGTTTGCACAGTCCAACTCCCAGTGAGTCCAAATCTATCTCTGATGTTATATATCAACAGTGCTACTGTGTTATCACTCCTGAGTGCTGCTGCTCCTGTGGTCCATGTCATAGGCATTTCTTTTCAAATCATAACCTTGATTCAGTAGGTTAATGGGGCCAGTGAGCATGGCACTGGTTGATAAACAGAGCTAATAAGCAAAGCTAGACATTATCTTTTACGTGCAAACAGATTTGAGGTGGGTTTGTTTGTTAGGTTCTCTTATTATCTCCGGAAAGCTCTGACAGGAGAATATCATTCTCCAGTTCTCTAAAATAGCTCTTCTCTGAATTGAAATTGAGATCTCCGATCAGCCTAGGTTTGAAGAATCTAATAATGTTTTCTGTAGACTGCTACATGTTCTATAGACAGCCTTCAAGGAGAGAAGGACATAGGTAGAACAGAAAATTTGTCTGAGTGTGAGGTGCACTGCCAGATTGGTTGAGGAGTAAGCACTTGATATTCTAAGTTTGTGTCTCATACCACAGTATGGAAGCCACCAAAAAATGTTGGCATTATGCTAGAAGGTATGTGAATATGGCATGTGTTCCTGGGGTGCCATATAATTTAGATTCAAGTGTTTGGGGAAAGTTTGAGATTTACTATTTAATTCATATATTTGGAGAAAGTTTGAGATTTACTCTTATAGGCTATTGGGAGCCACTATAGAGTAACAGGCATAAGAGCATTGCAATGAAATCTACATTTAGAAAGGTTTGCTTGATTTTAACGTATACACTTGACTAGCAGAAGACAAGATTAGGGGGATTGGCCATTTTAGTGACCTAGGGGTGAAGGAATAAGGGTATGAAGAAATAAAACATATCCATAGCAATCATTAAATCAATCAGGGCCATCCATCCTGTTGCAGCATTTGGATAGCCAGATGTATGCCCTTAGAGAGGCCTTGGTTTCCTTATTTGGAAGTGAGAATGCTTGAGTTGCATCAGAGATTCCTAAGTGTGCTCCACAGTGTGCTTGTGCTGTGAAGCACACTCTGAAAAAGAAAAGGGTTCTATAATCAAGTCAGTTTGGTTTCCCATAGTCCGCCTGCATGGTAGAGAGTCCTAATGCTGGATAGTATACTAAGGGATTTGAGAAGGTCTGAAGGCAGGACACCTGTTTAAATTTCCTGAACCCACCCTTTCTCAAACTTTGTGAACACATAGTCTTGTGGGGAATAACACGTCTAGTGTCCATCTAATACTGGGGTTACATTCTGAATTTTGAGGCAACTATCAGAAATATAAAATCCAACACAGCCAGTTATTTTTTTTCTAGCATTCTGTTTTGTTGTTGTTGCACATAAGATAATTTATGAATGCACTTTTTGAGGAATACATGCTGTATTTTTAAAAGCTTGAATTGATCTCAACCTGACAAGAGGTTCACTTACGTAGGGACACAACAGAACCAAGAGTGATCAGGGGAAGGCAGATTCATATTTCAGGACTTGAGTTTACTTTCTTTTATAAATGTATTCATGAAATAGTGGTGGAATTAGTAAGTGACCACAAATTTAAATCACTAATTGCTTCTCATTCTTTCTGTACTCTTGCACTCTCTTTTTTTTTTTTTTGTGCATCTATATCTGTGTATCTTTTTCTCCCCTTTTCTTTGTATATCTATATGTCTCTGTCTATATCTGTCCCTTTGTCAATCTCTCTCCTTTTCTCTCTGTCATCTTTTCCCTTCACTCTCCTTTTTTTTTTCTCTCCCCTAAGGAGTCCATCCACAAATACAGAGATGAAGTGCCATAAATTAAATGCGCATGTGCTGTGACTGCCTGTATTAACCTTTCGTAGAACTGTGCTTCCCTGGAAACTGTGGACACTCTATATAATCCCAAGATCTTTTGCTTTGATCTGCTCTGCTCACTCTTCTCCTGGCTTTTGTGGATTCAGTTCTGCTTTTCACCTTTAACTTCACTGCCCCTGCAGTGCCATTCACATGTGCTCCATCATTTCAGGACACAGGCATGGAGAAGGATGAGAGAGTCTGCCTTGTCTCAATCCCTAAGCAAATAATCGTTACATTTCTCTGTCCCTACTTGGAAAGCATTTTCTTACCATCTGTGGATCATATAATGAATGACTTTTTTGAAGGAATGTTCACATTTCTTATCTTGCTTGTTATGCACATCATTTTTCAAACCTTGGAACGATGAGATGGCATTTCAAGTAAGGGTGGTCCCACAAATCAAATGTAGTATGACTTTGGTTTCATTTCTTTGTTGAAACATCTGGTCTTGTTTAATGCACAACAAGAAAGAGGTAGGAAACATGTAAAAGTCCTCACTGCCCTCAGCTCTGATTGCTTTCTTTTATTGCCATTGTATTATGAAACTCACTGCCTCGAGTAGAGAAAGGAAGTTAATTCCACAATAACTATATTTGCCAAGAGTAACTTGCATGTCCATGGGCATGAAGGCACTGTGTGTACTGCTTTTCCACATTCTGGTCTGGGACTTCTGCCTTGAACGAGGAAATTTGAGGCATAGGTCACTGGAGTCTATGGTGACATGATTTATTTGCAACAGTACCAGGTTAAATGTCACGATATTAGTAAGGGTCATGTGGCCACTGCTGCCCTCAAGTTTTCCAGTTGCAAAACAGCACTTTTTCCCCTCAGAAATCCTAAAACTCTCATGTAGGAACAAAATTCTATACCTTATGGTACACAGACTTCAGGTTGTCAATATTTGTTAAAACGGCATGATGCTTACTAGAGTACAGCATTGGTCTCCAGAGCTAGCCATGTGTGGCAAACCAGGTGACTGGTTTATAGATGGATAGTATGCTTAATATAAATCCAATCACTTTTATAGAGTCTCTCTTGAACGCCGGCCTCAAGCCGTGGCCTTATTCCCTCCCAGGGTTTAGCAGTTGACTTTCGGCAAAAGGAAAATTTGTGATGAGTGGAGAGTAGTCAGCACAAATTAGATAGATTATCCTTTAACAAATACACAGAAATATCCTTTCTGTTATTGCTTATCATCTTCTGGTTGCTTGGTCCTTGGCAAATTTTCTTTCTTGACTTTGTCTGCTTTGCAGTGCTGTGGTGGTGGAGGTGTAGGAGTGGTGATAGTAACAGAAGTCATAATGATAATAGGCAACATTATATACTCGTCATACTTTATGCAACTCCCTATTCTTGGTGTTTAACTCAGTCTTCATAGCAACCTTGTGGTAAAAATCCCATGATACTGTGTCCTACAAGTTTAGATGTAATGTGGTTGGCAGTTGGCTCCAGATTCCTTGAACTTATCAGCCAGCTAGCTAACTTTGGTCATTTCATTAATCTGGCAATAATACCTTCTCATATGTTATGGGATTGAATATTTGGATTCCATGAACAAAGATATGACAGGACTCACTGTCCTATTAGTATCCTCATATTACACATTAGAAAATTGAAGTCTGACTTACTTTTTTTTTTTTTTTTGAAAGTTTTTAGTTTATTAATCTGCTCGTGAAAAATCCAAAATGGACACAGGTAGCCTTTACTGCAGCACCTTTACTCCTTTGGCTGTGATCCAATCTCCAGCTCACTTTTTGCCAGCACCAACATTGGCCTTTGCAGTCCCCCTGACTTTCTTCATTCTGTTCTTGCGTTCCTTTCGTTGCTTTCTTGAGGTCTTTTTCTTCTCATACAGGCCATGTCTTGCAAGTCTATGTTTGGGTTCATTTTTCTTTGCATAATCCAGGGAGTCATAAATCATGCCAAAGCCAGTTGTCTTGCCACCACCAAAATGAGTTCTGAATCCAAATACAAAGATGACATCCAGTGTGGTCTTGGACATTTTGGCTAGTTTTTCCCAAATTTCTGTCTTAGGCACCGTTGCCTTCCCGGGGTGAAGGACATCAATGACCATTTGTTTCCTCTGAAGTAGTCGGTTGGTCATGAACTTTCTAGTGTGGATAGTTACGGTGTCGTTCATGATGGCGGCCTATCTTCAGACAGTCGGGAAGGAAAAGAGCGTCTGACTTACTTAAAGATCACTGCTGGAAGGCAGCAGGCATATAGAGTCGGTGTGGCTCCAGAATTCATGCTTTCCATCACTGTGATAGAGGCTGAGGTTTATAAAGATATCTAAGGGAGGGATAAAGCTGTTGCTTAAAGGTTGAGAGACCATGGCTTTGACCCTGGTTTAATTACAGGTACCCTGGGTTTCAGCATTACATCCTGTTTTTATCTCAGGTGCACAGGGATGGAGGGAACCAGATATGGTGTGCACAAAACCTACTGGGGGGTTGAAGCCAGGAGCTGGTTTCTCAAGTGGCCTTGACTTTGATTTAAGTATTCAAGTTGTGTCCCAATTTGGGTTATATGAAGTGAAGCAAGCCTAACTTCATGTATCGAACATGAGTGTTGTCTTGTGTCGTGCTTTTCTGAATTAGAGTTGCTCTTTCCTTAAGTACCTAAAAATGTCATGTGCCTTTGCTCAGTAACGTGATGCCAGTAGCTGGCATGAGATCAGTAAGAAATATGCCAAAAATCACTGGATCCTCCATTTGGATTTAGCTTTGGAGAACCCAGGATTGGGAAACATTCTAAATGACTGTGGCCATAAATGTAGAGCTCCAAAGTTTATAGTCTGAAGCTTTTATGCCTAGGAGCATGCCAATCTCTGGTCTCAACATAGTCCTTGCTAACATTTAACTTGAAAAAGAAAACAGATAAATTAGACACTATTGGCACCATTGAAAAACAGTCTGGCATTATTTATCAATAATGTTAAAATGTTTATAAGCTTTCATCTAATAACTTCATATCTGAAATAGTAGGAAATGTATACATTCAGAGATATTTGTCGTAGTTTTATTTGTTTCTTCATTTATTTCATTTAACTACAGAATAATATTCTGGTTGAGAAAAACCGTAAATATATAAAGTAAAATTTAAGATTCCTCTTGCAAAAGTTCAACCACTTTTAACAGTTTTGTATATACTTCAAAACCTCATCCTCGTTATATTTTTTCCTCCCCTTCTCATGTATACACACATACACACATGCATTCATGTACACACATACATATATTTATGCACATGTATATACACATTTAGCTACATACAAAAATATAATTTCCAAGAAAATTGTAAGGCTATGGATATTGTTCAGTAACTTTTTTTTTTTTATCATATTATGGGCATTTGTGTGTGTGAGAGAGAGCTCGTGGATCTACATAATTGTTTTATCAACTAGATGGTATTCTAGAGTCAGGATATACTGTTAAACATTAAACTTCATAAATACTAAGATTGTTTCCAATGTTGATCATACAATCATGCTGCAGTGAACACACCAGTTGCTATCTTTTGGTACATGTATAGGGGCATGTCCATGAATCAAATTTTAGGAGTAGAATCGCAGAGTCGAAAGGACACTTGAATTTTTATAGATCAGGCTAAATGCATCTCCACCCTACTACTATCATTGACACAGCTCTACTGATTCACTTTCCCATAAACAACATGTGAGAGTACTTCAGGTTTTGTTATTGTTCTTTTTCTAGCTTCTTGAGATCAATGCTATATCTTTTATGTTTTATGATAAATTTACTTTAGACTATAAATTGTCCTTCAAATGCTCTCTTGGCTCCCTCTCATTGGTTTTGATAGGTATTACCAGGGATGATATTAAGAATATCTAAGAACTGGTAAAAAAAAATTCAGGAAAGAGGCCATCACTGCCGAGTCTAGCCGTAAACAACTGGTATGACTGTCCTGGGGTGAATCTGCCAGATATCAGACATGTGACTCTCACTAGAATTCACTTCTTCCAGCCTATCACCCAACCAAACTCTACAACATGATATTTTCTAAATATATCAAATATGCATTGCTTGTATGTCTTTGATACGATTTTTTGTTTGTTTTGTTTCTTCTGGGATGGCTATTATCAATGAATCTGTTCATTAAAATTCTTACTAATAATTGAAAGTTCAGCTTCAATGATAACTCCCTAGCAAAAATATCATTCTTCTATGAACAATTTTGTCATTTGGTTTGAACTTCATATGGTAGTTACTATTGTCATCATTAGGGATGAGTGAACTTTCTTGTAAAGGACCAGATAGTAAATATTTCCTGCTTGCTTTGTATACACTTTCCACTGTATTCATTCTGCTCTACGTAACATGAAAGCAAGCTTAGGCAATACCTAAACAAATGAGTTTAGGTGGATCTGTCCTGATTAAATTATAAATTATAATTAAATTATTAAATTAATTATATTACAAAAACAGTTGTCCCGCCTCTGGGCCATATTTTACTGATTTCCATATTTTGAGCTATACTATTTAATAGCTATTATAAACTTCTCTAATCGTCTATTCTGGACTATATACTTCTTGGAAATGAGGCTTGTGTAAGTGGCGATGTGGCTTAACCTTTAATTCCTGTACACTCAAGAGACATTTGTTGGATAAGTGAAAAATGTTAATACCATTGCTATTCACTGTAGAAATGTTAGTGATTCTAATATAAACAATGAATATTGGAGATATTGACATACCAGCATAAAATTTTTCTAAAACTCTAATTTGATGCCCAATTTGTATGTAAATTATTCCCTTGCTTGTGTGCTAGCTTTAGTTTATTCTTTTGTCAAAATGCTTTTAGGGATAAAAGCAATATAGTAAAAACTCTGTCAAATATTTGAAAAAGCCTTAAGTCAAAATATGATAGATCTTAAAGGAAGCCTATTCATATTGCAGACTGTGACATTTATTCTTGTTTAGGAAGCTTTATGTAGGCTGTTAATTTGTTTTTGGCTTAGTAAACCAAGCTATGATAGAGTTTAACAATTATATATTCAGAAAACCAACATAATTGGTGAATGAATTTTTTTATTCTTATTTTTTTTAACGTCCAGATATGATATTCTTTCGGAGACTTATAGTAGCATATTGAGTTTTGTTTGGTATTTCTCTCTGGTTTTTGGCATTGCTTGAACCTAAAAGCTTTAAATAATCTATACATGAAAATCTCACCTATTCTATCATTATTGCAACAACGGAAGGAATGTGTAATAAATTTATAGGCATTCAGAAGCTGCAGAGGCAAAACACATATAAGCTGTTATTAATTGGATGGAAAAGAAAATAGTTAATAAACACCCATAATATGCACACACAGAAATACATAAAAATAAAAGAAACTCTATGTAAATAATTAACGAATTTAAAAATTATAAAATGTGAAAGAAATTGTGTATTTACACAGTGAAGATTTGAGAAGAAATAATTCTACCTATTTATCAGAAAAGGTCAAACAATACAGTAATGTCACATCATTTAAACTGTATAGTTTATCTTCCAGTAGTAGAAGGAGTTTGTTTTACTCATCTTTAGTTTTCTTCTTACAAGACTACACTCGTTTCATCCACTCATGGAAAGAACAGCTTGTCTTATCACCCTCCAGTGGAAATGAGTTATGAGCCTTTTATCTGGAGTTTACAGGACAGCTTTAACCTCTTTATAGTTGAACTTCAGTGATGAATGCAATCTTATTTTATCTTAGTTAATTTTTTTCCCAAGAATTCCTTTTCCTGTTCTGATTTGTAGGTACATACAAGATAATAATAGGAAAGATCAAATTACCCTATTTGAGATCATGTTAAACACTTTTCTATTGTCCTGCAAGTCTTCAGTATTAATTTCCTGTTTCTTTTTCTGTTCATATCAATCTAACTAGAAAAAACAGCCATTTGAACATTCATAATAATCTGGTGTCTTCACTGTATTTCAAAGAAAAGCTTGTATTTTAAGCATCTTAAAATATTTTTGTGGGCTAAGTTGGTTTACTACTTCTTAGGTTTATAAACTAGGCTGCCAAGAATTTTGCAAACTAGAAATGTAGTGACTGAGGTAACAGACTGAGGTGTCTGTTGCAAGACAAAATGATCATTCACAAAGATGCAGAAGCCCTAACCTGGGTTCTGTGAGCAATAGCAGGAAGAATCAGATGTACTGCATAAGTCAAATGGATGGCCTTATTTGGTATCTGGCTAACATATCACTCTGGTTAATATATCACCCTCAGAATGCAAGGTCCTTACTGTTTTAACTCATCAAACACAAGAGAGCCTTCCCATGGAACATATCCTCCCCTGGCACTGATTAGCAATTATTTCCAAATGATTACCTTTGAATGATTGGACAGAGTTTATGATTTGCCAAAAGTCACAACCAATGTAGGTCATCATGGATTAGCTTCTTTCCTTTGACATTTAATTAATTTATTCACACATTCATCATGTATCTTGTGCCAACTGTGGGCCAGGTATTGTGCTACGTGCTAGGGATGCCAACTTGAATGAGACAAGATCTAGAACCTTGAGAGACTTATAGTAAGTAATAAATATGCAAATCAATGATTACAATTTTATTAGTGCTATAATGGCAGCATGAATAGGATACTAGGGGGGCATAAGAGTAAAAAAATCAGATTCAGGGAAGATACCCTAGAGGAAACAATATTTAGACTGAATTTTGAAGAACAAGTAGGATTGCTAGTTACAGACCATTGAGACAGCATTGTAGCATGTATCTAAGAGATATAAAACAGGACTAGGTATTTAAGTAATGACAAATACTTCAGCGTGGCTTAAGCGATAGAAGCTAAGGGATATAGGTGGTAGATGTTGAAGCTAAGGATCCAGCCAGAGATCAGATCACCAAAGATGAAGATGCTAAACTAGGAAGTACAGTTTGGGACAAAATGACATAAGTTAAGGAAAGGATTCACGTTTCCCATTTCACAGCATTCCAGCACCATGCCAATTCCATGTCACACAACCACAAAGCTCTTCCCTTGCCTCATTCAGTGCATTTCTATGGGGTTTGGGATATGAGCTTAAAAGTAAAGGCAGGACTTCTTTAACTTATTTTAGTTGTATCTCTTCTGTTAAGCTGGGGGCCTACTCAGCCTGCCTTCTTCTTGTGAGCAACTTCCTCTTTATCTATACTGGTTTGACTGTATAGAAAAAGATGCAGAGATGCCGTAAGGGAGGCATAAGCGAAAATAAGACAAAGCCAGCATCTGCTGTGGGCCAGGCATTGTGATGGACCATTTACACAGTACCTTATTTAATCCTCACCATGTCTATTGATATTATTCTCATCTCCATTTTATAGATATGTAAAATAAGTATCTTGTTTAAAATTGCACAGTAAATATGGAATTTGGATTTTTAAATTTAGTTGATCTGTTTCTAGAAAATCATTATTTGCATATTCTAATACTTCCTTGTCTGGGCAGTATTCTCCCAGATCTAAGTCCAAAGTACTTAGAATAGTAATTAAATCTAATACCTAGACCTGCTTCAATTATATTTAAATTGGTCATATCAGCACATATCAAAGCTCTTAAGGACATAGTCAGTAAGCACCCTTTCCCCTTAAAACACTGCCTTCTTGAACTTTCTGTGCTAATATTCTGGCAGATACATGGTAGAAAGAATCTGTTTTCAGATTCTGGAGCGGGATTTTAAACCTGGTGCTGACCATAACAATCTTTGAGATCAGACTCGAGTCAGTTAAACTCTCTGGGATTTAGTCTGCCATGTAAAAGGAGGCAACTGACCTACCTCATCAAGTCCTTTTCCTCGAAGTACATAGATTTTTATTTTCACAGGTGAGACATTAAATGGGCTATTTAGATCACCTTTGCACAAATTGCCAGCTTTGTTGCTGATGGATATCAAGAATTTAATTTCACTCTCAGATTAGACTACAGTCAGCTGCGAATATGAAGGAACAGAAGTTCTACAAAATAAGAGAACTTTCTCGGAGACCTCTAAAAGGTTCAGACTGCCTGTTTTTATTATAACTCCTAAATATCAAACTCCTTTTAAATGCTCTAAAGGAATGTCATGAAAAATGTTTTCTCCAAAGGTGAAGAAAGTAGCCATTGACTGAGTAAAAAAATAAATAAATGAATACAGAATAAAAACTGGATCATCTTCCTTCCTAGAAACATTCTATGGCATATTAATGGAGAAATTCATACTATCACAGAGAAAAATTGACAAACATGACATAGGTAACTTGGAGATATTTAATCCCAAGAAATAATAGTAAAAGAGAATGTATTCACTTACAGAGGAATATTTTTAAAGGAAGGATTTGCTAGCAGATTGAGTTTCTATTTTGTGTTAGCTATTTATTAGTGAACTCATAACTTTGCTATTCAGGCAGCTTGGAGTCATAAGAGCTGTATTACAGAAAAGCTATTATTTTTAGTTATTAAGAATTTGAATAAATAACTGTGGCCCTTTTTTGAAGTGGAGGGCTATTAAGAGGTACAGAAATGCAGATAAAAATACTCCTTAATAGAAAGGTCAGTTAAATATAATATGACATATTTGAAAGAATAAACTTTGAAGTCAGAGGGCAAAATATGAGCCATGGCTCCAGTACTCTGTTTTTAAGATTTGGGGAAAATCTTTAAATTTTGTTTCTATGTCACGCAAAACAGTGAGTTTTGAGGAATGCATTGAGTTAAGATATATGATTAGCCAATGAAGGTACCAAATGACTCATACATCACCTGCTCAGGTCGTAGGGCAGGAACCTTAAGATAGAATTTCATAGAGCTCTTTCTTTCACTTATAACATGAATAACCTACACATAATTACCTTGCTTTAAGTATTTTATTGTACTAGACGTGGGTTTCCCAAACTTTTATGAATATTAGCCCCTTTCATTGAAATAACGTAATTCTAGTAACTTCCTTGGAAATTAAAAATACTAATCATTTTGACAGTATTACCTGTTGAAAAATAATATAAGATAAATTTTTATTGCTTTCCATTTAACAAATGTTGTGCTCTATTCAGTTACTTCAAAGTTAGGTTTGTAAGCAACTTATAAAATATTTGAAAATACGACAATAATTTGAACCCACAAATGTATCAGATTGCAATGCATGTTATGTGGCTAAATTCGATAATTTTCTTGAGTTGTTTCTAAAGGATGAGATAAAGAAACTCACGTTGTGAGCTTTCTCCACTTGTTATATTTTGCTGACATGAAGACTCAAATACGTACATATGTAGTTTTCCCTCTTGCAATTCCCTATGAAATACTAGGGTCATTTTAATGTTCTGTGTAAGATGAGCACCAATTTTATTCTCGAAAGCAGTGTTCCATATACTTCTTGCATTTTAACCAGAGCTCCTTCATCAATCCAAATAATAAATTACAAGACCAAAAATGAAAGCAGTTTGTACATCTATGAAGGTCAAAGCCACCAAGCTGGCTAGAGATATTCAGCTGAGGGCGGTAACTACTGAAGTCCTGAGTTATGGGCCCACTTGTCCTCTCTAAGTGCTGTGCATGCTCACTCAATAAACACTAAGTGGCTCTAAATGGTTTCCTTTTAAGAAGAAAAAGCATGTGTGGTGTGTTATTTAATGCAATGATTTTTCAAAACTAGATATTATAATGGATCCCAATCATGCCCTTAATAATGAGACTATACAAGAATATGTGATAAAACTGTAGAAAAAGAAATAACAATGGTTTTGCCAGGCACTGAGCTTAGGGCTATATAGAATTTTCTGTAGTATGCTCCATCTATGAAGGGCTCTTCCTCTCTTTTATTTTTTTCATTTCTGTCCTTCCCATTTGTTTTCTTTCTTCATTTTCTTCTTTTCTACCGTCTGGCTTATTTGAGTCAACCAACATTTACTGTATCCCCATGAAAAGCCAGACATCATAGGAGGAACTAAGGATACGAGAAATTAAGGAGTTCATGATCTAGTAAAAAATGTTTTCTGTGTTTTGTGTGTGTGTGTTTTTAATTTATCCGGAGTTTATGTTTATTTATATATCCATACATGAGTGTATAATCACTTTGGATGCCATAAAATACAATGATATTCTGCTGCCTCTATCACCTAATGTAATCCTCCACATGCTGTAGACATGATTGAAATGCTCATCCTCTAACATTCAAATAGATCTGGTGAAAATAAAGTGTACATTTTATGAGTTAAAAAATCTTAGTCCTGCTATTCTTGATTATAGTTCTTTTAAAGTACCTAGTCCAGATCAAGTCAGTTGCCATGCTAATTAGTTTTCACATATAAAAAACAAACAAACAAAAAAATGGCCGTACTCCAGACACTGGTCTTTCTATTTCAGGAAAGTTGTCATATAAGAAAACCTCACTATATGCAAAGGATTTGTGGATGATTCCTTGGAGTTAATTTTCATGGGCTTTAGAAGATACTTAAGGAGAGGGTTTATAAACGATTGCCATAAGCTCTTTAGCTACTTAAGTCAAATAGGGTAGCACCTCTTAGCCATTCAATGAGTAGTATGGAGAATTTGTGGGGCTGCTTAGAACTCTAGGGCAGCCTATTTTTTGAAGATTATGCTTTTGACCTTTCTTGCTAGAAGTCATCCATTCATCTAATAAGTGTTATTTAAGTGCATGCAGTGTGCCAAGAACTTGACTTGGCATCACCATGGAGATGGAGACCACAAAATTCTAGTCTCATCCTCTCATCCATCAGAACCAAGCAGAAGTCGGTGCTGTTAATGTCAAGAGCAAATCAAGAAATCAAGAGAGACTGAAGCTCAGACACATTGTCACTGGTGTAATCTCCACCTTTGAAGGTGCTGCTCTGATATCAAATTTTATACGCGCACACACACACACACTTGACAAATTAACAGAAATAAAATATTTTTGTGTTTTATATGTTATTTTTTGAAGTAAAATCAGGTATGTACTTCAGCTTATTTTTCACACAAAGTTGATTTTTTGGATAATAACAATAGAATTTATGCTAGTTGCAGGATTATCTACAACCACCATAGTAAAGAAAAAAAGCTGTAAACTAGCTCGTATTATTACTGTTATATTTTGAATTTTTGGACAGAACCGATTTAATAATTTGGCAAACATGTAACTAGGGTAACTAGAAAATGCTGAAATTTAAATCTATGTTATTTACATTATCTGGATCGTTATATGGCCTAAAAATGCATGTTTAACTCCAGCGCACATAGTAAAATTAACAGTAAAAAAAAAAAACAAACATCAGAAGCCATATGTAATATGTCTGTGGTGCTCTTGACACCCCTCTATCTTCTCTTCTGAAATGTATATTCCTTCTGATATTGTACACATACAGTTATACACACACACACACACACACACACACATACACACACCCCTTAGATGGACTGAGTTCTAGATGAAATTTTAAAAATCAATAATTTAGTATCTCTTCATATAATTCAAACCCCTTCTTACATTCCGCATGATTTTTATTTAAGCATGTAAGCAATTTTTGGCATGAACTAAGCTTTTTAAGACTTTATGCCATTATAGGAATTTTTGGAAAACACTGATGAGGCCAATAAAATAACATACTGATT
>NW_012098876.1:3874580-3876078 GCF_000951045.1 Mandrillus leucophaeus | reverse complement strand
AAAAAAGACAAAGTGCACAACATTTGTATTTTATATTTCCTTTGTGAAAAAAGGCGGTGGTGGGAAATAAGATTATATTTTACATTTTATTGCTCTTAGTAAACACCAAAAAATGTGTGTAGGAAACTATTCCTGGGTGTCAAGGATAGGTGGGCTGAGGAATATTAGAAAGGGAGATTTTATTGTTATGCCGTTTTGTATTTATTAGCTTTCAAAAGTATGTTAATATATTATCCATTCAAAAAGTGAAATAAAATAAGGTAAGCCTGGGAAGCCAATGTAAGACTCAGTTGAAAGAAAACTATCCCATTAAATTCATATATATATATAGATATATATACACATACACACACACACATATATATAAAATTGACATGACTGGTATATTTATCCAAACTCATAGGTGTTCTTCTAGAATATTAGCTATCTATGGCTTAAATTATGTAAAATTGTCATTTTTTACTAAAAACCCTTTTAAATATTAGCAATTTCATACTATTAGCCTAATCTTTCCTTGTCTTAAGTTGAGGCATCAAAAATCTATCACCAGGTTGCCTGAGCTATTACTATCTTTAAATTCATTCTTCTCCTGTGCTATGGAAACTTTTGGAGTCATATTTCATTAATTTCCCCAGGTCACCTGGATAGGACTATGAGGTGTGGCAATCCTGAATCACCTTTCCATCCCTGCTTTATTAATTTTACACTTGGCTGTAGATTAAACTGTCACAATCTACCACTGAGAGTATGGTGTTTTTTTCCTAAGAAGTCATTCTGAATCTCAGGCTTTCCTTGAAGATCTAATGTCTTCATTGCCACCAAATTTATCTTTATACAATGCAGTTTCACTCCTGTTCGTTTTTACTAATTGCATCCCATGTCTTCTCACTGGCTACAGAAGATATATGGACTAAACTCCTTGGAAAGCATGCAATTCAGTCTCATTCTTATCTCCACCCACCGATCTTTTCATAAACTCTCTAAATCTGTTCTTTCCCCAAATTATGATCCCTAGTAAGTCTCCATGGCTTTGCTAATTACTTTCTGTTTATTAAAATGAGCTTCTTCACCTTCTGTGTCTTGCAAACATCTTATTACTATTTAAAGGTTTTACACAAATAAGTCTTCTCTCTGTAGTTCTGATTCCCAAATATCCACAATCAATCACTTGCTTATTTATGTTTCCATGGTCCTATGTAACTACCCCTATTATAAATCCAGTCATTAGAACCTATTCCAGATAGTTGTTTATGTGACTACCTACCTTCCTCACTAGCTTCTGAGTGATTGGCAGCACAGATAAAGGTCTTGGTTATCCTTGTATTCCCTCATCCTGAACTCAGTGTTTGGTATAGAGTTTTGTGATTAGTAAATATTGTTTCATTGAGTAATGCTTCAGTCTTACTACTGGAACCCTTTTTTTTTTTTTTTCTGTGATGGAGTCTTGCTCTGTCTCCAGGCTGGAGTGCAGTGACGCAATCTCGGCTCACTGCAACCT
>NW_012098876.1:3873425-3874530 GCF_000951045.1 Mandrillus leucophaeus | reverse complement strand
AAAAAAAAAAAAAATTCACTGCAGGCTAAATTATTGTCTTTAACATACCTAGAGATATTTTTATTTTATTTTTATTTTTAACACTCACTTTATTAAGAGGACAAAGGAATTCACTGGAGTGGGAATAACACAGATTTTACTGTGCAATGAACTTAAATGCACTTCTATAAAGTAAGTCATGAACACTGATTTCAACCTTTCATTTTCCTCAGGAGGGGTCCAGTTTGAACCAGCAGTCACTGTGGCTGACGGGAAAGGCACAGTATTCTGGTCTGGTCTAGGTTCTTCTTTCCTTATTCAGTTTCTTTTTTTGTTCCTTTCTGTTTGTACTGCTCTTGTGAGCTTCTTATTGTTCAAGCCTCGTCGCTATTTATGGATTATGCACAGTTTGGGCTAATATGATTAACATTTGCCGTAAGAGCCAGGTCTTTGCATGTAACTGGTTCTCTTTCAAAACATGTGGCCTCCGCCTGGATGACTGGCTTGCTACGTAATCTGGAACGGCCATGTCCTGGGCCTCTCTGTGCTTCATGTTTGGCCGTGGAATATATTTCTTCTGTCCTGCTGGAGTGGGTAGGATTGTTTGAACAGGAAGAGTCACTTCCTTGTTATGCTCTCCCAGCATTGTAGAGCTCCAAGATGTTTCCCATGTGCCCTTCCATTAAGCCCTTACAACCTCCTGCACTAAAGTTTAATCACTTCCCTCGTAATATCCTCAAGAAGACAAGAGCTTTCTCTCCTAATTCTTTCCTTCTCTCCTTTTTCTTTTTCTCATTCCTTCTTTCTCTTTGCTTACCTAGTGTTCTTTCCACCCTGCCTGCCTATCTGCCTTCCTTCTCTCCTTCCTCTCCTCTTTCTTTACTCTCGTTATTCCCTTTGTTTTCCTTTTCCCCACTCTGTTATTATTTTTTTCTGATTTCATGTCATTTCTGTTATGAAAACTAGATCCCAATTAATGGAACTTTATCGTATTTGCACACAGATGAAAGGATACATGCATATAATGATGAATTGCTGCATTCTTTTTAACAAGAGAATATTGAAAACAACTTGAATGTCCATTAATAGGGGACAAGTTGAATAAACTATAGCATGTCCGTAAAAC
>NW_012098876.1:3861421-3870830 GCF_000951045.1 Mandrillus leucophaeus | reverse complement strand
CAAAGTGCTGGGATTACACGTGTGAGCCACCGCACCCAGCCTAGAATCCTTTTCTATATGGAAGGAAGTATTTTAAAAATCCCTTTTAAAAAAGGAGACTAACGTTAAGGAAGGCTTTGGGAGTGGGGAAAGAAATGCCTTTACATTAAGGACCTGAAAATTGAAAGTCCAAAGCGCACCCTCTAATTTGTTCATTATTCACCATAGGACATGATTTAGTTTTGAATGTATTCTACCAGGTTCTCTTTATCTCCCTTGCTTCATATTAGTGTTTACTTTGATGATGATTAAGGCACTATGCTACTAAGAATTGTGCTGTATTTTTGTAAGTTATGCCTGAAAAAATCATGATTGTTCCTGTTGCTTTGAAGTCTTATGTATATATTTAATTGTAAAAGTTAAGGCTACCTCTATGTGATAAGAGTGTTCTCCAAAAATGCCCTACAAATTTGGAGTGGAGGACAAATGACAGTTTTCTCCTCCTACTTCCTCCCTTCCTCCTTTTCCTCCTCCTTCTGTTACTTAATATTATCACTATTATCATTATTTTCTTCTAATCTGGAAATACAATAGCTTAGTAGCCTAGCCTAGCTGAGTTGGACTTGTATATTTGTTGAAAATATTAAGCTATAACTTTGGAGTAAGTACTCATCATAAAATGAGAATTATTTGATGGCGTGTAGTCTTGTGTATTGCACAGACACATTCCTGAGTGGCACACAGAGTTGCAGTGTGTTTTACTGTAAGGGAGTATTTTAGCCATCATGTCTTTATTTTATCCAAGGTTTGCATGCCCTGTTTCCTAGGTCCTAATAAAAGATTGTATTTACATGTAATTCACTGTTGCAATTTCAGTTCATCAAGATTAGCACCAAGGAGCCATTATTGATCACGTTAGAGTGAGGCAGGGAGAATGCTAGAATTTTTTGAGGATGAAATAAAGTGATCTTAGTTTCTGGCATCTTAGTTGTTGGATGCCTTCCTTTTTCTTTTATCAGCTAATGGCATCATGCAGTGCATTTCCTTCAACTGTTTGCAGAGTGCCTCTCCATTTAAACAATGTGGCACGTTTAAGTAGTTTACTATTACCGTAAAATTCTTGGCTTATTGTACATTAGACTTTAAAACTTAGAAAATTTTCTGTTGAGCACAAGAGTATATAATGGTGAGCATGACTTTAAATATTGAAATGAAAAGTCTTTGATAACAATTAACTGTTTCATGATCTGTTACAAGTGATAGATATGTTTTCTGTAAATGTGAATAAACTGAAACGAACTTTTAAAGCTTGTGGGATGAAACAAAAAAGGGACATTTAGTATTACACAATTTCTTTCAATTCCACCATCCCTACCACCCAACCCTTCACCCCAGAATTAGGATTGGTCTGTTGCTTTCCACAGGTTCCATGCAATAGTTAGATGATTTAAGAACTTTAGAATATGTCATTTTTTTCCCTCAACCTCCGGGTAAATTTATTGGTAGTTAATGTTGCTAGTCTTTTCATGGCCTAGAAAATTGTTCTCTCTTTTCTTTACTTGGTTAACTTCTATTTTTTCCTACTAATGAGAGCTCAGGTCTTCCTTACTATGCAAAGCTTCCCTGACCTCCTCAATTGGGTTGCTCAGAGCACTGCTTACTTGGCACACCTTCAAATTCACATTTGTTTACATGATTATTTTTATTAGTCTTCCTTCTCTATTAATCCAAAAGCCCTATAAAGCTGAGGGCAGTCTTTAACTCCCTATTGCATTATTAATTCTAAGTGTAATGTTTTGCACATACTAGTCACTGAGTAAATATTTTTGAAACATGAAAGAGTGTTCAGATGTAAAAACACTCATTTTTGGCTATACAATGTAAGTTGGGGTATCTCCATCAAATGCATACTTAGTTATGATTTTATTAATTTTCTGCAATTTAAATCAGTATTGTTTCTTTACTCTGAAATGTAAATTAAGGTTCAGTGTTTAATGCCTCTATACAGGTACAATATATGTTTTTGGCTTTTAATTCCATAACGTGTATTTTTACCCCTAAAATTCAATTAAATGTTCTCTAGTTGGTTTTTGTTGGGGGGAGGGTGGGGGATTGTAAGATAACCCTTTTGGTTTTAGGGCATAACTACATCCATACTTTTATAACCCATTTACAAGTGTTGTAAGTATATGAACTTTAAAATGTATATACAGTTCTTCAAAGCTCATGATGTAATTAAAATTTGGAAGAGCAGGTGGTTGAGAAGTTCTAGTAATTTATTGTGTTACTCTAAGATTGGAATCAAAAATTTAAAAATCACAGGAGAATCTATAGTTAGCATGTGTCTAATTGATATACAGTGAAAACCACAGAAAGCATTTATTGAAAGACTCATAATGAAACCGAAAGAAATACTCCATTAGAAGTTAAATCATAGAATAGCATATAGAAAACTGAATAAGGTTTAGAGAAATATCTCACTCTTTGACTCTTCTTTGGGCAGAGGGTACTACAGAATATTAACTAGATAGATTTTCATGATTACCTATTCAAAGAAAATGAAGTATTTTGATGTGCCATGCATTGAGTCAAGCTTAATGCATATTTAAGCACAGTTCGAGCATCTGAGTGGTAAACTGGTCTTTTACTCCCTAATGGAATTTCTGTTCTTGACATGAAAAAAAAGTCATGTGAAAAATCTGAAACTTTTGTTATATTCACAAGATACTTTAAAATCTTATTCATTTCTCCAACTTCTAGAACAATTTATCCAGTGCAACTATTCAAATCTTTGTGAAATATACATCTTACTCTATGACATCACTAGGGACTATAGCCAGAATAGACCAGGCATTCAGAGCTCTATGTCTGTACCACGTAGACATCAGACAGTGTTTGAACAAAGCACAGATCTGACACTTGCAACTATTGCTAATTTTTGACCCCTGAATACCTACGTTTGAATATACCACTGTGTGGGATTTTGGTCTCTATTTCTCCACACAACAAAAATCTGCCTTCCTGGATTCCCATGGTCCTGTTTTCAGAGTGGGTGTTTGTTTGTAGGTGCTAGCAGTATGTTTGTAATTCCAGTTATGTTTTTCACTCAACAGCTTCTGCATTCAACTATCTCTGTACTGGATACACTTTGGAATAAGTAATACTTAATAAGTAATAATTTAAACTAAACTACTTTATCTAATTTATGAAATCATTTGGGCTGGAAGATCCCTACAGTGAAATACATAGCTCATGCCCTTTTCTGGAATAGTGGGATAGCTTATTATTGTCTATAAAATCCATTCTGGGTGGATATCTATTCTCAGCCTTCATTATCTACAGTGATAGCAATTCCACAGTCTCCCTTGGCAGCTTTCCCTATTGCCGAACTAGCCTTGCTTATTAATCCTATAATAATACCTTATGTTCTCTAAATATTGAAGCAGTGCTTAAGTTTCCCCTGCTAACTCATTCCTCCCTGCCCACCCTGTGAAATGCTTCTAGTGGGGGAATAATTATATAAGCACACAGCACCAAATAATGTGTTGTGCAGCCTTGTCCTAAGGCATTCCACAAAGGGCTTGTTAGGATGGACGTTGTCAGTCCATAGAAAATTAAGCTATTAAATCTGCAGCACCCGGGTGGTGATTGAATTGCTTGTGCCACTGGAATAAAATTGCTTTGCAGACATATGAATTTCACAGCTAGTAGTGACCTTCCCTTCCTGCATGCTCTAATTGTATTTTTATATTCATGCAGTGATTTAGGGGCTATTTTGGCATAGTTGTGCTGGGGCTGGGACAAGAGTATTGGCTGGACATTTCCTAGAGGGTGTGGTCCACAAATTTTCCCAGAAACTGCATTGATTATGCTGATGGGATAAGCCTGTCCTCTCCCATTTTCCATCAGTCTGTGCGCTGCCTGGTGTTGGCACTCTTACTCATATCTCTTTGAATCCCTTTTTACTATTCCTGCACTCCCTTTCTCAGCTTCTGGGTGTTTGACTTGTGCAGGGTAGCACTTGTGACTTTCTTCAGAGGACTGTCTTAGGACAGCTGGAGACCTGAGGTACCTGTGAGTTTCACTTCCGCCCTGGTGTTTATAAGAGCCCAGCTCCCTTTCCTTAAGTTAAGACAAACTCCAATATGTAACTTACAGTCTGTAATTTCCCAGTAGGACCAAACTAAAGTTATCCTTCGTTGAACTTCACTTGAAAAAGTCCTCTTGCTTGGCTTATTTCCCTTCTCTGTCTTGTTTCCCCATGATTTCCTTACCAATTATCCTGGGAGCACTTCTTTAATACATTTTACCCACAAATCCTCATTTCAGACTTTGCTTCCAGGAAACCAGACTTGAGACATCATTCCTTTTTCTGTGATCTACGTAGAATGTTACAGGCAGGCTTCTCAGCCTCGAGTGGCTAACCAGATTTCTGTGACTGTTTTTCTCTCATGGTACACACATTTCATCCTGCCCATGGAAATCACAAGGTTTTTATCCAGATTCACAGGGCCTTGTCCATAATAGTGATTTGAGTTTTCTGAAATCACAAAACTTATTCAAACCCAGGATAGCTCATAGCTCCTTTTTTTTTATTTTTTTTCCCCCTCTTTGCTCTTTGCTTTTCTCAAGTGTCACATCTTTCCTGTGCTGTTTCTGAAACTGGTTTGTTCATCTATTAGAGCTCAGGCCACATACTACGTCCATTACAGAATTTGTCTCTCAAACTGGACCGTGAACTCTTTGGGGGAGTATCTGGTCATCAGAATCCCTGACAAGCAACTTACATGGTGTCTTCCACGCCACAGCTCCTCCATAGTTGGTTGCTGCCTTCTACTGATGAAAGGACTGAAGTATACCTAGGTTTGTGGTAACAGTCTTTGTGACTGCTTCATTTTGATTAGCCTCTTCTGTTTCAGTTTATTCAGATCAGCTCTGAAAACACTGACTGATTTATCTCTTTTAAATTCCATACATTTTCTATCCCCAATCCATTGAGTATCAGAATATCAAAATAATCAGTTAGGAAGTGATGCATTTGGAGATAAAATGACAAGAAGCAGTCATGAACATTCTCTTGCCTCCTTTTGTTGTTTTCCTAAGGTCTTTATTCACAAATGAAATGTTACTGTTTTTTCAGTTCTCTCTTGCTCTCACTCTGTGTCATCCTCAAATACGTTAGAAATATTAACTGAGGAACATGCTTTATCTCAGAAATGAATATCTTTTCAAGAATGAACGCTGACCTGAATATAATGTGGAATTACCCTAGGCACCAAAGGCAGCTTGCCTGGGCATGATTGTTCCGGAAGCTATTACTGAAATTTAGAACAGCACCCTCAATGTGGTGTCAATGCCTCCTTCAGTTCTGAAGTTTTGAAATGAATACTTGAAACATCCAGATATACACCCTCTTTCCAAGAGTGTTTGCACATATTTGGTGCTCCTCAAGTTTTTCAAATTAATGTTGATGAAATAAAACAATGATCAGATGAATCTGGCACTATATTTCTTACAAGGACAAAAAGCTATTTTTCAGAATCTTGCCCCAAATACATAATTGATAACATTGAAAAATAAATAAGGGAGTTTTGCTTATGTCCCATGTTCCTGCAATCATTAGCAGACTGACTTTGAAATGAGAATTCAAAGTATTATTAAATAATGGCATTATTCTGGGATGACTTCATACCATTGTTGTAGACTAGCATATGATTTTACTAGTTATTGCTTTCTCAGCTAGTCTCTTAAATATAGAAAAATTTCAGTAGCAGAAAATATTGAAACATTTTAGAAACGGGAAAATCTAACCTTTTACCTAGTAACCATGTACTTTTTTTCATTTGGTATCCTCTTAAATTTGTTTACGTGTGTACACAATCTGTATGTATAGTAATATTTGCATATGTTACTTTTATATCAGACAGAAATTAAGGGAAAAGGTTCTGGCAAACTCTAAAACTATATATAGTCCATCTTTGAATCAATTGCCTGTTTCTTTCACGGCATGATCCTACCTGGTAGATTATTTCCTTTATTCCCAGAGGTGAACTAGTCAGTGATCATTTGCGTCCAGTCCAGTGCCCTCTCAAGGGTTTATGTCCAATTAGAAAGCAGGAGCACTATAATACAGCATCAGCACATATAACATTCAGTGCTGAGACAGTGGCTTAAGAATTCATGGGGCTTGATAAAAAGTATAGTTAAAAAAAGAAAATCCACTACATTAACCCATTCTTCTTTAACTCTAGGACCAGACTGAGGGAAAAGGAAAACAACAAAACTGCTTTCAACCTACTGGGCAGTTTAAAATTTAAATTTATAGTGAAGCTACAATTAAGGCAATTTAGTATAGTCCCTATTCTCAGTTAACAACTTCCCTTTGGAACTGGGGTGGGGTGAGGCTTGAAATATTCAACGAAGAGTGATCCACGTGACTAAGTTGAGTCGTTGAGTCTCCATTGCTACAGTGTAATGAAGCCTCCATCTGGAATGAATTCAGCATCTTTAGCAAGTAAGAACAGGGATGCAAAGTTGTCTTTATTTTCCTAGTAGGATTAGGCTATGATTTTTGATATGACACACAATTCTTTATAGGGTACTCTGAAAATCCTATTTAGTATTTGTTTATGCAAAGAAAATTTCTTGTTCAGTGGAGCAAGAGTCAAGAAAATATAGTGAAACAGAATGGTTAAGTGCTCAGTACTTCCAAGATCAGAGAGATCTGACTTGCTTGCATCTAGCGTTATGACCATAGGCAAGCTATACAATTCATACAATTCTGTGTTTTATTTTCCACATCTGTACAGTGGGACTATACTAGAGAATTGATGAATGAAAATTTAAAAATTATGTCTAAAGTGCTTATTAGCATAGGACCCAACAACTAGCAAATGTTTCTTAATAATGGTGCCGTGAACAGTAAAGTCATAGTTGTTGCATTAGCCTTTTGCTTTTATTATACATTATTACTATTTAAGCTTTTCACAGTTCCTATTTGCAATACAAATATAACTTAATCCTTTAGGTTCATTCCAAGATTGAGAGTTAAGATGTCTTCACTAATATGAAAAAGATTAAGAGGTTAGTTTGCTTAAATTACTTGCTATTGCTAATTTTAATCAAGTATTTTCTTAATATGTTGCATTATTTAGTAGCTAATTTTTCCTGTCCTATAAGAATGCTTATAAATATTCTCATGTCTCTATATTTTTAAGAAAGTGTTCTGTTTTTATATTAAGTTTAATAGTTTAATGGGTTTTTTTGCAGCTGTGAAGCAGTAGATGATAAATCAAAAACTAATATTTTCAACCATCTCAAAAAATAGAAGTCTGACAGACTAAATATGGACTAAATGAGGCTTATGGATGATTTATTCTAATTAGATATAAGGTAAATGCTCCTGCAATTGCAAATTTTATTAAAGTCAGAACATGTCGTTGTTCAGGCTTTCCTGCATTGCCCTTTAAAGAATCATTTGAAAATATTTTGGGTCTGCTGTTGCTGAGACAATATGGCTTGGCAGTGTATTGGTAACTTAATAAGCTCACCACATTTGTCATGCAGAAACTGTTCTTTATATGCAAAGCTGTCAGACAGATTGAGTATATAATTCTTCTTCGCATGAAATAATATGATAAAACTCCAGTATCAAATTGAATGCTGTACTAGCGTTTGGAATCTTTCATGCATAGGTTGGAATTGTTTTACAATGGAAGCATTGTTTGATGACAAATACGGTTTTTGTAACATTCATCAGTTATGTTTTAATAGCAGGCATTTTCCCCCTGACTATAGGTCTGCTATTTTTGCTGTTAACATACTGGAAAATGAAGCCTGCTTCTCAGTTATGTTTGACTTTTTTTTTTTTTTAGTGGTTAACTGTTACAATTAGATTGCACTGTCAGTGTTGTAGATGTTTTTGTTCTTCCTACAAAAGACTATCCTATTGAATTTTGCCAGTTTTGTGATAGAGCAAACATTATTTACCCCCTTCCTGGTTTTGATTCAGTCTCCAATGATAATGCTTACTGATACAATATTTTAAGTCTCAGTTCATCACAGAAGAGAATTGTGTGGTATGTGCCCATATAATGCTTGTTGGTGCAAGCAGTGAGATAATAAATTAGCAGAAATTATGCATACAGTTCATGTGGTACATTCTGGAAGGTTAAGCATTGATCTGTATTTTGGTCAGTGGCAGATACGCTCAAAGAACTCCCCTGCCATGTCAATTTCAAGGGTCTAAAAGGGGAAGAAATTGTTACAAATACATACACAGCAAATGTGCTTAAAGCAGCTCTTTGCCAAGCAAGTTCCTGTTACAGAGTGGCCTGGTGCCAAAGCTCTTCTAAGCACTCTACTGCTACTTAATGTATTTGGTATGTGGGAGAAACTCGTAACTCTGGGACTGCCCAGTGTACGGTGTCTGTCACGTCTGAAGTGTGAGCATTCCAAAGCCTCACAGCCACCCAGCTCAGAACTCAGCAGGGAAGACAGGAACAGGCATCAGCCTGAATAGAAAGAGACGAAAAGATACCTTTGTGAAATTTGTCAAGATATCTTTTTCTCTCTTCCCTCCTTCCTTTTTCCTCCCTTCCTCTTAATTCCTCACTTCCTGCCTCCCTCCCTCTTTTTCATTTCGTTTTTTATTCTGTTTTGTTTTTGAGGGGTACTCTGTTCTAAATGTATTAAAATGATCATTAAATATTCATGGAAATTCTTAGGTCTGGGCCTGGCATACCTTAATTTTTCAACTGATCAGCCTTTCCGGTTTTTCTTAACAAAGGAAAACCAGATCTTTTGCATCCCATAACTTCATAGCAAAGCCTCCATCTGGAATGAATTCGGCATCTTTAACAAATATGTGTTCTCTATTCAAAAACTATCTAAAAATAGTTCTCAAACAAGTAAGAAAAAAAATATTTTGACATTTTCTTCATGTTTTGTGTGGTAAGCACGGTTTGAAACAGGCTTTCTGTTAATTTTCATAGGCTTAGGAGTCGATGTACTTTTGCATGCATGTACAACATATTTTGCTCAAGGATGCTTTCTGATCCAAACTATACCATGGTAATTGTTTTTGTTTTTGTTTTTTTTTTTTTTTGCAAGGCGCAATTCTTATCACGAGTCAGCTTTTCCATAAAACTCAATTACAAGTATTCAAAGTAAAATGCTCAATTAAGATCTACTGGCACATGCCAATACTGATTTTGCTTACATAATTTTACATGGAAAAAAAAAAAAAAAACCATAATCAACCTTGAGATTTTGTTTGCAGCCTAAACCCCAAAGATCCTGATGGCAATGACTTTACTGTGGAACCGAAGGATTGCTTTATAGGAAAGCTGAGCCCCTCTAAGAACAGCATCACTTCCTCTAAATTATTCATCAGCTACCATGTCTTAGGAATTATGAAACGAAATATACA
>NW_012098876.1:3859336-3860911 GCF_000951045.1 Mandrillus leucophaeus | reverse complement strand
TAAAGATGATTTCAGTTTAAAATTGATGGTCATTTATGGAAATATTTGTAAACTAATGAATATATTGCTATCACTGGAAGATTTCTAGCACCCGGCATAATGTCCTTGGGATATATGATACAAAGTGTTAAAAAAAATTCTCCATATTGATCAAAATTATTTTTTCTATATGTCACCATGTAGGTACTAAAATAGTACCTATATGGCCCAACTAATCCATAAGATTTAGGAATATATGGCTAGATGCAGTGGCTCATGCCTATAATCCCAGCACTTTGGGATCCAGGGGTGGGAGGATTGCTTGAGGCCAGGAGTTGGCAACTAGCCTAGACAACATAATGAGACCCCATCTCTACAAAAATTTTAAAAATTAGCTGGTCATGGTGGCATGAGCCTTTTAGTACTAGCTACTTGGGTGGCTGAGGCTGAGGCAAGAGGATTGCTTGAGACCAGGAGGTTGAGGAAACAGTGAGCTATGATCATCCTGCTGCAACCCAGGCTTGGTGACACAGTGACTCTGTATCTAATTTTTTAAAAAGACTCGGGAATAGGAATACACTCGGGAAGGTTATGTTTTAGATGTTCTAATGTGATATGAAGTTGCACAGAATCAAAGACTAATGTAATAATACAACCATCTGATAAAGCACACGTACAAAACAACCTTACAATACTACTCGAATCTACAAACACTGTGTTTCCAGTAGCCTAGTTAGGGGACATGTTTGATAAGGTTGATCTTTCTAAATTACGTTTGTGGTGCAAAATGGTTTCTGGTAATTATAATTTAGGAAAAAGCAGGTCACTTGGAAAACAACTCTGTTAACTACCTTATAACCTTGGCTAGAATGTTGTAAATGGAACGGACTCATCTATTTTGACCTCTCCATTTTTGAGATGGGAAAATTGAGGCTCAGCAGTATCAAGTGAACAGAAAGTCTCAAGACCTAAGGCCAGTAAAAGGTGTAGGGATCCAGGAACAAAATCTGCATGCCATGGTCTATGCTGTTTCTTCTGTGTTGTGATTGGCTCTCTTTATGCTTTTTATTAAACCAAGCTCCACTTCTCTTTTATCTTTGATTTGCATTCATTTTCACATGCCAGTTATAAAGTATCAATTCTAGCATCTTAAATATCACAAATGAGGCTTAGAATGTATTTTATACTTCATCTATGAGTTATATAAAAAGCAAATAAGATGTGTCATAATTTACAGATTGATGTCAACTAAAGCACAAAAAAAGAGTAATTGGTTTGCCTTCAGCCCAACAATATGGCCTTTGTAAACTACAGAATAGAATCTCTCCTGTAAAGGTTTAGAATAGTGGTTCTCAAAGTGTGGTCCCTGGACAAGAAGTTTTAGCTCCATCTGGGAACTTGTAAGAAATGCAGATTCTCAGATTTCTCCTCAGACTTACTGAATCAGAAACACAGTGGGTGGAATCAAGCAATCTGTATGTGAAAAGCTCTTCACATAATTTTGATAAATGCTAATGTGTGAGTTACTGGTCTACTGGTCTAGATTATGCTGTCTAGGATTTCTTCCTCTCCTCTCCTCTCCTCTCCTCTCCTCTC
>NW_012098876.1:3844251-3859121 GCF_000951045.1 Mandrillus leucophaeus | reverse complement strand
CCTTCCTTCCTTCCTTCCTTCCTTCCTTCCTTCCTTCCTTCCTTCCTTCCTTCTTTCCTTCCTTCCTCATCCTTATTCCATAAATAATTTGTGTCACAATTATTATTATATAAATAATTTATTTTTGCTTGAGTAATGTCTCTTAAATATATAGTTATTAAGAACCACTATATCAGCTATTACTCCAGACTTCTGATACGGTTTAGAACAAATTTTGTCACCATGTTATGGTTGAGTGAAACAGCATCATCAATTTTGATATGATTCTTGGCAGGTGTTTTCCTTGCTAATTTCAAATGATTGCCTCACCTGTTTGTCTCTGCCACTCTTGCTACTAATTGTCATCTTTGCTGGCAGACCTCACTCAGAGGTCAGCCACTGTAAGCCAGGAGACTCCAGGATCCTCTAACTCTTGTTGCCCTCTCACTCCCACGTGTGGTACACCCTGACAGGGCTGTGGAAAGGATAAGTTAGTAGAGGAAGCCTGACTTCTCTAGGGCCCATGCCATAATTCTTCTAGAGATAAGTAGGGAAACCTCATTCTTCAAACTCTAGGCCCAAGTTCTGTTTTCACCAACACTGAATTCACTTCATTATCCTTGTCTGCCTGAAGACAGACTAAGACAAATGGCATTTACAAATGAAAATCTTGGGGGCAGGAGCATTAAAGTGTGCCTAATAAGAAATCCGTTGTTCTCTCAGTGTTTCGTGTGCTGGTCTGAGCACCAGGAAGTGGCTGCAGGTCCTCGCAGATGTGGAATTTCTGATCTGAATTTCTGATCTTTTGTTCAAAAATAGTTGGACAGTACTATTTGCAATCATTAATTATGATTATTAAGCAAAGGATTAAGAGAGCTTTACAGCTGTTATTTAACGCCTAATGACACTGCAGAGTGATTAGATCTCAAGTAGACTTTAACACTTTTTTTTTTTTTTAAAGAAGAATAGAATGATGTGGTCAGAACAGTCATATCTTTGTAGTGAGGGGAACAGTGGTATGAAATAAGCAGTTGCCGCACAAGTACAATTCCTGGAGTTCTGGCAAGAACTGCTATCTAAAATAATATGTTATTCACAAGTCTCAGAAGTTACGTTACCCTTTAATAGAGTAAAAAATTTGAATACATTCGTGGAAGATTTGAAGGATAATAGAAATGCCTTGAGAAGAGATGAACTATTGCCTTAAAGTCACAAGAGAGTACAGAGTATGTTGTCTGACTATGCATCAGTGTAGGGTGAGCAGCACATTTTGTTGCCTGCAGGTAGGAGGGAAATGAGAGAAGTAGCATCCTTTGAACCTAAGGAGATGGCTGCCAAGGGAAAATACTGTGCAAAAAAACCGAGATGGGGCCAGACACAAAAATTAACGTGCATTTTTGCTGAGGACAGGTCTCTACTGATAGATATCTTCTATTAAAGCACAATCCTAGATCAAAGTAATGTCAAGCACATATAGGAAGATATTTTGATAGAGTTTGTCTGTCTTCTCCCAGGACTGGCTACATAATTTGTGGAGCCTAGTTCGAAATGATAATGTGAGACTTCTGGTTAAAACAACAACAACAAAAATAAGTATTTCCAAAGTGGTAGCAAATAATTAAACTAAGTATGGTGTCCCTCTACCTGAAGAGCTCTTTGTACGAGTCTCATGCCCATGAAGCTGGCCTTGTCTTCCTTTAGCACATCTACTTTTTCTGTTTTTTATTTGGTCAATGGACACTGCCATTGGGGTGTTACCTTATGACAGAATGCAATTCTGTAAAGTCTAATTTTAAAATTGTGTATTAAAACTTTTCCCTAGATTTAATGAAGGATTTTGAATACCCTCTCTAGTTGCCAAATACATTGAGTTTAATGAATCTCAAAATCATATGTGTTCATCATATTCTTTATAGCATCAGTTCCAAGTTTGTACTAGTGAGATTTGACAAAATGCCAAATCTTTTCTTCTGTTCAAAAGTCAAGTATCCTTAGAAGAGAGGAATACCTTTTGCCTGAGTCTATTATAGCAAAAGAAAAGCTGGTCTTACTGTAAAATCCCCTAAAACCAATTCTACTTTTTAGGAGATGTGAAATATCTTGGTTTACTCTATGTGCTTCACTTTTTCAGTTTGACAAGATTATTAGATCATAGTATTTCAGTGGCATAGCAGAAATGGTAGCAAATAAAGTACATTTTAGATTTTCTATCCCTCCTCCCCATTTTATATATATATATCATTTTTTAAAAGTTTAAGTTAAATCCTTTTTGAATAGATAAAATGCTATCTTTAATGCTTTTCAAATTAATTTAAACTTAATTTAATAATTTTTAATATATTTGTCTGTTTTATTAGTTTTCAACATGTGAAGTATCATTATCATAAGCTCCATACCACTCTTGCAATGATTAAGGAAAGCTAGCCACTAGCAATAATCCTTTTGCTTGTTAAAGGAAAATGAATGCATGTAAATACGAAAAATCCCTGTATTTATGGAAATAAAAATCCATACATAAAAATTCATATACACATAAAATGCTGTTATACGTATGCAGACATAAATAAACAAAATCTTAAGTAATGAAGCCTATAAGTGGTAATTCCATACAAAATTGTGAAATACAGAAGAATCAAAATGTTTTGTATATTCTCTCATTTAATTATTAACATCTTCGTGAAGTTGGCTTTATCACCACTTGGTCAGAAAAAGAGATTCAGGGAAATTTCATTGTGTTGCCCATTGTCACTCACTGGAGGATTTGAACACTCATTTGTATTAATTCCAAAATGCATGGCTTTTCCATACCACCCTGCCATCTCAAGCATAACATTATAAATCTTATACGTATTTTTATTCTATCATCTATTTTTATTTCTACTTTTTTATATTAAGTCATATAATAAATATTCAATTTGACCAGCAAAGTTATTAAAGCTCAAGGAAGTAAGGTAAATTGTCTGAGCTTGCTCATTTCTCTGGGAGCCCATCAGAGTCTGGAACATTGCACTGATGACCCCCGGCTCTGTGGTCTTGTCCCTAGACCTCTGCTTGGCTTCTCCTCCTCTTACTTCTCTTAACTAACAGCATGCATTTGGCTTTAGTGGTTTATAATCCTTTGTAAGAATTTCTGCCTATTTAACATATATGAAATTATTATTTTTCATCTCCCACCATCTAAAATAATAATTACCCTCAAACAAGGAAGACAAACTAAAGTCATTGTTTATTCTGAAAATGTAGAACTGAATTCTTCATTTTCAGGATGATGCCAAACAGTACTAATTGGATTTCATTTAATTAGATTAAAACTGAAGGGACACATATTTTCTTGAATGTGCAACCTCACCCGTCTTGCTTGATCTTCATAAAACATCATATATTTAGTCAGATTGCATCCCTGGAGATACAGTTTGGGTAGCTGGTGACTCTAGAGAAGTCTGAAAGTAAGATAACGATTCTTGGTGTGATAAGGAAATATGTTTTTGAAGTAATAATGTGGAATAAATCAAGAATAGACTGTGCTGAATTTTGAGTTATTTCCGGAAATGGAGGCTTCAGATGTGAGCAGAAAATGGATACTTGGTTTTCTTATCAATTGATTTACTAGATCATCCAAGGGGATTTGAGACCTAGTTCTTTCTACTACTCACAGATATATGGAAGAGCTGCCCAATCATAAAACCAATTTTGAGGCTAATTCCAAATGGACAGATAATGGTATATCTTTTATTGGTTTGATTATATTTTTAGCCAGTTGCCTTTCTCTATTTGGAATATGCTAAAAATTAATTTACCTGTGCCTTACCCATTGTGTCTATTATTGGCACCTCTCATTTCTATTTGAATAAGGCATTGAAAGTTTAGAATAATTGAAAACAGAATTGTTTAAAGTATCTCTAAGAATCACAGTACAATAAATAGCTAATTTAAAGCCTGGACTGTGAAAACACAATGGATAAAATAGTTATAGTATAACATAGCTATATGCTGAGGATATTATCATGTGGGTAGGGATTTGTTTCCATAGTTATAAAAAATATAATTACCTTGAAACTTATGTTTTACTCATACTTTGGTCAATTATATAGTCAGGTAAGTATATGTTAAAATCTATACATAGTGATCGAATTACACAGTTTTTCACACATTATACAAACAGTTTGTTTGAGAAAGAGTTGAGGAAGATCCTCCAGCCGCTTCTCACCGTGAAATTATATGATTCTAAGTTTATAAGATACAAAAACGCCAAATAAAAGTTTTTAATGGAAAATCTGATTTACTGGCTTATGTGAAAGTAGAGACTGAAATTCTAATTAGATGAATGTTATGTATTATATGTTTAAGCTATTCTAAAAGTTGGGCTATTAGGAAAGAATTTTAGTGCGACTGGTTTCTTCTATAGTTGCTATTCAGTAGGATAATTTTGAAATGGTGAAAAGTATCTATATATATCTCTCAATTCAGTAATATGTTTGTATCCATATTTTTGATCTAATGTGGTAGAATAAAAACAACCTAAGAAGAGCTTCCATGTGTACTTAGAGGTTATGAGTTGTGCTCTGAGTGAAATATCTTTTGGGATTGGCTTATAACAAATAAGTATGTGTATAAATAATGCTGTTTGGGGGGTTTTGTAAAAGAAATTTCTTAAGATAGAGCCAGTTATATAAGAAAATATTATGTTTTCTATTTATCTAGTTGTACTGACACTGATAATGTTGAGAAATCTACATTAATTGACAAAAAAAGAACAATGCAATTTGACATATTAACGACTTTAGTCTGAGTGAATTATTTTTGGATCTTTCAAAATAAACTTACTACTTGAAAAAAATATTTACATATCTGTCAAATTAATAGACTATAGTTTCCCTTAAATAGATGGCTAGTATTTTACCCTTATTTATGAACAGTTTTTATTTTGTATGTAGTATCAAATCACAGAAAAATATGCTCCTAACTTCAAAATGGAAGACAACATGCCTCTCAACTGGAATACGACTTAGGTCTTGGCTGGAATGTTGGTGAACTGAAGGCACTGGGGAGAGCCAATTCTAACTCATTGTCCACTAGAAAACAGTCCCTTTACAGAATGAAGAACCAAGTATGATGGCATAAATTTAACTTTCCCACTGCTTTTGATCCTAAGGTCACAACTAGTAATAACGGAGCCAGAATTTGAACTAAGACCATTCTCTGCATTCCCTATTTTGCTATGCTATGTAGTGGACTGGGCTGCCCTCTGGTAGTTTGCCCCTATTATCCTTGCCCTTCGCTACAATAATTCACTGCAAACATAAATAATAGTGTTTTCATTTTATAGATACAGAAATGAGGAGAGAGTACAGTACAAGTACTTGCCTAAGGGCATACAATAATGGGTGGTGAAGCTGGCATTTGGACTTAGATCTCTTTCCTAAGTATATATTATTGCCTATGTTGACCCCAGACAGAAGAAATTACATTTTTCTCCCTTTTCTCCTCCCTCCCTCCTTTCCTTCTTTCCTTCCTTCCTTACATCGTCCTTCCTTTCATTAAAGCAAAGAAACTGAGCTCCCTCATATTTGTAAGGAAAGCCTTTTCGTATCACTTTTATTCATCCATTATTTGCAAAGGCTTGTTGTAGACCAGGTGCTGTGCTAGGCACCATGGAGTGCTAAACAGTTTTGAACACTGCCACAGGACTATGTGGTCTGTAGAATTTTATCACACAATAGCAGTAGCTTATTTCCTGAAAAGTAGAACAGACACTCCTAAAAACTTAGCATTTCTCTTAACAAAACAAGGGCAAATTGAAATTGTCCTTGGTTCTGCTTCAGTTCAGCAGTTTTGAATCTTCTTTTGGGAATTGCTGGTAGAGAGCAAGTTCCCAATCATAGCTACTATTTTTAGTTTCATAAGACTCTTGTGTCTATAAATGATATTACCTTTTTTGAGGATAATGTCTTAAATGCGGTCCAAAATCAATTAGCTATTATGTGCAACCAGGCTACCCATTAGAAAGGTGACTGTTCTTTTTTTGTATATGCTTACCAGTATTTGGCACCTGGACCACAAGGCAAGGGATTGAAGTAGTCACTGGTATTTTTCTGGGAGTAGCTTAAGCTGATAGTTTTTATGTACATATTTCCCTTTCTCTCTTTCCAAAAAGGATGATTTAAATTTTTCAATATTTAAACATAGAGGAAATAAATAAAATAGGTTATCCTGTCATTTTCTCCACAAGGAACTTCTTCAGAAAAGACAGTGTGTAGACACTCCCAGTGGCTATCACCTTTAACTCAAGCCCAGGACCTACAGATTTCTCTGTAGCTCCACAAAATATCTTTCCACAAAGGACTGTAGGATTCTTAATTATCAAATTCTGTAGAATTTCAGTCATCCTGAGTACACCATTTAGCCAACTGTGATGGCAGCGATATTTGTCTTGTTAAAGACCCCGAAGTTAAATTACTGCTGTACTGTTTTCCTTCAAGGCCGACTTGTTAGTTATGGTGGAAGTGAGCTATTGACTGGGGTCTTCCCATTCATCTAGACTTCCTTTATTATTTTAAATGATCTCTAGAGCTAAGGGGCAGCAATTTGCATTCTTTATTCAATGAATTCTACCTGATAGTCTTGTCTATAATTTCCCTTGTGAAGAGAACAGAAAGACTAAGAATGAATAAATTGTCTCTTGAAAACTCATGGCTTTATCTGCTTCTGTCACAGAAATGCTATAGATTTCAGTTTTCTTGACTGAGGAATATTTAATAACAAGAAGCTCTACATTTTAGCGGTTTCGAAGGAGGAGGAATTTTTTTCCCACTCTTTCTCTCTCACTGTTTTTTACTCTCAGCTATACTTTACCTAAAACCTTAGTTTCCCCCTTGCTTTTATGAGGATTCCTCTGAAAGACATAAAATGCCTATCTCCATAAAAAAACCCTGTCATAGGAGACAGCTCTTTCCATCTGTGTATTTTACTTGCCTTGCGTGTAATTTTTTCATCCAAATGGAAAGCTCACCAGGCTCTAATGAAACTTACTAGAGACTCCCAGAAAATTCATGTAACCAGGTTTATTTGTGGGTCTGATGTTTTAAGGGACAGACTGACAATCCATGGCCAGAGGAGGCCATTAAGGAAACAGGTTTGATTGAAGTCCTGACACAGATGTTGACAGCATAATTAAAATGATTAATTGGAGTAAGAGAAGTGTTTCAAACTAATTAGAAAAATGGTTTGGTTATACACCCAGACTGTACATGTGGCCAGAGGAGGCAATTTTTTTATATATATAGAGAAGGGAAAAGTGAAGATATATGTTAAAACAATGTCATTCTTCTTTTATTAAGAGGATACTGCAAAGTTTAAAACTATGATTATTGTTATGTTGATTTTCCTATGAGTCTTTAGGTCTGTTATCCCAGCCCCATTTGCCAGGTGGCTGACTGGGCATAGGGGTGTAGCCACGTTCAAGAAACAGGGGGAATACTTGCATCAAACTGGAGTTGACCCATATTAACATAAGACAATTCTCAATCACAATAACTATTTACTTGCATGTTGCTTCTCCAGAGAGAATACAAGTGCCCTAAATTACCATCAGATGATTTAGCACATAGTAGGGCCTCAATATTTTGTGTGTTTGCTGAGGCAACCAAAGCCATATTTTTAAGTATGGCTAAATAGTAGGACTGAGAAATTTTTCTTCCAGTTACGCTTTCATTTTCTTCATCTTTTCTGTTATATTGTGAATTTGTGAATCCTAGTAAGGGCAATTCATTCTTTTTTTTTTTTTTTTTTTTTTTTTTTTTTTTTGAGATGGAGTCTTGCTTTGTCACCCAGGCTGGAATGCAGTGGCATGAACTCAGCTCACTGCAACCTCCAACTCCTGGGTTCAAGTGATTCTCCTGCCTCAGCCTCTCGAGTAGCTGGGATTGCAGGTGCCTACCACCATGCCCAGCTAATTTTTGTATTTTTAGTAGAGATGGGGTTTCACCAGGTTGACCGGGCTGGTCTCGAACTCCTGACCTCAGGTGATCCACTTGCCTTGGTCTCCCAAAGTACTGGGATTATAGGCGTGAGCCACCGCGCCTGGCCAGCAATTCATTCTTCTACCTTCAGAAAACCTGAACTATCATGGACCAATCAGTTTTAGAGATTATTAATGAGCATTAGCAGGGGCATGCTTCAGAACTCTTTACAGATACAATTTAGTTAAAACATTTCTTAGTTTCTCTAAAAGCAAATATATGCTATTGTGGTGCTGAAGCTCTTTGTATACAAAGTAAACATTACATGAAAGAACTCCTTTGGCTTACAGACATAACATTTAAATGGCTATCAACCATAAATTTCTAACTAAAAGCACTACGAAAAACAAGTTCTTGCCAGATTTCAGGTTTTTCTTCTAATTGTGTTCTTTGAAGCCTGGTGGTGGGTTTTCAGTTAATGCCTTTGGCTACATGAACAAGGAGTTTCACCAAGAATGTTGGGAATTCCTTTGGTGCCCAAAAGGAAATATGAAAACTCGGGAGGCTGATGAGAGAGACAAAAAATGGGGAAGCCATAAACATCATGCCAACTCCTGTCATTTATTTCATTTTCTTTTTACAATAATATCTGAAATTGTTTAAAAGAATTTTTGAAAAGCATTAAGTTAACTTTCTAGCACTTTTAAGTTTAATGAAAATCAGTATTCTTCAAGTGACACAAATATGTGTAGGTAAGTGCTCTGTTTCTAGGTCTATAATTTTTAAAGATGTTTAATAAATAGGTTCCATTCATTGCATGCAGGATGCTGACAGATAGGGGAAAGGTCTAGGAGTTTGTTTATTTTAATTTAATAAAACAAAAATACACTTGTAATCCTATTAAATTATAGTCTATTTTGTATATTCTTGATAATTAAAGTTATTATCTATGGGTGTGTGCATTCATGATGGGGGGGGAAACGGTCTATTGGGAAGAATGGCATTTTGACAAATCACAGGAAATAGTCAATTATGTGGATTCCACGCAGTTTCCAAGGTTATGACAAAGATTTTACCCCTGAAATTCGTGAACCATAGTCTGGAGGGAGTTTGGATGGAATTACAATTCAAGTGGTTTACTTTGGGAGGACAGATTAAATGTTCAGTTTATTTCTCCCAACAAAACTCTCCGTGACAGCATCCTTAAGAGGGAGAGAATGCAAACTTGTTTTCTTTAACACAAAATTTCTAGCAGAATGGAGTACTGAAACATTCCAGATGATAAGGGCCTTAAAGCTTAGGTTGGTGATCATAACAATAACCTATTCACAACATTTCAGGAACTGAAACATTAATATACTCAACAAAGTTGACTATATACAGGAAGTGCTAATGCAGTAAACAACAAATGAGTTTTCCAGGATGCTGCATACTTGAAATTTACTGAGTGTAGGATTTCTTTATCAATAAACTTGGAAATTAATTTTTTTCCATTGTTTTCCTCTTGTTTCAAGTCTCTTGACTGTCTTGTCATTTAAGCAAATGGCAAACAACAAATGAGTTTTCCAGGATGCTGCATACTTGAAATTTACTGAGTGTAGGATCTCTTTATCAATAAAGTTGGAAATTTATTTTTTTCCTCAGTATTCTTGTTTTCCTCTTGTTTCTAGTCTCTTGACTGCCTTGCCATTTAAGCTATTAAGGCTGAAAATAATTCCCCAAAGGGGACATTGAACTAAAATATTTCAGGCAAATTTATTTCTAAAACTTTTAATCTAGTCAGGAAATATTAATAATATGCAAGTGGGGTTGTGCATAAAAGAAATGCTATAAAATGCTACATTGTTCATCGAGCATATAGCCAGACAAAACACTGCATTTACTGTCTCCGGAAAATGAAAGTTAATTTATGTACTTCATCAACAGACTTTATTATAGTGCCACATATTTGTGGTAGACTTAAGGCCGTGAGAACTTTTCACTCTTGACTTCTCTCTGCTAAAAAAAAAATATCAAATCAAACCACTCTTTATGTTTAAAAATGGTTACTATACAATAATAAAAATGTGGCTTACTCTCTGCTTTTCACTAATAAGTTGAGTAGCAATTGGCAAAAACCAAAAAATCGTAAACTCTCTGAGCTCCAATTTCCTCCTTAATTAAATGAGGTCACAGAGACCAGGATCTACTTTAAGTAGCAAATTGAGGCTCAATTCTGAAATTAGAACGTGCCGTTCCCATTCAATAATCCATCTTTAATAAAAATGTAGATTAGCAATGTGCCCCATCCTCCCAGCCCAAGTCTGCAGTAGAAGGGACTTGAGAGTAAGACGCTTGATGCTTCTTTTTCTTTCCTCTCTTGCAATTCAACTCATCCTTCAACTGCTGGCTCTCATTTCTAACCGTGCTAGTGTCAAAGTGAGAGGGTGGGGGAGGAGAGGTGAGGAAGGTAGGGAAGTTCCTACTTGACTTTCTTGAGATGGCTTTGTATATTCTTACCAGGTCTCTCTCTTTCGTGAGATCTTTCTTAGGCTCCTTTGAGGCCTTTACTATGAGTGTTTGAAAGCACATCTGTGACATTGATGATAGATTTTTCTCCAGCTCTCTGCTCCCTTTGCGCCCCATGGAGATCTACTCCTAAAATTCTCTCTGTAGGAATCTCATTAGCCTCCAGTGGTTTTCCTGGACAGGAGACAAAAAAGCTACAGCCTTACTCTCTCTATTCCTCTGTAACCCACATCTTGTCCAGGGACATTGATCCCTGGCTCCAACAAAGTCTGAGATGCAGGCCAATTCCAGTACAGCTGCACCTTTCCACTTTGTGCCCAAAGCAGTTCATCAGTTCTTACTTTGTCCTCTGTGTTTCCTGTATAGGGACCAATCACAGTTCACTTTGCCATATTAACTATATTAACTCAGAGGAACATATGAAGCTCTCGAGGGGCCCCTCTGAAGCGCCTCTCTCTTAACTTGAGAAGCAAGCACAGAACAGCTTTCTCCAAACAGATCCTTAACACAAGTCCTTCCTGGTTTCATTGGTTTGCACTAATTTTTAACCCTCAATGTAGACTTTAGGCCATTTAGCTCTCTGTCGTCCTACTCTGCAAATGGTATTGTATGGTGTGTCTAACAACTCAGCTGTCTGCTGTCTGTTTTATCTTGGTGCCTCAGTTAAAGAATCCAATTTAACATGCTGTTGCAAATGAGTTAAATTCCAGTAGCCTTCAGAACTTCTTATTTTTTGTTTCCCTTTGTGAATCCATCCAATGAATCTCGATTTATTCATAAAAATATAGTTGTTCAGGCCGGGTGAGGTGGCTCATGCCTGTAATCACAGCACTTTGGGAGGCCAAGGCGGGCAGATCACTTGAGATTGGGAGTTCGAGACCAGCCTGATGAACATGGAGGAACCCCTGTCTCTACTAAAAATACAAAATTAGCCGGGCGTGGTGGTGCATGCCTGTAATCCCAGCTACTCCGAAGAATGAGGCAGGAGAATTGCTTGAACCTGGGATGCGGGGGTTGCAGTGAGCCGAGGTCACACCATTGCACTCCAGTCTGGGCAAAAAGAGCAAAACTCCATCTGAAAGAAAAAAAAAAAAAATCTAGTTGTTCATTTTTAACATTTTCGAAAGTTAGAGATTTTTTTAAAAAAACTGTCATTATAAAATTATGGCTAAGAATTAAGGGATGGCTGTTCCTGCTAGTTAACATGGTTCATAATTGTTTGTTTTATGTTTGTTTGCAAATTGAAATGATCAACTGAGTTAGGTTTGGTTCTTTCATTTTAGAGATTGCCAATATATGTGAAATTTGTCTAGATATGGATTGATGTCCTCAGAACAGAAAATCATATAGGTAATTATATAAAGTAAACTAATTTCAGTTAATTTACTTCATGTAAAATGAGTGAAAACATAATTCAATCTTAAAAGGTCTTCATGTGATGAAATTGCCCTAAGCATCTCATATATGTAAGGCATTATAAGTAGACAGTACAGGGGCCACAACGATGGATAGAACTAAGCCCCCTCTATCCTGGGACAAAGCTTATGCTCTGCTCTCAAAGTGTCTGTCTTGAGTGAGCCTTAATCAGCATCGCAAATTGGAGTCTCTTAGTTTATTTTGAATGGTAATCGATTGTTTAGGGGAATAGTTTTAAATGTATTAAATAATGTGTTTTTCTTTTAATGTTAAAGAATATGAAAAAGGACCTGCAAAATGTTTCATAGTCTACTGCACAGATTAGCCTTTTGCCATAAAAGGTAAAACAAAAACTAAGTAAAAACAAAAAACTATATGTGCATGGTAAAAAAAAAAAAAAATTAATACTATGGAAAGCTATAAAAGGAAAAGTAGACATCTTCTGTGCCATTTTCTCCTTCCAAATCTACCATTAACAATTCTGTTTTTCTAGAAAATATTATGTATGTATATTTGTATTTGAATATATATAAAGTTATTATAGACATGCCTATATCAACTTGCTTACTTGATTTCTTCCCTCCTTCCCTAGGTTATTCATTTTGCTTTTTCTCTTAAAGCTCTACCTCATTCTATTTAATAGCAACATTGTGTTTGCTATAATTAGTCCACTCTTAATGGATGATTTCATTGGTAATACAAATAATGATGTGACGAACATTTTTCTGCAAATATCTTTATGAACCTCTACGATTGTATTCTTAGGATTGCTTTCTCTAAGAGTTACTGTATTACATCAAAGAAATCCTGAGTTTTCTGTTATTGTAATAGAAATTGCTAAATTGCCCATAAGAAATTATCCATGCATTTACACTTTACCCAGTACAGTTTTCTGTGTGTCCTCATAATGGTGCTAACATGACAATCACCGTATTTACAAATGTTTTCCAATCTGAACTGTGAAAAACACAATCTCTTAATTTTACTATATATCTACTTCATCATAAAGAAGGATAAAATATTTGTTTATTTTTCCTAGAAACCTACCCTTCCTTACAGATTTTTCACTTTGTGTTGTCTTTTATTGACTTTTTTGAGTTCTTTGTAGATTAGGAAAATACATATGTATTTGATAAGGCATTGCATAGATTTTCCCCATTTAGTTTTCTACATTTTGATTTTGTTTATATTTTTGCCATATAGAAGCTTAAAATATATGTATGATGATATCTAATATGTTTTTCTTTTGTGCTTTCTAGGTTTTGATGTCTACTTAAATACCTTTCCCACTCAAAGTTCATGAATAAATGCAACCATTCTTTCTTCTAGATTTTTTGTATTTATTTTTATATTTTAGTGTAAGCAATGAAATACACATATACATGCTCATACATTGCACATGCATGCACACACACACACACAAATATGTACATGTATATAATTTCAATCCAGTCAACTGGACCTAGAGTCCCAACACTAATTGTAATCATTGAATAACTCCTTCTTCTATACCGATTTAAAATTTGGTTGTGTCATTATGGATTTAATTCCCTTATGTTTTGGTTATATTTTTGAATTCTTCTATTTTTTACATTTACTATAGATTTCTTCTCCTCCAAAAAAGAGTTTTATAACTTATAATTTTATAATTATTTTTAAGACTATTCTCACTTCTTGAATCTTAATTTTCAAAAATTTTCTGCAACTCTTTATGTCTTTTTTTGAGACAAATGTTTTGTTCATTTTCAGAAACATACACTAATTTCTGGATATTTCATTTGGGCCTACATTTTACTTATAAATTAATTTTGAACAATTTTCGCTTCTTTATACATTCAGGTCCCCCTTTTATAGTGCATGATATATCTATTTATTCACTAAAATATTTTATGGTATGTGGTTGAATTTTAAATTTTTTCACATAAGTGATATAAATTTATGTTACATTCATACCTAGTGTTTTATATGATATTTATTTTTAATTGATACATAATACATATTTATAAGGTACATGTGATATTTTATTACATGCAGTAGAATGTGTAATGATCAAATCAACGTATTTGAGGTATCCACAACTTTGGGTATTTATCATTGCTATGTGTTGGGAACAATTCAAGTTATCTAGCTAGGCTGAAATATACAGTACATTGTTGTTAAATATAGTCACTCTATTCTGCTGTTGGATAACCACTCTTATGCCTTTTGTCTAACTGTATGTTTGTACGCATCAACCTACCTTTCTTTATCCCTTTTCTGCCCATAAACACTTGCCAACCTGTAGTTTCTATCATTCTACTCTCACTCTTTATGAGATCAACTTTTTCAGCTCCCACATGTGTCTGAGAATATGCAGTATTTGTCTTTCTGTGCCAGACCTATTTTACTTAACATAATGACCTCCAGTTCCATCCATGTTGCTGTCAATGACATAAATTCATTCTTTTTTTTTTTTTAATGGCTGGACAGCATTTCATTGTGTATATAGTATTTTATGTTTTTGCTTGCTATTGAAAATTGCTTCTTGCCTTCATTATACTTAATACATTTAAATGGCAATGTTATATATTGCTTTCTTATAGAATAATCTTAGTGTTCCTAATATATTCTTAATTTGATAGTCGGGTTTTTTTAGGTGTAATCACATCACCTAAGATTAATGATAAATATGTCTCTGGCTCTGGCTTCCCATTTCTGTAACTCTTTTTCTTCTTGTCTGATTGCATTATCTAGTACCTCCGGAGCAGTATAAAATTATGACACATTTTTATTATGTTCTTCATTGTAATGAGAACAATTCTTGTTTCCTCATTAAGTGTGATGGTGGCATTTGACTTTGTGTGTATTGGTACAAATAAACCAGATATTTTTATTATTAGGAGTTTTTTATTATCAATATTAGACTCGAACTCTGTGCCATTTTGCATTAAGGAATATAGATTTATAGAAACATTTATTTCTTGGCCAGGTGCAGTGGCTCTTGCCTGTAATCCCAGCACTTTGGGAGGC
>NW_012098876.1:3840690-3843291 GCF_000951045.1 Mandrillus leucophaeus | reverse complement strand
ACTTTTTAAAATTACTCTTACAATTTATTGTTTAATTATTGATATTTTCTCCCTTTCTTAGTGTTTTTCTTCAAACTCTGCAATTAGGAATACCCACATATTGGAACATTTACTACTCTCTCTCATTCTACATATGTGTGCGTACGGTGTGTATATGTGTTTACATATTTGTGTGCGTTAATTTCCACAAGTACTTTATGCCCATAAATATTCATGCCATAATAGAATTTTGTTCATTTATGTTGCAAAAATTAACTCTGAAGCAAACTGTATTCTTGCTTCTCGTGGTCACATGTTTTCTCTCTCTGTCTCTGAGCTTTGTTAACCCAGTGGTAAATTCTGTGGTACCCAGTTGCATGCATACATACGTGTGTATATGTGTGTGAGAGTGTGTGTGTATATATATATAATTCACTATTTGTATCCATGGTGCACATGCCTGCATGCACACAGGCACACACACACACACATATATATACACTGTATAGCAAGTCAAGTTTTTAGGGACTTTCCTGAAGTTAAACCAAGAATTTCAATATATTTTACTACTACTGAACAGTATAAGCCCTGCAAACCTGACACATTCATTGCCAAAATCAAGACACCTAACAGAGTGGATACTGACCAAGGGGAAGTATTCTTGCCCAGATGGTGCTTATTTAGGCAATGCCAGTGTTGGCTAATTTCACTTTTCCTTTATGGCCTCTGCCTCTGTGTTACTTATGTAGCACTCATTCTGTGTCAGACTGTGCTCTAAGAACTTCAACTATATTACCTTACTGAACCATTAAAAAGACTTCTGAGATAGATACCATTTATCCATTTCATTTTCAGGTGGGAAATTGAGGCATAAGGCATTTAGGCAATGTGTGCAATGACAATTATACAGCTAGTAAGTGCTTGGTTAGCTAGGATGTAAGCCAGGCGTTTTGGTTCCTGAGCCCATATTCTTATCCACTGTAGTACTATATCATTCATCCTGCTGTAATTATTCATTTAATTACAAGAGCTCCTGCCAGACTGCATGCTCTATGAATTAGGGGCCATGTCAATCTTGCCTGTCTTTCTATCTTGTATCATCGTAATGCCTGGTAGGTAATAGGGAATACATAACTGGTTTTCACTTTAAATTGAATTAAAGTAAAACTTTGTCTCTATAAGATCCCTTTTCATATATCTTCCTAATAAAAAACCTGTTTAATAAGCTGAAAAGATGAGGTTTGGTTAAGAAGAGGTGATACAGAAAAACAGCACCACATTTTTCTAACTTATGCCTCATCTGGCTTACTGCTTAGCTCTCATTTGTCATCACTGCACTTAAAAAGTTATTTTGAAAAATTGCTATTTTTAATAACTTGGACCTTCCTAACACATTACCTATTTTTTAACAAAACAAAGTGATTCCTTATGGGAAAATGTATACATCAAGAAAAAAAAGGAAAAAAAAATTGTGGATGATGCTTGTTTAATTGGGAAATATGGTTGCATATTTGTTACATCTCAGAAAAAAATGTACAACTCATTATAGCAGCATTTCGTCTTCCAAAATATCAGTGACTCCACAGTATATGCCTTCATTTCCAAAATGAGGGGAAAAGCATTGAGTGTATAGTAATTCCTTTTCTCCCCCACAAAGAAAAAAACACAGTGGAAATTACATTGAAGAATAATCTACACAAAACAAAAAAACACAAATCTTATGTTTCTGGTTCAGTGACTTTTGATAAAGGTAACCCATAATTACTAGCCCAATCAAGATATAGACCCATACTGTACCCCCAGAAAGTTCCCATAGTCTCCCTCCCAGTGAATCTTCCCCAGTCCCACCCCTTGGTAATCACTGATATGATACCTATCACAATAACTTAATTCTGCCTGTTCAAGAACTTCAGTTTGAACCTTACAAAACCAGAAGTTACTGAAAGAAATGTGATTGTAACCATCTTTGTTTTTGTAAGGACCACGAGTTAACTACACGTAGATACAGCATCCAGAGAAAAGTCCTGATAAAAGTATAATCAGTGCAAGTTGAATTCACAGGTAATGTTGGCTGTAGACATGGAAGCGTGTTTCAAAATTACTCTTGAGAAACAGGTCTCAGGCTAACAGTTTCTCTCACCTCTGTTGCATTGTCTCTTTCTTTTGAATAACTACTGTGTGCTGTGGTTTCACAACCCTCTCAGTAAAGTACTGATGGGAAAATACTTTTATTCTATGTTTTGTTGACCTAGTGGTAAACTCTGTTACCCAGCTGTCAAGCAATTAGATTATAATAATGAATATTTTCTTAAGGCAATTTATTGGGCCAAAGAACCCTGTGAATAAATAGTAGTATCTTTTATTTTCAGAGAGCCTGGTTAACCTCCCTCCACTTGCTAAAACTAGCCAAAATGTGATCTGAGTAACTTTCTTTCTATTAAATAAACATTCATGATTGTCCTAACCATTCTTGCCAAATATGCATATGAAAATAGCATGGCTGCTGTAATTGTTAAGTCAGCCACTTTTTCTCAAGGACTGTGTTTGTGTTGCTTTAAAAAATTAGTAGTGTCTACACATTCATGTGATCGGTCTGAAGTTTACATGGTGAATAATATTTAC
>NW_012098876.1:3839571-3840640 GCF_000951045.1 Mandrillus leucophaeus | reverse complement strand
ATTTATTTCTTAAATAACTATAAGCTACTTTCTTTGCTTGATTGAAGCTGGGCATTTTTGCTGTTCTTTTACTTATAATTAGGTCTATGGGAAGGAAGATTTTGTAATCATGCTTCATTTTGCCATCTGAAATGAAAAGTCTGGTGGGAATATTTTAATTATTCATCATGGAATCTCTGTACAACAAATCAAACAGAGTTATGTATTTTTTACTTGATGATTTTGCTAATGTTGTTCTAATATTCACAGCTTCAGCAACCAAAAACAACCAATAATGTTTTAAAACAACATAATTAATTATTGCTTGAAAGTTTCTACCAAGGGGCAGATGGACTTCTATGAGATAAAATTATAAACCAGGAAAAAGAGAGTTCAACACTTGTATTTTAACACATATACAGTTTCTTATTAGAAAAATTTCATTGATAAACATATGCTAAGTTATTTTAGATGTGAGCCAAAAGTTCTTTAGAAGTAGATATGTCCTACATTTGATCTCTACAGCATTTGAAATCACATCTGACAACTACTAGTATTAGATCTGGATGCTTTGCCAGTAATTCTTCTAGTCTCCAGTAAAAGTAAGAGGCTTTCTTTTTTGTTTTCTTTTTGGCTTGTTGGTTTTGCTTTCATTTCTGATTGTTGTTTAGTGGTAGGTGCTTTTACGAAACACTTTTTAAAATTACTCTTACAATTTATTGTTTAATTATTGATATTTTCTCCCTTTCTTAGTGTTTTTCTTCAAACTCTGCAATTAGGAATACCCACATATCGGAACATTTACTACTCTCTCTCATTCTACATATGTGTGCGTACGGTGTGTATATGTGTTTACATATTTGTGTACGTTAATTTCCACAAGTACTTTATGCCCATAAATATTCATACCATAATAGAATTTTGTTCATTTATGATGCAAAAATTAACTCTGAAGCAAACTGTATTCTTGCTTCTCGTGGTCACATGTTTTCTCTCTCTGTCTCTGAGCTTTGTTAACCCAGTGGTAAATTCTGTGGTACCCAGTTGCATGCATACATACGTGTGTATATGTGTGTGAGAGTGTGTGTGT
>NW_012098876.1:3827896-3837946 GCF_000951045.1 Mandrillus leucophaeus | reverse complement strand
CCCAATCAAGATATAGACCCATACTGTACCCCCAGAAAGTTCCCATAGTCTCCCTCCCAGTGAATCTTCCCCAGTCCCACCCCTTGGTAATCACTGATATGATACCTATCACAATAACTTAATTCTGCCTGTTCAAGAACTTCAGTTTGAACCTTACAAAACCAGAAGTTACTGAAAGAAATGTGATTGTAACCATCTTTGTTTTTGTAAGGACCACGAGTTAACTACACGTAGATACAGCATCCAGAGAAAAGTCCTGATAAAAGTATAATCAGTGCAAGTTGAATTCACAGGTAATGTTGGCTGTAGACATGGAAGCGTGTTTCAAAATTACTCTTGAGAAACAGGTCTCAGGCTAACAGTTTCTCTCACCTCTGTTGCATTGTCTCTTTCTTTTGAATAACTACTGTGTGCTGTGGTTTCACAACCCTCTCAGTAAAGTACTGATGGGAAAATACTTTTATTCTATGTTTTGTTGACCTAGTGGTAAACTCTGTTACCCAGCTGTCAAGCAATTAGATTATAATAATGAATATTTTCTTAAGGCAATTTATTGGGCCAAAGAACCCTGTGAATAAATAGTAGTATCTTTTATTTTCAGAGAGCCTGGTTAACCTCCCTCCACTTGCTAAAACTAGCCAAAATGTGATCTGAGTAACTTTCTTTCTATTAAATAAACATTCATGATTGTCCTAACCATTCTTGCCAAATATGCATATGAAAATAGCATGGCTGCTGTAATTGTTAAGTCAGCCACTTTTTCTCAAGGACTGTGTTTGTGTTGCTTTAAAAAATTAGTAGTGTCTACACATTCATGTGATCGGTCTGAAGTTTACATGGTGAATAATATTTACTGTGAAAGATATGTGTGTTTGTCAGTGGCATATATTCAGATACCTAATACAACCAATGTGACCACAAGGGACCCCATTTTCTTCTGCTATAAATTGAGGTTAATGATAGCATTTATTGTATCAAGCTGCTGGGAGGACCAAATGAGATAATGCATTCAGAAATGTTGAGTGTTATTTGGTTTGGAAATTGATTAAAAGGGCAGGTCTTATATTGTGTGCAGCTTTACAACATATTTTCCATGCATGATTACATATAAACAAAAATGTTCCGTTTAGAGAGGGAAAATTAGTGGGTACAATCACAATTTTAACCTATATGATTTCTTCCAAAATTCTACAGCTTACTTTTTAGATTGAACCATGTATAGTATACTGCACAAATGGATTAAGATATTTTAAGGTATTTTTAGGAGTAATTTTGACTGTACTTGAGCTAATTAACACTGAGCTAGACTCTACTCGCTGGTAAAAGTAAACGCCATTGTATTGCTATTCTTTAGTCCTTTTTGTAGAATCCCATTTGGGATATTATTCCAACATCTATCTATCTGTCTATCTATCTATCTATCTATCTATCTATCTATCTATCTATCTATCTATCTATGATCTTGCTGTGTACAAAGAAATAAACAGGTGATTCCCTTGCTTTTGACATTTTGAGTTAAGTAGAAATTTTTCCTCTCTCTTATCTATCCTTAAGGTTGACCTTATCTACGTGCAAGTCTATCCAAAATATGTGATAATGGCTCCAGTGTCTGTTTTTTTTTTATTTTTGTGCTCACCTCAAGGCCTTTTTAGCTGAACTTGGCCTCTCTTCATGCTTTGGCCTAAATCTGAGGGTTGCCTTTTTATAATTCTTCAGGAGACTTAGTGTGTTATTCAGAAAGAGTTGGATACAATACGTTTATTTTATGGTGCATTTGGGCAGAAGTATGCCTGGGAAGAATTGAAGCTAGATTGTTCCTTATTTTTGTTTGTCTACTTTGTGACCCAGTGTCTTTACTACAAATAATCATGAAGAGATCAGCAAGATCTGATTACTATCTAATATGACACCTACAGAGACTCTCTAATCCAAGGCTTTATGAAACATCAAAATGTGAAAAGCATGATGAAGGCTTCACTATGTAGTGAAAATATTTATACATTACCACAAAGTCAATTGACGCTCAAATTAAAACAACTGTTTGCGGGGCGTGGTGGCTCATGCTTGTAATTCCAGCACTTTGGGCCACCAAAGCAGGCGGATCACCTGAGATCGGGAGTTTGAGACCAGCCTGGCCAACATGACAAAACCATATCTCTACTAAAAACATAAAAAACACAAGCCGAGCATTGTGGCATGCACCTGTAGTCCCAGCTACTCAGGAGGCTGAGGCATGAGAATTACTTGAACCCAGGAGGCGGACGTTGTGGTGAGCTGAAATTGCACCACTGCACTCTAGCGTGGGTGCCAGAGTGAGACTCCATCTCAAAAACAAAAACAAACAAACAAACAAAACCCTGTTGTTTTAACAACAATTAAAAGCAGCAAATATTTTAATTGATAAAAGTAATTTTTTTGCTATCAATTTGGATAGAAATTTAAAACACATATTATTTAATGTGACAAAGATAAGCAGAAACAGTTACTTTCATATACTATTAAGTATAACTTAGAAAACCTTTTGTGTCACCACTTGGGAATATTCATCAGATTTTTACTTATTTATTTATTTATTATTTTTGTTTGTTTGTTTGAGGCGGAGTCTCGCTCTGTTGCCCAGGCTGGAGTGCAGTGGTGCAAGCTCAGCTCACTGCAAGCTCCGCCTCCTGGGTTCATGCCGTTCTCCTGCCTCAGCCTCCCAAGTAGCTGGGACTACAGGCGACCGCCACCACACCCGGGTAATTTTTTGCAGTTTTAGTTGAGACGGGGTTTCACTGTGTTAGCCAGGATGGTCTCGATCTCCTGACCTCGTGGTCCACCCACCTCAGCCTCCCAAAGTGCTGGGATTAGAGGTGTGATCCACCACGCCCGGCCCAGATTTTTAAATGCATGTATCTTAAGGCCAATATTTGTATTTCTAGGAAGTGGAATTATATAGGTACAGGAGTGTTTATTGCATGCATGTTGGAACCACTAAATGTCCAAAGTGAGGGGGAGGGATGATTACATATATGACAGATGCATACGTTCGTTAAAAAATCTCAAATATATCATTAATCAAAGACAATTCTGCAAAACAATGCATGTAGAATGATGTTATATAAAAAATTGATTTATAAACATTTACAATTGCATAAAAACATTAGCAGAGAATAAGGGGGATTCAGGGAAGGGTGATAAAGGGGAGAAGAACAAACATCAGCAGAGGACCTAACTGTGGCAGACCCTGGCTATATTTTATAACTAAGCAGAGCTTCCAGGGGTTTTATCCTAAACACAGTATGTCTTATCTAGGTATTCTTATGCTTCCACAGCAAAGTATGAATAAGTATTTAATGAAAACAACCTATATATATTAATTGAAGTTTGCTGGCTAAAGTTGGCTTCTTTTCTGAGGAATATATATGAAGGTAACTAGCAGCAAAACATCATAGATAGTACCAGTCTTGGGCCTTTTTCACATACTTTACATTTTCCCATATATAAAAAGATGCTTTGGAAACAGCCATGAGAGTCCTTCAGGAGTGGCCCAGTCTCGGCAGCCTTATTAGATGCATAGATGTGTGTCTCCTGGTGAGAGTCTCATGCTGTGAAAGTCAATAAAATAATAAATTAAACTTCTTTGTACACAGGCTTTTTAAGCTTCAGGTGCATATCCTTTTATACCTTTTCCATTTTCTTATAGCCTGAAGTATTGAGATTGTCGACCAATTCCTTCCTCCAAAGTTTTGCCAGCATAATGAGTTCGTGGAGTCACTGATGCCTAAAATAATTTGTGGAGTTTGGGTTGAAATAGCTCTACACAGGCTTCCTTTTTTCCCAGTTCCTAAGAGCTAAGTAAAAAGATAAGACCTAATTAATGATAATAAACTTCTCAAGGGTCAAAATGGAAGATCCTATAAAATTGTTTTTGGATATTTTATATTAGGATATGACTACAGGTTCCACTAATGTCAATATCAAGATTATTCAATAGTACCTATTTATATATGTGGAAATTATTGCATAAAATTTCAATTTTCACATAGATTTTAGAAGAGGTCTTGGCTGCACCAAATGGAAATTTTATAAGTGGAACAATATTTGTGGGGAAGACTTCAGAGAGCAATAACACATAAATTTAACATTAAGTTGTGCCTTTTAAAAGTAATGGCATCAAAGCAAATTAGGAGATATATATATATATTCTTCAAAATTTGTTTAGATATTACCATTCGATTTAAGAAATTCAGTGGAAAAAACATTTTCCATCTTCACAATGTTAGCATGGATTATTTTGTCTCTTCTATCAAAGAATTAAAGGAAAATAATACAACATTACTTTCTTACAATAGTGATCGACATCTGAATCTTCTAGGCTAAAATTTGAAAAAAATATTATTTAAACTACAGTGAACATGAAACAAAAATACAATATTCTTTGTGTTAAATCTCGATGTATTGTTTCCCTCCAGCCCATGCACTTAGAAAAGATCACCTTTATTCTCTTAGGTATCTCCGTTAGTCCTTAATTTCTCCTGTGCATGCAATGTCCATTGCCCTGGCCGCCTTCAAAACATTCTCCTTCACTTCTGCTGTTAGGTACATGCAACTGTCTACTGTATTTCCTCTGTTCCTGAATGGAAAAAGAAATTACCTTAATTTAGCTGCCGATTTTTCTTTCTAGTTCCCTATATTTTATTTTGAAACTTCTTGAACCCAACATTTTCATCGACTTTCTTACAGTTTTTGAACACTGCCTCCTTAACATTTGTGAGCTGCAACAGGTTCTCACCAGTTTACTGAGGACTCTCTGGGAACCTCATATTTGACTTAAGTGATTTTACTCATTTGCTCTTTTTCTTTTCATTGAAGGAAAAAAGTCACATAGTATAATTTTAGCAGAAAGGATATGAAGTAAGAGTTGAACCAACTGTAAGCTTTAAAAATATTCCACACTGTAGTATGCATATAAATTTGAGACAGATAAAGAAATCCTTCTTTGTAAAAATGTAACTGAAGTCAGGTTTATTTTTTTCGTATAAAGTGACTAAAATAATTTGTGGGATTTGAATTGCAAATAGGATATATAATAATATAAAAATATGATTACTTTGTTAAGTGATAGTTGTATTATCATTGCCATGCAGACATTACCCAAACACATAGATCTAGATTGATCAATTTGAGAACTATAACATGAACTTAGAATCCTAATGAACAATGTCTCCAAATTTGTGTTTCTGAATCCTTTTTTTTTTTTTCCCCAAGACCGGGTCTTGCTCTGTTGCCTAGGCTAGAGCACAGTTGGTATATCAAAGTTAACTGCAGCCTCAAATTCCTGGGCTCAATCTTTCCACCTCAGCTCTTGAGTAGCTGGTACTATAGCCATGAGCCACCAGGCTGAGCTAATTTAAATTTTTTTTGGTAAAGACATTGTCTCACCATGTTACCAAGGCTGATTTCAAACTCCTAGATCAAGTGATCTGCCCACGTCTGCCTCTCAAACTACTTCTATTATAGGCATGAGCCACCACACCTGGCGGTATCCAACTGTTTTAAGAACTACAGGGAATGTGGTATCTCTGGGGCCAAGAGTTCCCTGTACACCGTGAAGAGCAAATCAACTACTTTAACACAAATAAAATTAATCTTCCTGCATCATTTTATTCCTCTTTCTATAGCAGGGCTGTGTCACTTTTTGATGACTTTTTTGCCATTTTAAAAAAATCTATAGCTCGGCATGAAAATGAAAGTCAGTCTCTAATAGAAAAGCCTTTTGGTCCTTGATCAAGTAATCAAAACAATTCTAAAGGCTGATCAGCAACCTAGATGTCCAATAATGGGGAAAATACTATATAGAACACAAAATGATATTTGGTAACACATGGAAGAACTAAAAAGGAAAAAGGCTACAAATTTGTATATAACATCTGGTGAAAATTGTGTAAACATTACTTCTGAGTTGAATATGCAGTATTTATAGGGAGATTTGAATGTGCTTAAAATTTTGATATGTTTTTCCATTTTATGAAAAAACTGGGCAATGTGAATTAAAGAAAAATTAATATTCATTTCATCAATTGTAATAGAAAAATGATTTTACCTAATTCAAATAATGTGTAAGCATTCAGTTATTTTACATCTGTATGAATATTATCTCTCTGCTAAAACGTATATTCAAAAATGTTTTTAATAACCTGGAAAACAATTGGGATATATTAAGAAAGCAACATACAATGTGAGTGTCTATGTGTGTGAGTGAGAGAGACGGAGACTGAGACAAGAAATAACATTTAATGTGATATTGAAAGGAAATGTGCCAATATAAAAGCACTGGTATAATCACAGATATTTTTAATACTAATATGATGTTGAAAGGAAGTGTGCCAATATAAAAACATTGGTATAATCACAGATATTTTTAATACAACTCTCCATATTCCAACGGCTGTTAATGTATATTTATATTTATAATCAGAAACACACAATAAATAGTATATTATTTACAAACAAGGCATAATACTCAAAGAACGTACTATTTTTTAAATAATGTTTGTACGTGTAGGAATATAATTGCCTTTTGTTTATTTTTGACTTTCTGTAGTTTCTATTTTTTCCTATAAAGAACATGTGTCACTCTTAGAAGAAAATATAAAGTTGATTTTTAAAAAGAGGCAAATAATATTCCCTTATGCTTAATCAAGTATTTTGATGAAGTTAGAAAAATAAGACAGTAATGCACTTTTCTCTACAACTCGATTATTACTAATCAGGAAGGACAATAGTACATTTTATTTTATTATGCTTTCTTCCTCTGTTCTAAGCCAATAGATAAAAACAAAATTAAGAAGGATATGTTCAAACATCCATAAGAAAAAAAATCAAGATTTTAACTTGGATAGAAATAAGTGAAACATTGCTACATCTTTCTTTTACACATATAGACCAGTTTGAACACAGAACTCACTGAAACTATAATTAGCTCTTCAAATCCTGCATTAGTAGTCAGATAATTGTAAAATGTCTCCTTGAATATAGATTTGGAATACTTATGTGGCCATCAATTTAGTTGACTTTCTATCAAAATAGAGAAGTTTTATCCTGAAATAGCTAACCAATAGAAGTTAGAAGAGGGTCTGACATTCCATTATTTGGTGAAAAGACCATCAAGGTCTGTGGAGTAAAGCTGATGCAGCTCTGTGAACTAGCAAATCCTATTAGTACTTAGCCTGATCACCTGGGAAGATGAAATTGTCCTTACTGAGATGTGGAAGGCCAAAAGTGAAACAGGTTGATCTATATTTATTGGAGTATTGCTGGGTAGAAAATTTGTCATCACATTATCCCAAGTGCCTAGTATCTAGGTATCTAGTGGCACATAATAAGTATTCAGTAAATATTTGTTGTATGAATTCCTGAATTCTAAAAGGCTTTAATCTGAGCTATTTTTCACATCACTACCGAAAAGTGGGAGTTCACGAGGAGTTGTTAAAAAAAAAAAAAAAAAGGTCTTCACTTTAAATAGAATGAGGAAAAATGATTTTTTTAGTCTGTGACAGTCTCAATTTATATTAGTCTTTTTAAAAAATCTCACAAATATTTATAGAGAAAAAGGAATGCTTATATACTGTTGCTGGGAATGTAAATTAGTTCAATCATCGTGGAAAACAGTGTGGTGATTCCTCAAATACCTGAAAACAGAAATACCATTCAACCCAGCAATCCTATTACTGAGTATATACCCAAAGGAATATAAATCTGTCTACATACACGCATATGTTCATTGCAACACTATTCACAATAGCAAAGACATAGAATCAACCGAAATGTCCATCAGTGGTAGACTGGATAAAGAATATGTGGTACATATACATCATGGAATACTGTACAGGCATAAAAAAAAGAACAAGATCATGTCCTTTGCAGGAACATGGATAGAGCTGAAGCCATTATCCTCAGCAAACTAATGTAGGGACAACAAGGGAAATACCATATGTTCTCACTTATAACAGGGAGCTGAATGATGACATATAGACACGTACAGGGGACCAGCATGCACTGGGGCCTGCTTGAGAGTGGAGGGTTAGAGGAGGGAGAGGATCAGGAAAAATAACTAATGGGTACTAGACTTAACACCTGGGTGATGAAATAATCTTGCAACCAACCCCCATGACACAAGTTTACCTATATAATGAATCTGCACATGTATGCCTGAAAGAAAATAAATTTAAAAAATCTTGCAAATGTTTATATTAGGTTGGTGCAAAAGTTTTGCCATTACTTTCAATGACAAAAAACGCATTTACTTTTGCACCAACCTAATAGTCATTTAAAAGAAACTTCTTAAGCCAGGGTCCTCAACTCAGATCCTCAGATCATCAATCCTTAACACACACACACACACACACACTTTGAGTGAGAGTGAGGAGGGGAGAGGGAACAATGAAGAAAAAGTTCTGCTAATTAAGGGAACCGCTGAAGTTTCCTTTCAGCTAGTCTTGGTGATGGTTGAAATAACATCAAGGAAAAAGGGAATATAGGAAGCACAGGTGGGAAAATGATTCAGTGTCTAGAGCTAAGGGACAAAGAAGAGACAGAAAATATGGAGAACTAATGTGGAATAGATTATTGATCCTAGAAATGAATGTAGCTAAAATTCTTTCCAGTAAAGAGGTCCCAATTTGGTGATAGGACTTTTAAAGGCAGCCATTCTTATCACACTCTCCAATTCTACCCTGATTTACAGTGATAAGTATCCTAGGAAAGAAGCAGCTTTGTCTGAAACTTCAATTCCAAACCTCCAAGACTTTGGCTTAATTAATCCGAAGATACAATGCAGGCACCAATTTTTCTTTCAGATACTATTTTTAAGTTTAAAGTTATGTCTTTCTAGCAAATAGCCCAAAGAAATGACTTTGTGGTTTTCCTTACATACATTCAGGGATGATGGACAGCCCGGCCTCATGACAGGTGTTCTGGGAGGTCTTTTTAATTGACTTGTCTATAGATGTAAAGAATTTGAACAACCAAGTTGTCTGGTATTTTCTCTATCACTTTCCTGAGGGACTTTTCTCAAGAGAACAAGTGAACTATGTTATTATGTCATTTATTGGTTTTAACTGGACTTCGTTGAACCTATGAAGCTGTGTGAGATATAGTCATATCTTGCGTCTCATGTCTGAAAATTAATTTCTATATTTTAGTTATTTTTAGGCTCAACTATGCACAACCTTTAGATTTAGTACTTGGCTTTTAAGGCATAGTTAGACCAGACCCTTTCTATTGGTTAATTGTGGTATAAACTGGGTTCTTCCACTTGTGAGACTCTTAGATTCCAAGTGTCTAATAAATCACCAGAGGAGGAATAATTAAAAGCTTCTTTCAGTTCTAGTATTAAATCAACAAGATTGCCTGGACCCTGCTTCTAGATGTGCTGTAATTTATACTATTAGTGTGGATTGTTTTGGTTTTCTAAAAATAATAAATGACCCAGTGAGTAGCATTTGGCCAGAGGCATACAAGAAACAATCTATAGTATATAGATTTGTTCAATGGCATTTAAAAGACCTTGATTAGAATTCAGTCTGGGCTGGAGTGATGAGAAGGCTGTTTACCGATGGCTGTTTGAAGTCTCCCTACATGGCAGAGGCTAGAGAGATTCACAAATAGTAACATTTCTTAACTCCGATGGCTGGATCCAGCTGTCTGGAAGAGCTGACATTTTAAAAGAGAGGTATAAAAATGTCTGAATATCATGATTGCTGATGCCATTTTCATGATTTTATTTTTAAGCGATCTTTGTTTGCTCAGTGCTCCAGCAATGAGCTGGGTCAGAATTCCCAAAACGCTGTGTTAAAAATTCCTTGTGAAAATTCAGTGGTTTTGTTCGTGGAGTGGGAAGTATCTTCTCTGACAAAGCTGTTCACTCATACCTGTTGTTTCTGCCACCCAACCTGAGAATCATTTCAACATACTTAATGTTTTAAGATTGGTAGGTTTTATTTGGATGACTGAGAATCATTTCAACATACTTAATGTTTTAAGATTGGTAGGTTTTATTTGGATGAC
>NW_012098876.1:3822370-3826901 GCF_000951045.1 Mandrillus leucophaeus | reverse complement strand
AAAAATTAGCTGGGTGTGGCGGCGTGTACCTGTAGTCCCAGCTACTCAGGAGGCTGAGGCAGGAGAATTGTTTGAACCCGAGAGGTGGAGGTTGCAGTGAGCGAGCGAGATCACGCCACTGCACTCCAGTCTGGGTGACAGAGCAAGACTCTGTCTCAAAAAAAAAAAAAAAAAAAAAAATTAAAAAAGAAAAATAGAAAAGTTTACCAAAGCATTGATTTTATTTTATTTAAAAAATAACTTTAATAATTCTGAGTTCTATTTGGTCATAATGAGATAAGCTACAGTGTCATTAGTTTCCCCTTCTGATAAACAGGATGTTTCCTAGTAAATAATAAAACAGAAATATTTCAGAAATTTAGGTTGGGAACTATTGGAAAAAAAAAAAATAACTGTTGGGAGGCAAAGTCCCAATGTTTCTTTGAGCCAATAAGCAAACAAATAATTCAACTTGATTTTTTAAATTGCACTGTTTTTATGTATTGGATTTTTGTTCACCTCTCTCAATTTTACTGTTATTCCTCTAATAATAAATGTCTCAGGGAGACAAAGCACATCTCTCTTGTGTGATGGGAAAAGGGAAACCACTAATTGAAATATCTGCTCTGCTTAAAATTACCGTTGCATAAAATGGAAAAAGGACAAACAGATTTGTCTTCAAGTTTACTCATCTATAAAATGGGAATGATAATAGAACCTGCCTAATAGCTTTATTGTGATGTTTTCAGTGAGAACAAACAAACAAATAAAAATACACCTTGAAAACATTAGAGTGGTGCCTAGAATATAATAAGTGCTCATGTATGTTATCTCTATTTTATGCTTACATATTAGTAAACCTAAATATAAATTTTTTAAACTAGTAGGAAAAATTCTATGATGGGGCACACATAACTTTCTCCGGGTTTTTAATACCACAGAGCAGGTGCTTGAAATTACTTTTTGAATTATTGTGTGATGTTTCTCATATTCGAGTTACTGTCTGGAGGCCACATGCATGGGGCGGTGATGTCGTGGTCTCTTTCTGTGTTAGTCTTGAATTCCTTCTGTCCATTTGCTTCCAGAACCCACTGATCATGGGCAATCCAGTGAATTCTCAGCACTGTTACTCTGGGTAGAAGCAGCTTCTGAAACTGAGAAAAAAGAAAAAAAAAGATACTATTCGATCATGCCAAGGATAATCCTCCCCCTAAAAGAAATTTTGGCTTCCCAATAATACCAGCTGGGTGTTCTCCCTAACCTCCTGGATGCACATATGTAACAAATAATTGTGATTCAGCAAAAGAAAGTAAATGGAAATGGAACAAATTGAAACAATTAACCAAAAGATGCAGAAGGGAAACAAGAGTCAGACTTGACCCCTAGACCTTGTGGGAAGGAAACCCTTGGTGTTGGTTTAAAAAATGGTAATGATCAGTTTCTGTTTCCAGACTGTTATCAGTGGTTAAGGTCCTTATGATTTGTGCTAGAGACTGAGAAAGAATGCTAACATATGAAACCAAGCAAAGAAGTGGCAAGTAATTGAGCCTTGAGGGATCCCTTTGGAAAGCGTCTTGTCATTTAGAAGGATGCATTTTTCATATTCATCTAGCTGGTTTCTGAGTGCCTGTTTGCAGGAAATGAAATTCTAGGCTTTGCTGTTTGAAAATGGTTAGATAGTGGTGGGTAGTGTTCTCAGAAGTAATCAAAGCTTTTTTAGTATTAAAGATGACTGTGGAATGTTTAGAGCTAGAGGCACAATGATGCAAATCGAATGGCTTATTAGTACCCTGCCTAGTAAATGTGGAAGCCTTAAAATTTCTGCTGGTGGATGGGTGGTCAGCATTAGAGCACGAGACACAAGGCACTGGGGCAAAGAAACCCAGAAGGCTATGCACTTTTGCTGAGAAAGAGAGTTTACTGTGAGGGCTGAGTGGGACAGCAATGGGCTTGCAGAGAAGGGGAAATGTATCAGCCTGGGGACTATAACCATTTGACTTTTCTCCATCTTCATGTAACAACCAATCCAAAATGGCAGAGAGCAGCAAGAAGAAGATACTAACATTGTGAAGATGGATCATTCACGACCTAGATAAATAGCCTTTTAGAAAATGTGAGTTGATTTTATAAGGAGAATGTATCAGTAAAGTTGTAGAAGGTATGGGTATGCTACAGATAGCTCAGACCAACTTGTGAGACATGAGTTTTTGATTTCCCAGGAATTTTTACAAGCTGATTTTGAAATAGAACCAATATGAAAAGTTACATCATAGAAACTTACACAGATAGTATGTAACGTAGTGATGGCTTGAAAGCAATTTGCATTTAGTAGAAACTGTACTTTGGGCACCCATACAAACATTCTGTTTTTCACTTTCAGTACAGTAGTCAATCAATTACCTAAGATATTCAAGACTTTATTATCAGATAGGCTTTCTGTCAGATGATTTTGCCCAACTGTAGTCTAATGTAAGTGTTCTGAGCATGTTTAAGTTTGGCTAGACTAAGCTATGATGTTTGGTAGACTAGATGTATGAAATGCATTTTCAACTTGTGATATTTTCTTATTTAAAATGGATTCATTGGGATGTAACCCAGTAATAACTTGAGGAGCAACTGTGGTTGAATAAATTACAGTATATAGAAAAGGCAATACTCAAAACTCATCATGTTATAATAACTGTACTATGTTTTACCATTATCTATGCTTCTGCAACTATTTACATATATTGTGTCTGTATGATGACAATACTATATAATGAGGTGCTACTGCACATTTCTTTCCAAACCTGCATTCTATGATGTGATGTTGGTGGCTTGAAATTGGCTTTCCGCTACAGTAACCAAAACAGCATGGTACTAATAGAAGAACAGAAACATAGACCAATGGCACAGAATAGAGAACTCAGAAGTAAGTCTGCACACCTACAACATCTGATCTTTGACAAACCTGACAAAAACAAGCAATAGGGACAGGATTTCTCATTTAATAAAGGGTGCTGGGAAAACTGGCTGGTTATATATAGAAAATTGAAACTGGACCCTTTCTTTATACCATATAGAAGATCAACTCAAGACAGATTAAAGACTTAAATGTAAAACTCAAAACTGTAAAAATCCTAGAAGAAAATCTAGGCAATACCATTCAGGACATAGGCACAGGCAAATATTTCATGATGAAGACACCAAAAGCAATTGCAACAAAAGCAAAAATTGACAAATGGGATCCAATTAAACTAAAGAGATTCTGCACAGGAAAAGAAACTATCATCAGAGTGCAACCCACAGAATGGGAGAAAATTTTTGCAATCTATCCATCTGACAAAGCTCTATTATCCAGCATCTACAAGGAACTGAAACAAATTTCCAAGAAGAAAAAAAAAATAACCCCATTAAAAAGTGAACAAATGACATGAACAGACACTTCTCAAAAGAAGACATACATGCAGCCAACAAACATATGAAAAAAAAGCTCAGTATCACTGATCATTAGAGAAATGCAAATCAAAACCAGTGTGATACCATCTCACACCAACCAGAATGGTTATTATTAAAAAGTCAGTAAAACAACAGATGCTGGCAAGGTTATGGTGAAAAAGGAACACACTTTTACATGTTGGTAAAAGTGTAAATTAGTTCAACCATTGTGGAAGACAGTGTGGGAATTCCTCAAAGACCTAGAGAGAGAAATACCATTTGACCTAGCAATCCCATTGCGTATATATCCAAAGGAATCGAAATCATTCTATTATAAAGAAAAATGCATGTGCATGTTCATTGTAGCACTATTCACAGTAGCAAAGACATGGAATCAACCTAAATGCCCATCAATGATGTATTAAATAAGGAAAATGTGGTACATATACAATATTGAATACTATGAAAAAGAAGGAGATCATGTCCTTTGCAGGGACATGAATGGAACTAGAGGCCATTATCCCTAGCAAACTAATGCAGAAACAGAAAACCAAATACCATGTGTTCTCACTTATAAGTGGGAGCTGAATGATGAGAACACATGAACACACGATGGGGGAACAACACACACTGGGTCTTGTCAGAGGGTGGGCAGGGGGAGGAGGGAGAGCGTCAGAAAGAATAGCTAACGGATAGTGGCCTTAATACCTAAGTGATGGGATAATTTGTGCAGCAAACCACTATGGAGCACGTTTAATGATGTAACAAACCTGCATATCCTGTGCATATATCCCTCAACTTAAAAGTTGGAAATAAAAAAAAAAAAATAAATTGGATTTCCATTTACCACTTTGATTGCCCTTACCCCTATCCGTATGTAAAGCAGCAGCAGGGTGGTGATTCTGAATGTTTCACGGGAGCAGTTAAAAAGACACAATGTGGGCCTGGTGCAGTGGTTCACGCCTGTAATCCCAGCATTTTGGGAGGCTGAGGCAAGTGGATCACCTGAGATCAGGAGTTCAAGACCAGCCTGACCAACATGGTGAAACTTCGCCTCTACTACAAAATACACACACAAAAAATGACCGAGCACAGTGGCTCACACCTGTAATCCCAGTACTTTGGGAGGCCGAGG
>NW_012098876.1:3820834-3821880 GCF_000951045.1 Mandrillus leucophaeus | reverse complement strand
CTTAATGTTTTAAGATTGGTAGGTTTTATTTGGATGACTGAGAATCATTTCAACATACTTAATGTTTTAAGATTGGTAGGTTTTATTTGGATGACACAGAGATAGAGGACAGGCAGGGAGAAGGCAGGTACAAGTCAATAAGTTTGAATAGTTCGTCTTTGAAACAGAAACAGACATTCGATTGGTTTTGTCAGTGAGCCTAGGAAATTTCTGATGTTGAAAAAGCAAAAACATGTACTTGATGGTCCAGACAAGTTTATGCACCAGAATGGGATTTAAATATCTAGCTGTAAAATTGTGTTGGAAACACACAGACACACACATGCTTTACTGAGTGAGAAAACGTGGTCACTGCTTGCAAGGAATTAAGGAACGCCATGCACTAATAATAACCATATTAAAACATGATAGTGATAGTTTGTTGTTTATATAAGCATTTGTGTGAATATGTATGAGTGTACATGAGAACATGTATGTGACTGTGTTTGTCTGGGTGTTATTTTAAAGGAAGGTAGGAGATGGCACATGTAACATAAGTAAGTTTGTTTTATTGGTTCCAAGGAAGGCTTTACATTTAATCTAAATTTCTCAAGAAAGATCCGTAGTAAAGATAGATATGATACTCTGGAGGAGAAAGGAATTAAAACCAGCAAACCTGACTAACCCAGAGCTTGGAGAACTAGGCTATGTTTCAATCAGTTTCATTTACAAAAAGTTTTTTTTTTTTTTTAAATTATTTTTCCATATCCTCGTCACCTTTAAAAGATTCCTCTATTCATTTATTTCTTCATTTATTAATCATTCGAACATTTTTAAGCAACAGGCACGTATCAACATTCTGTTTGATGGCAGAGATTCAAAGATGACTGTTCTAGATCACAGGACAATAAGCAAAGCCAAAAGGTACCCGGTAGGTAGGGAGAAAGGAAGACACCACAGAAGTGCACAGAAGCTTCCAATGATTGCCGTTAGAATGCAAGTTCAAATGCGTGAAACAGTTAAGTAAGAAACCCTGTCCCTACTAAAATACAAAAAAAAAAAAAAAA
>NW_012098876.1:3801255-3819112 GCF_000951045.1 Mandrillus leucophaeus | reverse complement strand
GCAACTTCTTAGAAGTTCCTGCTATAGCAGCAGAGCCTCTACCAAAGCAGGGGGACTTCGGGGAACCACTGGTTGTGGGATGTGCTGGGCATGAACATGAGCATGAACAGAGGAAAAGTGTCTGATTTAACTGGTCTCGGGTGAGGCCTGCACGTTGGGATATTTAGAGGCTCCCAATGATACTAATAAGCCAAGGTTGAAAACCACGTCTAGGCCGAACTGTGATTAATTTTTGCCTTCCACCTCTTTATCGATGTCCTCTTCCCCTTATGACCCGGCTGCCTACATGACTCAGTGGCGTCCACTTTCTCAGTGAATCTTCCTTTACCTCCATGTTGGCTGCCAACTTCAAGACTGCATGCCCCTCTGAGCAACTTGTCTCTAAAGAGAGGTATTTCTTTCCATGAGTTCCATTAAAAGTCCAAAGGAGAAGTTAATTGGCCTGACTTTGGACCATATGTGCCCATCTCTCAACCAATCACTGTAGCCGGGACAGTCATCCCTTTGCCCAGCCATGTTCCTATATCAGAGAAGCACTGCCGTGACAGATATTGGGCTAACTGATATATGACCCCCAATATTGGGTTTGGTGCTCACTATTGTTAATGCATATGTTAAGGGTTTCATTCTAATCATCTGCAAAAAAGTGGTTGTTGTCTTTAAAATGTTACCAAAACTAATCTTTTAGCAAGAATCTTACCAGAGTAAAATAGCTCTTGCTACCTGTATTTTTAATCAGCCTGTGTATAGAGCAGCCCCAGCTCCTCTTATTGAGCACTGATTGCTAGGGAAAGCAAAAAGTTATAGTGGAAAAACTACTGAGGTCTCCTCTCTAATTTGCCCGTGTCTGCCTCTAACTAGCTCTGAGGTCTTGGACAAGTCCTTTAACAGTTCTCTATCAGCTGCTTAGGCTGTGAAATAGAGGTAAACATACCTGTCTATTTTATAGAGGTATTGTGAGGATTAAATGAGATAGTGTTGATGAAGTAATTTTGAAAAGTGCATCAATGTGCAGCCATAAAGTTTTATTCGTATTTACTGGCTAGCCAAATGGGATTAGCTGTTATAAGTAAAGGTAAACATCCAAATGCATATGTTCAGATGATTATTTTTACTATACATTTTCTCCCGATACATATTTTTCTAGTTGCAGATCTGATTGGCTTGTATATTCTGTCTTTGCTAAAACAGAATTGTATTGAAAATCTTAAAATGATTTTTTCCAGTAATCATTCCTAATCATTGTGATGCCAAAATTAAAACAAAAAATATGTAAAACCAAACTGCATTCATATGGGAATATACTCAATTTAGTTTCCAAATAAGCTCAGTGGTATTTGGGATACTATCTCTCATTTGATTTCTATAACCTTTGAAACAAGTTTGCTGACTTAACTTTCTCAGCCTCCAGAGCATTATCTCTATCTTATCTGCAGAGAGATTTTCCTTTGAGGTCAATCTCAAACTTACAGCCTTCTTTGGATCTTCCATGGTAAAACTCCTTTTGCCATTCTCTGTGCTTTCTTCTTGAGTTTCCTGAGCACCAAACACACACATATATATGTACATACAGGAATGCAGGGACATAGGTCCTTGCATATAGTGCAAGTTACATTTTATAAAGGTAATTTGTTAAATGGTATTTCTCTAATTCTTAAAAGCAATGACTCAATGTATTATTCTAACCTCTTGTACCTAAGAGGTTATATACCTGTAATCCAGTAAATCTTGAATGCATGATAGAATTAGAGAATTTTCTAAGTTGATAAGAAGTTAGCGTAACAAGAAAAAATGGGTCTTTTATTTTAGATGAATAGAGAAATTTGCCTCTGTATTAGTTCGTTTTCACGCTACTGATAAAGACATACCTAAGACTGGACAATGTACGGAAGGAGTTTTATTGGACTTACAGTTCCACGTGGCTGGGGAGGCATCATAATGATGGCAGAAGGTGAAAGGCACGTCTCACATGGCAGCAGTGCATGGAAACTCCTCTTTTTAAAACTATCAGATCTCATGATACTCACTATTACGAGAGCAGCACAGGAAAGACCTGTCCCCATGATTCAATTGCCTCCCACCAGGTCCCTCCCACGACAAGTGGGGATTCAAGATGAGATTTTAGTGGGGACACAGCCAAACCATATCAACCTCATTGACTGAACAAGTATTTGCTGAATATACTGTATAGCAGGTATCAAGCTGGTTATGAGATTTATCAGTGAAGACCACAGAGCCTGCCTTGATCCGCATTGAGGTAGACAAACAACACATTAATAAATCATTTCAGTCTGTGATCAGAGCCGTAAAGGAAATAAGCAAGGGGTGGGAATAGAAAATAATGAGGAAGACTTAATTTAGTCAGCATAGTCAGGAAGGACATGCCTGAAAAATGGCCTTTCAACTGAAACCTGAAGAAATAGAATGAATTTGCTTTGCAGAAACGCAGAGGGAGGACATTTCGGACAGGGGGAAAGAGGAAAAGAGTATGGGGACTTGCAAGAAGAGAAAAGGAGTAGGAAAATGTGGGGCTTTTACGAAGTTTAAAATGAATAGTGGGTACTATATTATTCAAGGCCTTTCAGCCAGGTTAAAGAATAAAGAATAGTAAGAATCTAGTAGGTATTTAGTAGGGGAATCATACACATACACGTACATCTGCAATACTGTTATAAAAATTACAGGATATTTCTTAAAAATGTCTTAAAAATATCCTGTAATTTTTATAACATGTTAGCTTATTATAAATATGGTTATTGGCATGACAAAGAATGCCAATATTTTCTACTGTCTTTCATATGCTGCTCTACATATTTTGATATATACTAGTTACAAAGCCAGCCATATAAGTTAAAGTGGCATAATTGTAAAAAATCTAAATCGTAATGCTTATAATGTGCTTAGTATTGTTCTAATTATGGTAAGTTGCATTGCATGTGTTACCTAATTTTAATTCTCACAACAAGCCTGTGACATAAGTATTGTTTTGTTACCATTTCACAGATATGGAAACTGAGTCGTAGAGGGATTAAGTAAATTGCCATGTCACACACATTTGTAAGTAAGGGATGGAGCCAGGATTAGGGCAGGTCAGTAAGGCTCAAATCCCATAGTCAAAATCAGTGGTACTCAAAGTGTAGTCCACAGATTGATGCCAATTTGTGAATTATTTGTCACTAGTCTATGATAAATACAGAAATTGGAAGTAAATGTGTGATGATTGGCCTTGTCCTGTTGAACAAGTATAGACCACTTTGAGTATAGTGTGGAATTGCACGTGATGTGAACTGCATATGAGTCAGGAACTGTAGGAACACATTTCTGTTCATGATGGATTGGAGATAAATCGTCCTTCACCTCAGATAATTCAAAAGTAATGCTCTAAACTACATGTTGTGCCACCATAGATGAAATAAGGTGTTAAATCGTCTCTCCTGTGTCTCCTGATACTCCACGTGATACATCTTGTGCAAAAAGTGCCGTTTGTAATTTGCCTCGTGGAATTCATTTTATTTTATTTTTCTCATCTCTTGGACCTATGAGGAAGTGAATATGAGAGAAAGATCCAGAAAGGGGAGAGGTCGTATGACCTCCTACTCTCCACTGGCAGTAATAAGTAGTAGTTTGGGTTCCATAGTATGATAGTCACTTTCCTGCAATCATTCTGCAATACCTCTGGAAATTGTGAGCCTATGAGAGAAGCAAGAAAGTGTTAAGTGCTAAATACTTATCAACATCCTAGCTGGTCAAGTGGTCCAGAAAATTTGAGCACAGTGTTAATTGGACCAATGATATGTGCTACCTTTTTTTTCTACTGAGGTAATAACATACTCTTCTAGCTGTAACCTACCAGCTTACAGAAATGGGGTTGGTTTTGAGGTTTGGGTAGATCCCTGTAATCTTATAACCCTGAAGTAGGGGTGGGGGGTGCTGAAGAGAGTTTCACAGTGCCATCTTTGTATGTAAAAATGGCTCAATTATCCTCAAGTGAAGAAATAATGTAAAAAGACCAGAAGTAGTGCTTTTTCTACTATTTTGCAGAAAATTAGTGTTAGCAGCACATTATTCAGAAATCTTTATCTTTTAATTTAATATGCTAACCCTTAACATATCTGCCTCTGCCCTGTTGCTCTAACTTGAGACGTTGATTTTGTTCCCTTAGCTAATGACTCTCTCTGGGTCAGACATCACATATGTGGCACCTGGGTGGAAGTGATGAGTTCATTTTTGTCTTTTTGTTATTGTTATTAACATCACCTCATGTGTTTGGTATTGTGTGTTGGCTGTCGAACCAGATTCCTCTTCCTTTCCTGAAAGAAAACAGGGCCTAGCACAGGAACAGTTTCTATCTTTCTTTCCTTCCCTGTCTATCTCTTTCTTTCTTCCTTAACTGAGGAATTAGGAAACTTCTGATGAAAAATCAGTATCATAGTTTTGAGTAAATATTGTGAGTAGACAGGCATTTCCTTGCAGTTTTGAATAGAATCATACCCCTAATAAGGACATTCTGAAGGCTTATAATTCGCACAAAGTCCAGATGTTTCTATAAACAAGGCACACATGGAGGTACAATGTGGAATTTTTGAAAGACGTTTAGTTCCCATGTTGTCTTAGTCAAAAACAATGAAAATTTCATTTCCAGTTAACTAGCAATTACCTTCAGTAGAAGACGAACATCTTCCTTGGGGAGTTTGCTTCATGGATAGTAAATGGAAACAGACAGCAGTTATTCTTCAGCACACAATGGCATGAATGCTCCCACATATATAATATGTATATGTAAAAGCATGGAATTGTACAGTAGTGATTTCCTCCTCCACACTTACTACTTCCTGCCTCTTTGGTGTTGCAAGCTTTTGTCTGTTGTTTTAGTATTTAAATTGCCTCACTTAAGAAATGTGCCCATTATGTATGGGGGAGAGGAAGGGTTTCATGAAAAACGAATGCTCTGAAGTATTTGAAATTCTTCTATGAGCACCAAAGCACTGAAACTCACACTGCTGTGTTCACCAAAGTCCTAAAAGCAACACGTTGTTTTGACTTTAAGAAACAGTAACGAAATTATAAAGTCATCTAACATCTTTCCAATTTTAACATAGACTCTAAATATGTACCAATTCAGTATATTTTTTTTCATTTATATATCCGTCCTATACTACCACCGCTTAAACTAACACAAAGTTGTTCTTTACAGTTTTAATATAGAATCCAGAGATGACATCCTGGATTTATTTTTTCTCCTGTTTCTTTTTATAACCCTATTTAAGCAAATTAACAGTATCTGGGTTGATTAATGAAAAAGCCGCACATACTCATAGGCTCATCTGTATGTACATATTATGAATGACCCCTCTGATCAGGAAATCAAACAGCAAAATGAGAAAACCTGTTCGCTTGTTCAGTGGGTCAGGTGCAACTGTCAAAGAGAATGGCTTGGGGAACTATACACTTCACCTGTGCTCTGGCCTGTCCAGCCCCACAAGCAGCCTCTAAGGCAGGAGGGTCATAGATGATATATTCTGTTAAAATAACAATGCCTTTCATTTTTAGGGCACTACTTCTATTGGGAAAATGATCTTTTCCAAGATAGCGATTACCAATGTGAATCCATAAATAAGTTAAAAATTACGTTTTTTCATCATAAGAATTGACACTTGAGTGGAAATATTCCTCTGATGAGCCTAGCTTGGTTTTCTCTCACCACTTGTCTTTGTAGGAAGAGTTACAATGCAAAACTGTCCTTTTTGATTTTGCCACTGACATTGAATGCAAATATTTTGGCTGTCAGTCTTTCCTGATGCTACTTACCCCTCGAAGATGGGAAAAAAACTGAAGAAAGTTATTTCTGTAATCTTAATATTTCTTTCATGACACTTGTGCATTGATTTGCCAAGAAGGGTAAACAAATCAATGCAGATGGCTAGTTAAGTTTACTGTGGTTCAGACTCAAATTGTTGTATGTGGATGTACACTTGGAGCCAAGGAATAGGGATATATTGTTAGCGTAAAATATCCAGTTCCATACTAACTTATGAACCCTTTCAGGTCATTCATCTCTTTCAACTTCATTTCCTGTCACTTCACTTAGTACCTGGCAATGTATTGTATTGTGATAGCTAAGAAAATGTGTGCTCTGGACTGTGACTATCCAGGTTCAAATTTTTGCTCTTCTACTTACTAGCAATATGATCCTGGATCATAAGTTTTCAGTGACCATAAATTTTCAGTGTCTTTAGCTGTAAATTGTGGGCAATACTGTTTTATTTAACTCATAGAATTATTATAAAGATTGAAAAGGCAAAGTGTAAAGTACTCAGCCCATAGTGAGCAATCAGTATAAGTTAACTATACAATAAGTCTTTACTCACCAAATTTTGAAATAAACTGTTACCTGAGGTGGTTGGTAATTATGAAATTATAATGGAAGAGAGCTGGGCACAGTGGCTTGGCTAGGCACTTTGGGCAACCAAGCAAGGTAGATTGTTTTAGCCCTGGAGTTCAAGACCAGCTGGGGCAACATGGTGAAATCACATATCTACAAAAAATACAAAAATTAGCCAGGCATGATGAGCTGTGCCCATAGTCTCAACTAATAGGGAGGCTGAAGTGGGAGGATCTCTTGAACCCGGGAGGTCGAGGCTTCTGTAAGCCGTGATCACACCACTACACCCCAGCCTGGGCATCAGAGTGAGATTCTGTCTCAGGGGGAAAAAAAAAAAAAAGAAAGAAAGAAAAGAAAAGAAATTATAATGGAAGAGAATCTGAACCTGAAGATGGAATTCTAACCTTGCTTAAGAAGTAAAGCATATACACCAAAAAAATAAATAATATTAAGCCAGAAAGACTCCAGACATAGGAAATAACATCTGACAGAATTTGAAAAAGAGTAGTGAAGTGAAATAGAGGCCCACAGCTCCTCTTTTCTGGTCTAAAACATTTTATTGAACTACCTGTGTCATAAAACAGGGGGAGAAGTTTTGCTACCGATAATGATAATTCAATGCCTTAACTATATTAATATAGCAAGTGTGACTCAAGGATGTCTGGAGTCTAAATAAAAAGGTCTGAGAAGAGACATGAGTGTTTCGGAGGTTTAGAGCTGTGAAGCCAATAAGTGGTTTCCGGCCTTCCCAGGCCACTCTGCATAAAGCATCCTCGCTCTCTGAGGGCCTCTGACATTCCTCAGTGTTGTGAGCGGGGAAGAGAAAAATGCTTTTTAGTTGGCTCAGATTACCTTGTTCCGGTTAAATGAAAAAGTATTAACGTACGTTTCTTGTCACCACAATTCCAGCTGTCCTAGTCAGTGCTTTTGGAGCAGAGATGTATGATCTTATAACTCCTGAGGTTAAAAACGAAATGTGTTGCCGAGCAAACCTCCTCATCTTTGACACCCTGTTTCCTGGCTCTTGCATGTGACAGGAAGGTAAAAAGGTAAAGACTAAACAATAGATACTCCTCAGTGAGTGGTTAGTCCAACATTACCTGATGGTATCTAGTATTTGCCGTTCTGAAAGATGATCAGAAAGCAAACCCCTTAAAGAGAAAACTTAAGGAGATTTGTTTTGGCAGGCTATTCTGGAGCACATGTTAAAGTGACCACAGTTGTTTTTAATGCCCAGCAGACCTTCACAACTAATCCTATTACCACAGGACTCCCAGGACTGTCTGGTTAGCACTCAGGCTCTAATCCTCACAGATTTGTCCACTCCTTTTTCTGACCCCACAACCAATCCCTTCCCTTGGGCTCTCTGGAACTTGGTCATACACAAAATCTCCTTGATCCTCAAATTTTCCTGAATTTCTTGGTTTCACTTTTTCACTCAAATTCAAACTTGGATACCCCAGAAGACACTACTTCCTCTAAGCCACCTCAAATTGGGGGAGTATACCTGCTGGTGCCAATGGGCCTTCATTATTGTAGTTTCAGATCATTCTCATTCCATCTTCTGTGCAACCCTCCTCTATGAGTCTCGTGGGTCTTCAGACTATGTCACTCACTACCTCTCCTTTCTTCATTCACTGTATCCTGTACTGACCTTGTCATATTCTTGGAAATTTTTACATCGTGGCCTCTCCATTCCTTGACTTCTTCTCCTCCACTGATTTTATTCATATTCTACCTCAGTCACACATGCAATGGACATATCCTAGACTCTCTCATTACCAAGTACTAAAACCCTTCATAATTCCTATCTCAGGCATCTTACTTTTGGGTCATTTGTTCCTGTTTTAGCAGCTCAACACTTTGACCATTCTGATACCAACACTTTTTAAAAAAAAAAATCTCGTTATGAACTATTGCATCTATTAGTTTTTCTTTGTTGCTAATTTTCCTCATGTCCCAGCATCTCTCTATACTCTGCTTAGATTTCGTGAAAAGCCATTATTTCATGAAGAACCATTCCAAACTACCAATGTCTGTATCCTTATACCCTTCCTTATATAAACTCCATTGTCCCTCTCTCTCCTTCCTTTGAACGACTCTAGTAAAATACTAATTCTGGTATATCCAATTGACTTTTGTTTTATCTGTATGTACACACCTGAACAGAGCTGGAGAAAAGCACTCTATCCTGCCTAACAGTCTCATAACAGTCTCATTTTAACAGCGTGACCATTCACTCACCTTAAGTGGGTTCTCGGTGCTGCCGCACAACCTATTACATTTTTATAGTCTGTTTATTCTCCCACTCCATAATGATGACTATTTTGTACATTTTCTCTCCTTTCTACTCCTCAATAATTATTCCAGCTGATAACTTTACTATTTCATTAAAAACAGAGAATCAGTGGAAAGAGAACTTCAAAACAATCTCACTATAACACCTCCCAACCCTTCCATACTACCAACATCTATATCCTGATACTCTTCTTTCTTTCATGTTGCTGTGGATGAATCATGAGTGTCCTTCCTAGCAAAGGTCATCTCTTCTACTCGTGCACTGAATCACATACCTCTTCCCTATACAGAGCAGCAATTGTTACTCTCCTGAAACATCACTTATTTTTTTTTCCTTTTCAACTGAGTTATTTCTACCAGCATACAAACATGCTTCAATGCTTCCCATCTTAAGAGAAAAAAAGCTCTTGGCTCCATTTCATTTTCAGTGACTGCCTAATCTCTGCCCCATTTTAAAGCAAACTCAATAAACAAGAAGTCTCTACTCACTATTTCCACTTCTATTCTTCCTGTTCTCTCCTAAAGCCACTTCAATCATGTGTTCATGTCCACTACTCCAGCAAAATGATTTTTGTTAACGTCAACAAAGATCTTTATGTTGCCAGATCCAATGGACCAATTCCCATTTTTCATTTTACTTCAAAATCTTGGTAATATTTGATACCCTTGATCAACTCTTCTTTCTTAAAACTTGGATTGCGAGATACTCTTCTTTTGTGTCCGTCATTGCTTACCAGTTACCCCTTCTCAATCTCGTCGGCTTGCTTTGCCTTATTTCAATGTGGTAGGGGATTCTGGCTCTCAGTCCTTGGATCTCTGGATGTCTTTATCTTCACTCATTTCTTTTAGGAGCATATATAAATTTGCTTCTTTAGATATCATCTATGTCATGATGATTCTCAAATTTGTATCACTATAGTTGACTTCTCACCTAAACTCCGGACTTATAAAAAACTGAAACCTGCATTTTCATTTTGGATGTTAAATAGGAATTCCAAAGTTAACATGTTCAAAGCAAGTCATTATTTTCCCCAAACCTGCTTTACTTTTGGTCTTTACAATCACAAAGAAGAAACAACTCTATCCTTTTCACTGATTTAGCTAAAAGTTTGATTGTCCCCTTTTTTCTCACTTGTCACATAGAATTTGTCAGCAAATATCAATGGCTCTACTTGACCATTTCTCACATTTCCATCTCTATAATCCTGACCCAAACCTACATAATTGCCTGCCTGTAGTATGACAATATATTTTTAACTGCTAAACCTGCTTATATCCCTTCCTCACTACAATCTGTTCTCCAACCTGCAGCCAGAGTAAACGTTTTAAAATATATATATATATGACCAGGCGTGGTGGCTCATGCCCATAATCCCAGCACTTTGAGAAGCCAAGGTGGGCAGATCACAAAGTCAGGAGATCAAGACCACCCTGGGTAACACGGTGAAACCTCATCACTACTAAAATTACAGAAAAATAAAAATAATAAAATAAAATAAAATACATATAAATTCATGCCATGTTTTTCTGCCATGAACCTTCCAAAAGTTTTGCATCTCATTCAAAGTAAAAAAAGAAACTGTTATAAATATCCACACAACCTTGCTTCTCTTCTGTGTTACCTTCTTCTCTCCTAATTTACTGCATTCTAACAGTGCTGATCTCTTACCTGTTTCTTAGGCTAAGAAAACCCAAACATTTTTCCTACCAGTCCCACCCTCATTTATCTGTTTGGTTTATTTATTCAGGTCTCTGATGAAATGTAACTCCATCAGAAATAACTTCCCTAACCAAACTGTCTACACACACACACACATACACACACACACACACACACACGTATGTATGTATATTAAAAAATACATGTGTATCACCACTCCCTTTACCCCTAGCTTTTCATGTACCTTTACCTGCTTTATTTATCTCCATATTCTAAAATCACTCAAGATAGAGAAATAAATGGTTTGCTTGTTGTCTGACTCTGTGTAATAGAATATCAGCTTCAGAAAAGTGTGAACTTTTGTGTGTTTTATTCATTGCCAGATTTTTAGCACCTAGAAGAGTCCATGAGATATAGTAGATGCCCCATAAATATTTGGTGCATGTATAACTCACTGAATAAAGGTATATGAGCTTAGATTTGACTGTTTATCTTTTTTTTATCACTGCAGCGTGAAACCCAAGTTTGGTTTCCAGGAAGGCCAAGTTAAAGAAACAGTGTAATTAGAGTGTTAGAGAATTTGGCATTGAGAAAACACCACTTTGCCCCCCGCCGCCAATCTGTGCACTGGCAAAATTTTTCTGTTGAAATAAGATACTACTATTTTCTTACAGAAAGAACTTGCAGACCTCATGTCTCCCTCCCATTTATGTAGACACACCGTCAGGCAGTTTAGCTCAGTATTGATCTGAGAATTTGAGAGGAATCCTCTCTTGATTTTTTTAAATTTAAAAGTTTTATTTAATTGAATCCTTTTGGAAAATTATCCTACCTTAGGAAAAATAGTGAAGACGTAACAGCAGAATCAGTTTGGTGCTCCCTTTAGACAAGCAAAAAATACAAGTGTACAGAAGATCTGACTCTCACTGTCTTCTCTTCCCCTCTGACTGCCCAGGGATATCTCTGAGCCATGGGTTCTCATTTTTCTTCTTTGCCATTAGTTCGGCTTTTTTTATTTTCTCTGTTAAAGCACTCCACCCTTGAGATTGCTGTAACAGTGATCTCAACCTCTGATAGGACAAGTTTATAAACTTAATGAGGAAAAAATGGGAAAAAAGGTTACTCTTCTGTTGCAGAACTGCACTTGGCTTTATGTTTGCTGACTGTTCACCGGCATTAGGGTACCTGAACAAGTGTTTTATCACAGAGAATGAACAGTTGAAGGATGTTCACAACGCATCAAAGATCCTTAGGCATAATTTTTATGTGAACTGGGCATCCTTAAATACATTCTTACTCCATGATCAGATTACCAGGCACTGCAGGTCACACTCACTATCTTGATTCAGCATCTCCCATCTGGCCGTAGTTGAATTTTACATTGAGTTGGATGGTGATAAATACGCTTAGCCAAAGTATCTTCATTGCTTCTGAAGTTCTCTGTGGTGATAAACACTGGCTGGAACTAGGGAAGTTGGCCCCAAATAAAACAATAGCAATAATCCCCAGACTGCTTGAGTAGTGGCAGTCTTTATTCTTGTTCACTAAACGGAAGTTGTAGTTTAGTTTTATTTCTCTCATGAGGCTCTGCTGTTTGAGCACTCAGCTTGGGGGCCATTGAGTGCTTATTAGTGGTAGCTCCAGAATTGCTTCATAGGGGTAGAAATAGGGAACAGGAGGGCTCCTGGTGGGTGGAAAGAAGGGTAAGGGACTGCTACTGAAAGTGGTCATTATGCTTTATTTGGATTTTATACTTGTTTGTGATGACTTTGGTAGGGATTGATAGGCAGTGCATGTGCTGATGGAGATAAAAGAGGCTCTAAAAGACCCCTCGTACAAAACCCCTTGATATCACTCCTGTGAAAAAAATAAAGTTTTGATTTTTGTTTGCATGGCTTTTATCAAATTCCATTTTGAATGAGTAACAAAGCTATGGGAGACTTTTTAAACTCTTTTGAAAATTGAAGATTGTAGGAATCCCCCTAGACAGCTTGGGGATTTCCAAATTCAAGATGAAATGTTATTGTTCTAAAATAAATAGATTTCGGAAATGTGGTTTTGACATTGTATTTACCAAAAAAAAGTTCTATTGCTACATATTTAAAGAGATATTTTATTATTTAAAAAAGTCAAATAAGCTGGGAAGGCCCTGCCTATTAATGCATTTCATTAAATCTAAGATGCTTTTGATTATAATGTAACCTGTTTTAATGTACTGCTAAGAAAAAAATCTGCCAATTAGCCTCCGCTTCAACTATAAGAAGCATCTCCATATCAAAGTTTATTTGTAAAAAAATGAAAAGACATGCCTTTGAATTTATGAAATATAATATATACAACCTTTCTGGAGAGCCCCGTGGTTGATTAGTATATCTTTAGTTTTGAGAAATACCGCGGTAAAAATATCTGCTAAGATTTCTTTATACTAACATTTCCCAAACCACCTGATTAGCATTTGAGTTTTTATCACACCACTCTGCCTCATAACATTTGTTAGAATTTCTTTGGCTCTTTCACTGCCAAGTTGCCTTATTGTGAGGAGGCATTGAAAATTAGGATTCACCCATAACTCACTGCCATGCCCAACGAAGGCATTGCTGCTGGAGGCGTAGTGGACACTAACGCTGCTTTACAAGAGGAGCTGAAGACCAGCCTCATCCATGACAGCTACCATGGGGAATTTGTAAAGTAGTTACAGTCTTAGACAAAATCCACGCCCATCTCTGTGTGTTTACATTCAACTATGAGCTTTGTATGTCAAGTTGGTGGAGGCCCTTTGTGTTGAACACCAAATCAACCTAATTAAGACTGATGACACCAAGAGACTAGAAATCAACAGAGGGGGAAAACCCCACAAAATGGTTGATTGCAGTTGTGTAGTAGTTAAGGTCTATGGCAAAGAATCTCAGGCCAACCATGTCATTAAAGAGTGCTTCAAAGCCAGAAATGAACAAATAAAATATTGGCTCAAAAAAATTGTTTGAAAATAACATGGAATATTGTCCAATACAAGCATGGCAAAAGCAAGTTATCTATTGAAAGATTTGAAGAAATTCTGAGAAAGAAAAGAAATAAAAGACAAACTTGAAAGAAAATAGATGGAGCAAGCCAGGTAGAACAACTGTTAAGAATCCAGAAAAAAACAAAAATCAAAGTAACTATTCCAAACAAGCTATCAAATTTGTGTGAGAAACTATGATTTCACTGAGAAGAGTTCAATTAGAAAAATGGTAGAAAGGAGATTAAGACTTTGGTGAGAGTTTATGAAGAGTGACACAATTGAAAAAGCTATTATCGTTATTAATACAGTCTTAGCTGTAAGCATATACCTTTTCCTAGAATGCTATTTCAATCTGACACCAGACGACAACCAAAATTATATTTGCATAAGTCATATGGGAAGGGTTGGGGGAGGGAGAGATGTGGCTCATCCTTGGGAAACGATGTTCATGTCAGCTTTGCAGTCTCTACTGTCTTATCTGTAAATTAGGGATGAGCAAAATTGAACAAGATATTTAGTTTTACAAAAATAGTCATGCATATTATATAAAAATATGATTATTTTTGTAAAACTACAGAAATGGAAATCGATGACATGCAACTCATTGACAACTAAATGAGTTGTATGAGATTGATTTTTAACATAATAGAGGAATTATAGCCGTGATAAATAAAGTTAAATTAAGAAAACGTAGAGGCCAGGCATGATGGCTCACACCTGTAATCCCAGCACTTTGGGAGGCTGAGGAGGGTGGATCACTTGAGGTCAGGAGTTCAAGACCAACTTGGGGAAGATGGTGAAACCCCATCTCTATTAAAAATACAAAATGTAGCCAGGCATGGTGGCACAAACCTGTAGTTGCAGCTACTTGAGAGGCTGAGTCATGAGAATCACTTGAACCCGGGAGGCGGAGGCTGCAGTGAGCCGAGATCCTGCCACTGCACTCCAGCCTGGGTGACAGAGCGAGTTCCTGTGTAAAAGAGAAAAAGAAAAAGAAAACGTAGAGAAAAATAAAAGGTAAGATCTATTGCCAAATATATGTAAAACATATACAAACCAAATGAATATGTGCATGATACTACCTGAAATAATCTTATTTTTTGGTTACTTGTTTATTCCATCTCATCCACCTGGAAAATATCACTCATGAGTGGAGACTTTCTTTTATTCATCACTGTATCCCAGCTCTTATGGTTAGTTCCTGGAATACAGGAGTCATTCAGTAAATATTTATAAAATAGTTGCAAAGTAAATGAATACAGTAATGACATATAATTTAACCCCACCATTTACTATTTATTATAATCTGATACTGTGTCCTCCTTAAAGCTTTTAAACCTTTGGTTAGTAGATAACATTTTTCTTTGGAATTTTTTAAAATCACAAATAACAAAATATTTTAAACTGCAAACCGTGACTCTATAGTGGAGAGAATGTTACACACACAGACATACACACACACACATATGCACACACACACACACACATATATAAATTGCCTTAATATGTTTGCTCACAGTTATACATCCATGATGGTAAGGATGACAGAAGAGAATCTACTGCTATGTTGGGTCAGGTGAAAAGAGATCATGCCAGTCACTTCACTGCAGTTGCCCTTTGCCACATTACAAAATGGCTTAGTGTCTGCAGAAAAAAAAAAAATGAAGACTTATCTTCTCCCCATTATAATTTTTCATCTAAAGGTCAGGGTCAGATTCACCCTGCTGAATGTTTTTCCCTCCTTTTTGTGAAAGAGCCACTATTTCCACAGGTTGCTTTAACAATGAGTAAACTTTTGTTGGTTTATGTGTGAAAACTACACTGCAGAGGTGAAGCTACATCTTTGAAAGTCAGTGGGGATGAAACGATGTCTCGGCAGCCCAAGGATATGACCCATGTTGTTTTCTATTGTAAGATGAAATTTAAACTTCCAAAATGTTTTTATATGTGAATATGTACAAAGGACTATATTAAACTTTCTGTTACTTCGCATTCTAATACTGCCTCCGAAAAAGTAAATCTTTTAAAAGGTTTTATTTGAGTGTTTTTCTTCTTTCTTACAAAACCAGAAAGTTGATTTAAAATGTCATGTATTTCAGTGACAATCTTCAAGGCAATCTGGTTTGCTTTATTTTGTAGCATCACAGTGTTTGTGCTTAACTATTAGCAGAACATAACCTTTTCTATGACTTGTAATATAATGTACTGTGTGGACTTATGATGGGTAGAGCCCATCTCTATGTGTGTATAGTCACTCATTCAACATTATTAGGTCCACTCTGTGACCCAGAAAGTATTTTAGATTCTGCGAATTAAAAAATGCATGGGACTACCCTCCAGGAACTCATGGTCCAGGATATGAAAACAATATGCAAATCAATACAGCATAATGTATTCAAGAAAATGTATTAGCCGTTTGAAATTTCTGTAAATACAGTACAATGCTGAAGAATTAAAGAATCTGGCAGAGATGGCTTAAGAGGTATATATTGCAAACTGTATGCACACACACACACACACACACACACAATTAATTTAATTATTCAATGGAAAAACATCAGAAGGAGAAAATAAGGGCTAGTGGATGATGAACTGCCCTGATGCCACTTAATAGTATCATATTTAGCAAAACCAGGTTTATCACATAGGACAAAACACTGATTTTATTAAAATATAAGTCAGGTTATGTGACTCCTGTGCCCCAAACCATTTAAAAATTCCCCTAAGTCCTCACAGTGGCCTCTAAGGCCCTCTGTGATCTTTCCAGGCGCTCCCCTCCCCCCCAGTTCTTTGATTGCCTCTCTTGTTACTTTTCTGGTTCAGACTGCTTCAGCCACAGTGGCTTCTTTGCCGGTCCTCAAATTTGGCCTTGCTTCAACTCTTTTGCACTCTGCATTCCCCGTGTTGGGAATGCTCTTTCCTCGCATAGCCACACCTCCTTCCAGACTTTGTTCAAAAGGTCAATCGAGTCTGCTCTGGCCACCCCACTTACATTCACAAACTGCCTGTCTGGCACCTTTCAGCAATGCCACCTCCCAATCTCCCAGTATTACTCTGTTTAGTTTTATGTATGCTGGGTTGGGAGGGTTAATCTATAAAGAATAATACATGATCTGTTCAAATCCTCATTACCGCTTTCTTATCTGAATGTGAAAAGCATCAGGAGCCATTTATCAACGTATCCCACTCTTCTCCCTTGCTAGGCATTTTCTACCACGAGTTTTTTCTAGCCACCATTGGAACTAACCTACAGCAAACTTCTGGAATTAGGTATTAGCTTGTCAACTGACAATACCCACATGGATGTGCATCTGAAATTTGTGTGTGAGTGCGTTTTATGTATGTGTTTGTAAAACGGCATGTAGGGTATGGGAAAAACACTGGGTCAGTGGTCATAAGAAATACTTAGGGTCAAATCTCCATCTGTAACATGGGGGTAATTCCTATTCTAGCTAACGCACAGAATTTCTATTAGATAAAAATGAGTTAGTATAACACCTTATATTTTTATAAAATGTTCCACTTTCAAAAGCAATAAGCAAGTAACCATTGTTTTCAAGTGAATCATTGTCTTAATTTTCTCAAAAACATTGTTGGCATTCTTTTAATGGTTAAATTAAAAACAAAGACATGTTTCAGGTATTAATGGTAAAATTTAGATTCAGAGAAGGTCAGTGACTTATCTGTGAGCAAACTGCTACTAAGTAATAAAGGGTTCTCTGTTGGTGTTGAGTGTGTTTCCTGCTCCAACTTTTCTTCCCACATAAATAGTGAGACACATAATGGGGTAAATATGGATAGAGGCTGGAATTATTGGAAATCAAAGTAAAAAAATATCCATGGACGTTAACTCTAGGGAAGAAAGTTTGATGAGGAGCAAGATATTTGCATAGTCTTGAGACATCTCTTCATAAATTGCTTTTTAGTTGCAAGCTGAAAAATTGTAACTATACAATGGAAACATTAGATAACAATTTGACCAGATGATGAACATCATCATTGAGGCCCAGGTGGATATCATGTGCCTATGGGTATGATTCTCTGAGAAGGGCACAATATAACTTATGTATGTTCCAGCCAGGGATCATGCATAATCTGAATTTAATTACAAAGAAACATTAGATAAATTCAAAATAAAGAGCATTCTTAAATTTTAAAAAAGCCTATATTCTTAAAAAATGTCAATATCACAAAAGACAAAAAAAAAAAAAAAAAAGAAAACAACCACAGATATGTTCCAGGTTAAAGGAGACAAAAGAGACATAACAATTAAATGCTCTGTAACTGGATGCTGTATGGCAAGATGGAAAATGCTGTTATCATTATGGGATTAAATGGCAAAATTGGAGTGCTAATTCTAGATTATTGTATCAATGTTAGATTTACTGATACTGATAACTGTACTATAGTCATATAAGTGAATATCCTTATTCCTGGAAAACTCATGCTGAAGTTATTAGGGATAAAGAACCATGATTTACCAATTTTACTCTTGGACGGTTCAGGAAAAAAAAAA
>NW_012098876.1:3773733-3801205 GCF_000951045.1 Mandrillus leucophaeus | reverse complement strand
GAATCATTGTCTTAATTTTCTCAAAAACATTGTTGGCATTCTTTTAATGGTTAAATTAAAAACAAAGACATGTTTCAGGTATTAATGGTAAAATTTAGATTCAGAGAAGGTCAGTGACTTATCTGTGAGCAAACTGCTACTAAGTAATAAAGGGTTCTCTGTTGATGTTGAGTGTGTTTCCTGCTCCAACTTTTCTTCCCACATAAATAGTGAGACACATAATGGGGTAAATATGGATAGAGGCTGGAATTATTGGAAATCAAAGTAAAAAAATATCCATGGACGTTAACTCTAGGGAAGAAAGTTTGATGAGGAGCAAGATATTTGCATAGTCTTGAGACATCTCTTCATAAATTGCTTTTTAGTTGCAAGCTGAAAAATTGTAACTATACAATGGAAACATTAGATAACAATTTGACCAGATGATGAACATCATCATTGAGGCCCAGGTGGATATCATGTGCCTATGGCTATGATTCTCTGAGAAGGGCACAATATAACTTATGTATGTTCCAGCCAGGGATCATGCATAATCTGAATTTAATTACAAAGAAACATTAGATAAATTCAAAATAAAGAGCATTCTTAAATTTTAAAAAAGCCTATATTCTTAAAAAATGTCAATATCACAAAAGACAAAAAAAAAAAAAAAAAAGAAAACAACCACAGATATGTTCCAGGTTAAAGGAGACAAAAGAGACATAACAATTAAATGCTCTGTAACTGGATGCTGTATGGCAAGATGGAAAATGCTGTTATCATTATGGGATTAAATGGCAAAATTGGAGTGCTAATTCTAGATTATTGTATCAATGTTAGATTTACTGATACTGATAACTGTACTATAGTCATATAAGTGAATATCCTTATTCCTGGAAAACTCATGCTGAAGTTATTAGGGATAAAGAACCATGATTTACCAATTTTACTCTTGGACGGTTCAGGAAAAAAAAAAAGTTTTTAGATAGATGAACAAATAAATCTAAATCTAGACAGAGCAGTACATTTTAAAGTAAATAGGGCAAAATGTTGTAGGTGAATCTAGAGAAAAGATATATTCTTGCATTTTCTTTGTACTATTTATGCAACCTTTCTCTGTTTGAAATTATTTCCAAATAAAATACTTTTAAATATAACGAGGCACAGTAGTTGAGGCTTCAGTTTATTTGACTCATCTGAAAGAGTTTATTTTCTTTAGTAAATACCTAACTTAAAATCAGGCAGGGACGTTGTCTCCTGGGAAGGTAAGATGTTTCGTGCATAAAAATAGCAATACAGAGGTGTTTGATATGATAATATTTTACTGCGTTTTCATTTTTTATTATTTATTATTAATGAAATGCAGTTGTCTTTGTAGCCTGCTGAGTGTTTAATAATGAAATTGTGCATCATTCATTTTCAAATGTCTGTGCCCCATATGTGTTAGGAACATGAATTCAATATGCATTTCAAATCATTTTATAAGGAGAGAACTACAGATAAAGTTAACCAACTGATTCTCTTTAAATGCATGTTTATATACACAATTTCCAGGTTGACATGGCAGATTAGGAGTTTGTGTGTTATATGTAAAGTACTTATTCATTGAGCTTCTAGATATATGGTTTTAGACATCTACTTAAGTCCTCATAGTATAGCATGGTTTAGGAATATGTTTCCTATAGTCTATGATTGAATTTATTCAGTTTCAAAAACTGATTATATTCTTCCTTAAAATTCCAAGATTTTTTATGTAAATTCACATCAATTAGTTCTTAAGTTATAATGGTCCGATGCCCCAAATTGGCCTTGGTTTTAAATGCTTACTGTGTTAAATGGTTCTCCCAACTTTTACCATTGTACTCAGTATGTTCAATATAATACCTATCCTTGGATAATTTGGAATGAGAAAGTGAGACTAGTTTTAACCCTAAAGAGAGGAACAGACCCCTAAGATAGCCATGTCCCAAAACTCTTCCCCCTCACATGTCCTTATTCTCCCATGATTTCCTATTATCCTTTTGTTCTTCAACTTGCTCTTCACTCCACCCCCTTACAACTCTTCTGTTCTAAACTCCTCTCTATTGTATTCTGGGATGAGATCTTACTATGTCACTCAGGCTGGATTCGAACTCCTGGGCTCAAGCAATCCACCTGCCTCAGCCTCCTGAGTAGCTGGAACTATAGATGCATGTCACTGTGCATGGCTACATTTCTCTATTTTAGCCACAAGTGAGCTGCAGACAGGTGATTCTGTAACCATAGGGTCTTACTCTCCGATTAGTGACAGAATAAATAAAAGAGATGCTTCCATGATGAGCAAGTATTCAATCTATGATAAGGAAGGATATGAAAGAGATTACTTCTAAATCTCCTTATGGCCTTTGTGAAATTATACACATAGCTATTCTCAGTGCTGTTAGTGAATTTGCAGAATCTAGAACCCAGATTCCTTCTTTACAACTTAGTGGCTATATGAGCATCATGAATCAACATCTTTGAGTCAAAGACTCCTCATCTATCATATAGAGGTAATGATCAGACTCATTCAGAGGACTCTTCAGGGGTGTAAAATATGTCTAACATGCTATTTATATTGTCATTTTGGCCAGCAGTGTTATTTCTTTAATTTCACTTTTAGGAGAGTTTACTTCTTCAACACCAAGACACTCTTTACAGATCCTTTTTGGCTAGGGAGCAGGATGGATACAATTTGTGTAAAGGAGCTTACATACAAGTGAGGCAAATTCCTCTTCCTTTTTCTCTCTGGTCGTCAGGAAGGTCTCAAGGACCAGTGTCTCCTCAACTGCACATCCTAGAATCATGTGCCAGCTATTGGAGTAAATAAAATAATCTTTTAACTGATAATAAACAGATATTAGTTTGGCAAAAGTCAAATTTTTGTGTGTGTGATTTGAAAACTCTTCTGAATTAGAGATGAAAAGATCTTTCTCAGATCTTCCCTTTGGCAAAGTTGCAGCCAGAACACATGGTTATTGACCACCATAACTGTTGGTAACCAGGATGTATAGAAATGCTGTCAAGATGTCTTTGCAGTGAAATAGCGTTCTTAGTGCTTACAAGATCCTTGTCATGTGCCGCAAGTGCCAAGTGATGCAAAAAATGTTTACATGCCATGAATAAAATGAAAAGTGTGAACCTCAACCAGCCTATTTTTATAGTGCATCTACATACAAGGGGACACTTACAAAGAAGATAATGTAATTTAGGCTCTGGGAACTCAGCTTTAAGAGGACAATTGGTTTTGTTTTTATGTGTTTTTTTCTTTTTCTTTTTCTTTTTTTTTTTTTTTAGAACTTTCTGCTGTACATCTGGGAAATGCTTGTTGTGAGTGTGAATCACTCTGTAGCTCTCCTCAGCATTTCCATTTTGATATTTCCAGGCTGCCAGTGCTGTGCAGTGTTTCTGGCTGAAGCTTTGAAAAATCATTTTTTCCTATCAAGCCTCTTCTCTACTTTAGCCCTGCCTCATTTCGCTTTCTTGCCTCTGAAAGTTTAACCTCCTTTCGTAAACTGCAGGACATAATGACTTCAAACAAATAAAGTCCAAGTCTCAAACAGCTATGGCCCCACATGTGTGTATATATATATACACACACAAATATGCATAAATCCACACATCTATATATGTTTTCAACCCACAGGCTTGTATCAGTAATAGTTTGGTGGCAAAGTACCTGAATTTCAGGGTGGATTTCAAAAATACATTTCTTCCATTTTGTTGACTTAGGCACAATGTAATTGAGCACTGTGATTAACAAATACAGACTCTTGGCTATAAGCAAGAGCAAATCTATCTATTAAGAGCTTGAAGAAATTGAGGTTTATTTGCCTTTTATAAAAGAAGGCTAAGACAAATACTTCAGGAATGAATTGCTACTGAAAAGTTGCAAACATCCATGGCACTTCAGCTTTAGCCTCATGGTCTCAAAATAGCTGCCGAACTTCCAGCATCATGTGCTGATTACATCAATGTCCTGAATTTTGCCCATGTTAAAGGCTTCAATAAAGCCAAAGGGGAACAAAAGCCAAGTGGCAGCTCAATCTATTACCTTGATTAGAAAAGTAAGATTTTTTTTTAACCCAAGAGTATCTGCTCAGCCAATATTCAATTATGCCTTGTTGGCCAGAAGTGTCATAAAGCCACTCCTAGCTAAAGCACTGATAGGCAGGTAGAGAAGTAGAATGAAGGACAATGGCTACATCCGCAAACTAATTGTATTTGCCACAGATCCCAAGAGAATTATAGAAAATTGATTTTGTTTGTTTGTTTGTTTTGCTTTATTTTAGAATGGTCAAGGGAAAAAACTGTAGGGATAAAATTCTATACATGTACAAGGTTGCTGAATTCAGGTTTCAAAGATATGGAGCAAAAGTATGGCAAAGGTGTTGTAGATGCAGAAGCAGAAAGACTGGCACACAGAGCAGAATATTCAGCTAGAGGGGTAATAAATTGTTTACATGTCTGCTTTCCAGCCCATCTGGGGAAAAAGGCTTGATAAACCTATTGATACAATTAAATGATAACTGTATTTCATTCTGATATGAAGAGTTAAATTCAAGGCATATTTATGGACTGTCTACTGAGTTCAAAAGCACTGTGCTGACACCACAGACATTCTGACATATGTTACAATACGTCGGACCTTGAGGACGTTATGCTAAGTGAAATAGGCCAGGCACAAAAGGACAAGTACCGTACAATTCCACTTACATGAGATGCCTAGAGTAGTCAAAATCATAGATACAAAAAGTAGAAGAGCAGTTAGTTACCAGAGGCTGGAAGGAGGGAGAAATGGGTGTAATTTAAAGAGTAAAGAGTTGCAACTCAGGAGGATTAAAAGTTCTGGAGATGGATGGTGGTAGTGATTGTGCAACTGTGTGGATGCACTTAATGCTACTGAATTATTCATGTATTAGTGGCTGACATGGTAGATTTTATGTATATTCTACCAGAATAAAAAGCAAAGACAAGCAGAACAAAAGGGAGGTAGCTGCCATCAATTGGGAAAAAGACCTACTTATTCTTAAACCAGGTGGCATAATGAATAGGTGAAAATGGAAGATATAAATGACTGTGGGGATCAACAAGTTGAAAGGATCTTATCTGATTAGCCAAATGGATCTTTATAGATGTTTTCAAGTTTTACAGGTGAAATGATTGGGGCGATGATGAGAAATATCAGGAACTCCATGACACTTTCAAGGAAGAATAAGTCCACTCCTTTGCCTGAGTTTGTAGGATAGATTGTAAACAGGAGAGTTGTGGACTAGAAAGTTGAGTTTGGAGAATAAAAGAATATTGAGTTAAAAATGTAATTCATTGCAAAGTTGGAAACTATGGAAAGTTTTAGGGTAAGATCTTGATGTAATCAATATTGCTGGGAACTTAGTGAAGCAGTGCAAATAACGTGTGAGAGGGAGAGCAAGATACAATAACAGCTCTTGATTTTAACTGCTGGTGTCATATGGGATAAGATGAAGCAAAATTCAATGTTGATTCAGGATTCAATCCAGTTTGCTAGGAGTGGTCCCATTTTCTCCCAATAGGCATACCTATTAAAAAGAAAGAGTTTCCAGAAATTTCCCTCATTTATTGTCAAATCGCTCACATTAATATTATTTAAAATTTTGTATTTTATGTTGGTACAAAGATATGTTTCAGTAAGATATCAAATCATTAATACGGTGAAGTTATAAACTGTTATGTTTACCTCTACAAAAGAAACTTGAAATCTAACTAGGCTCTCCTGTGTTTACAGTCTCGGCGTTTACAGCCTAACATTTCTCAGAAGGATGAAGAGTTTCAGGACAATATATACCTCTTCATCATGAGAAGATATTTAATGCTCTCACTAGTACAGAGCTACAGGAAGGGATGTTGCTTCTGCTGACTACTGCTTTCTTAAACCTAGGGCATGTTTTAAGAAGAAAAGTTATAGCTAGACTAGGTTGGTTTTTCATCTAAACAGTGCTAGTCACTTTGGTGTCATAAAGGAGCATAGGTATATAGAATGACATAGGTGGGAACTTCTGAATGAAGATGAGGGATTGGAATCTGCCTTCTTTTCAAACTGCTTATAAGTAAAACCAAACTTAATTTAATTTTATTTAAACTTTGTGACACAGGTAGCTTCCCTTTGCAGAAAAACTTTAGCGCTTAGGTTTGTAGCATTTTCAGTGTTCAGACAGCTGCTACAATTCTTTACTATCTTGTAGTCATGGCTGTGATGATGATTTTTTTTAAACCTGAAAAGGGGGAATTGCTTCGAATTAGAGAAAGACAGCTTTGAACAAGTTGCACAAGAGTAAAGCATTTTACACATCAAGAACGTTAGTGAAGCTGCCTATACTGTAATTTAGATAACAGCGCAGATACCAAGCTGGTGTGTGTTAGTTGTTGAGACATGTGGGTGATTGCCACTTTCAGTGTTCTTTATTTTATGCCACAGTGTTGACTTTTTACATTGACAATGATGAACAAAATCCCTTGGTAATATATTGAAGACTAGGCTTGTGGATACATGCCTGAAAAAGTAGTAAATGCTGTGGCCTTCAAATCATAAGAGGCTCCTATGTAGGAAACATTATTCTAATAAAGAAAAAACTTATCTGGAGTATCTTTAACCAAGAATTCAAGGTAGTACTGAATACTCCAAGAAAACCGTGATATAAGACAAAAACAGCTCAATTGCCCACTTTAGAAATCAGTCCAAATATTTTAAGGGATTGTGTCTTATTTGTTTTTGTATTCCCTGCAGATTTTGTGTGCAATAAACATTTCTTGAATGAACAGATTAAGCAGCGATGTAGGTTTTTACAACATCAGAAATCAAAGATGTGAGTAAAATTATCTAGTAGTTATGAAATGTACTTTGACTTCCTTTATATTCTAATAATGATGGCAATGAGTTAGCTGTATCAGTCTTTACAGAGATATCTTAGAAATATTTCTCCATTTGTTTAAAATGTATTCTTGAGTAGAAGTATCACTGGTCAAAGATCTGGTGATTTTGATTCTGTGTAGTCCGTCTTGACTCCAAAATGTAGCATTTTATTGATATAGGACTGGTATTAAATTTTACATTTTTCAAGGGGAGGAAAGATGTTCTGTACAATGTTTGCATCTGTGGCACAAAACTACATCATATAATATTGAAGCTGGATTGATAAGAATTCAGATTGAGGGCTAGGATGATAAACTGGAGTTTATTGATACAAAATAACTCAGCAGTTCTAAACAGTAAGAGACAAAAAGCACAGTGATCATATATAATAGTTATCTTCTGTTTATACTTTATTTACTGAGCACTTAACTTGTGTGAGACCCTGCAACAACTGAAAAAAAAAAAGTATAAGAAGATGGTAGAATAATTTAAGGTAAACCAGTACACAAGAGGCGGTGCTGAGCTTCTGGTTGTAAATAAATCAGATAAGATCTGTTCTCAAGCCAAATAAAAAAGTAACAAAGTTAGAAATAAAAGACAAACATAAAAAAGTATTCATCTTCTACCTTCCTATAGTTAATCAAGACTTGAGCACATATTGAATATATTTTCTTAGCAAGAAAAATTCTTGATCACACCTAAGCTAAGGTTCAGGCGGAGAGGTCAAAAGGGAAAAAACTGTATGTAATGTAGATGGATGTATTTCTTGGTTTCATTTAAGGTGCTTGTTTAGCTCAAACATGAGAACCACCTTATGCCACTTTAAGTTGAACAAAGTTGTGGAGTGTACAAACCAGATTCGGCTTTAGGACGAGTTAGAGTCACTTGCATAGCTAACTTTGCCATCTTTCTATCAACCAGGGAAGATGAGCTGGAGAAAAGCCAATCTAGAACATGTAAGAACAGCATCTCCAACTTTAGGCCCAGTCACAAGGCAGATCAGACTGGAAGAAGCAACGGGATTTTTAAAAGGACATTCCAGGGCTTTTGAACTGTTGGAATCTCTGGAAAGATGATAGTGAAGTAGATGGAACAATAAATTGCAATTAAAGTTGGAGAACAAAACAATATTTTTCCTTCTTTTCTGTCATTACTAAAAAGTGATTGCAGACATGAGATTAAAGATTTCTATTAATAAAAAAGAAATTCTTTGCTCCTGCTTCTCATCTGTGAAAATAATAAAGGAGCCAACATATTTTTAAAAGTATACAAATCCATCCCCAAGACAGACCGTGTTATGTAGTTCCGAAACTGCCCAGTGATTTTTCTTCTCCCATAGGAAACTTTTGATAATAGAAATCTGAATGACTCTGTTATGATATCAACATTCTTCTCAAGTGGATTATGTAGTATCATCGTAGATTGGATGAGAACATGAATATGCTGTAGAGACACCAGTATCCTGGGCCCAAGAGGGCTGATTTTGAGCAGTGCTCCTCAGACTATCGAAGATGAAAATCGAATTTTCATTTTCAACCTCTTGCAGGCTAAAATGAAATCAGACACTTGGATGACATTATGATATCAAACCAGCTTAAAAGTTTTTAAGTCCTTACTCTCAATTTCTATCATTGATCTTATTGCAGCCTGTTAACAGTTTGCTGAGTGGCACCAACCCGTGAACCACACTGAGAACACTGATTTAGGTTTCTGGCTCTGCTATTTGTTTTTGGGACAGTGATTTACCCTTCTTTTCCCCATTTATAAAATGAAGTGGGAACACATGAAATGATTGCTGAAATCTAATGATTCTGTTTTTTTTTTGATACTATTTTCTTTTCGCTGGTTAAGAGACATACGTTATAGGTGCAGCTTATTATCTAAATGGTCTTTGTGAGGTCTAACTTATATAATTGAGTGAAGAGCATGTTTTAGCTGAGAGTTTATAGGCTATATTTCTGCAGCATTTTCACTTAATTGCAACACTATTTTCAGAGTAGTGAGCTCTTTTTTTTCCACCAAGCTACTTTGAGGAAAAATATTACCTCCTGGATAGGTCCAGACTGTCCAGTGAAACCCCTTACCACCGTGCCCTAGGTAGAATAATGATGATGGTTAGCAGGTCGGCCTTGAGTGATAAATCTTCAATTTGCCTTATTAACAGAGATATGAGTGTTGGGTTACAAATAGGTCAGTTCTGAAGATGGCAAAGTACCTGCAAGCTGAATACATTGGTTTCCTCTTCTCTCCCAATACCTCTGGTGAAAAAGGACATACCAAAAATATAGCAACAAATATGTGACTATGACAATTGACAAATATAGTCTCGCATGGGAATTTAACTGTGGAAAGATTATAAAGCCAGACTGCTCTTTAACCCTTTCTGAATTATAATGAATGGTAATAAAACTAGGAATGGAAGAAAACATTTATCTAGAGTTAAAAGCCACAATAACCATGGATAAATACTGTGCTTGTCACTTCTTGCCTAGGGCTTATATTTAGAATGTGTTTTACTTCCAGGACCCAACCCAAGTTTTCATAGATTTTAAAAAGTTCTTCTCAAAAGAGAGTTAGATATTAACAGGTAGGTCAGGTGTTGTTCATAAATAAGTTATTTGGAAACTTTTATGTTCTCTCTCAGAATCCAAGAGAATCAAAACTTTCTCTGAGAAAACAGATACTGCACATAGTTTAACCATGTTTACACTTTTGAATGCTAACTTCCAGACTTTGTCTATAATCCTGTGCCCATGTTAAAAAAAATCACAAAAAAATTATTTGCCAGGTCATACTTTTAAGAATTCTTTATTTTGTGTGCCTCTGCGAAGAGAAAATTTTTTTTTTATCACTACTTCTGAATTCATAAATATTCTTGCTCATATATTATTATTTTGTGGCAAATCAGGGTACATTATTTTCATAGCAGATATCATTGATTGCTATCATGCTGTAATGCCATTTGCCACATATGTGGCTGTAATGTATCTTTGGTAAGGTGGGAAGGAGAGAATATGTACTAATCAGGTGAATGGGTCACACACACACTTACAAACTTGCTTAACTGCATTTTGCTCCCTCAATCTGTAAATTTTATCGCCATTGTTAAGCTACCTGTTTCATTTCTCACCTACAACATGGGGGAAACTCAGCCATTTTGTCTATGTTTGCAGTTATTCTAAGGTGAACTTAGTGATCTAGGGATTGATTTAGAAAATGTATTTCTAAATCTAAATGATTGTTTTGGTTGTATGATGTGCCACTATCTGGGAAAGGTGGAGAGGCTATGCAACTTTTGAATGTATTTGTTATCTCTTAAGAGGTGTATTGGGTTGGATAGATTGAAACAGTACTTGAATGTCCTCACAAAAATTCCAACTAAACCCACACATGATTTTTCCCCTGCTGCATATCCTAATTGTTACATATTAAAGAACTAACATAATTTCTGGACTCTCTTCCAGAGAGATGCAAATAAACACCCAGACTATGTTTAACAAACCTTAAAGTTATACTGTCAGTCATTGTGATGTTTGCCTAGAGGCAAATTAAAGTAGGTGTCGTCGGTGCAATTCTGAAGAAGACATTCATTCAGCATCGAGATCTGCTCTTGATGTGTTAAACAGTTGTGGCTCACAGTTATGCTATCTCCAAATTCATTCTATTGAGACTGACCTTAAGATAATGTAAAAAAGCAATTAGTTGTAAACAGTAGGAGTGCCATCAGTGTGAAAGAAACAAATTACACGGTGGGGTGATATTTTTAGTGATTTTTACGGAGATTATTAAAAATGAAATCTGTACTAAAAGCTATGACTGTAATTTTAAAAACTGACACAGAGCAATTCATTTATTTCAAACTGCTACAACTCCCTAAATGACAAACCAAGCCCCTTTCTATGTCTGGCTGAAAGGTGGTCTGGCTCATTAAACCACATCACAACTCCCCTGAATAATCAAGCCAAACAGTTTTTACACATGATTTGTTAAGTTCTACTCCTTTGCCTTGTGATTCAATATTTCAGCAAATATTTATAGCACACATGTCATGAGCCAGGACTGGGCTTGACGTTGAAACTGTTTTTTGTAATCCTAAGCTAAACCCTGAACTGTGTTAAAAAATACAGGTTTATATGCTCAAACAGACAAACAAACATACATTTATAGTTTAATAATTTTTTTCATTAAACTAATTTTTTAGTTTTTGTTGACTACTTTCAGTTAGAAATACCAAAATATTATTCTGTTCCTTTGAAATTGTTAAGTAGTAAAACAATAATTAAAATAGGCAGATTTTTAAAATTTGAAAATCACATTTGCTGTCTGCATCACAGTCATGTACCTATATCCAGGTTTCTTTTGCCAAGGAAGAAATGACCTTAATCTTGTGAATGAGATTACTATTTCAATCTCATATTCATGAAAATTAGATGCATGCTGATCTCCTTACAGGTGGGTCTCCAGGTTGAAGTCCTGACTTGATGCAGAAGCTATGCAATACATTTTGTAGGCTCAATGTACATTCCAGTACAGTTCAGTGATAAACTTAAGAGTCATACAAATGATAACAATGACCAACAGTTACTGCACACTTGCTCACTGCCGGGAACTGTTCTAAAGTGATTTACCATCTGCTCAGTTTACTCGATTATCATATCTGCCTAAGAAGGTTGATACTATCATTATTGTCAGTTTTCAGACATGGAAACTGAGGCACAGAAAAGTTAAATAACTTCTCCCAAGGTCACCTGACTAGCGACTGAGGTGTACGTAGATGACCTTGGCAGTCAGTTTCAGAGTCCCCATTTCTTACCACTGCATTCTGTGGCTGAACATTAAGAGTGATCTGTCTTATCAATCTACTCGTGATAATTTGGTTAAAATATACATAGTCAAAAATCTTAGTCAAGGCAGTTACACTATGCTTATAATTTGATTAAAATATGCATATTATATAATAAATGCAATGTGATTAAATTATGTAGAGTCAAATAACCTTGATATGGAAAGCTGTTTTCAGGGCCAGGCCATTTAGTCAGATACTTAAATGTTTCTATATCTTTCTCCCTCTTCCCTCTAACAGATGATTGAGTTAGGCTTGAGCAGTGCACTTGCTGCTGTGGCTGAAATGGTATACATTTCTGCCCTGTTAGCACAGTCTATTTTACAGTCAATGCAAATGATTATCCCCAAAGCTTATCTGCATAAATCAATATCATGAAGTTATGCTGTTGGAATATTTTTGTTGCATAAATATTCTAACTTGACTAATAATAGTAGAATTCACACTATTAATGAAAATAAAATTTGTGAATAAATATTAATATCCTTAAGAGACATTATGGAACTCAGAGGAGAGCAGTCCTAATTTACTGAATTTTCAAAGTCATTGGAAATTAGGAAAATTATGTAAATAAAATGTTTCCGTTTAATGTGCATCAGAATCACAGATCTCTTTTGACTTGTTTTTTATTAAGCACTTAATCTGTCTGTGCCTCAATTTCCTCATCTGTAAAATGTTTGTAACAGTGTATGACATACCATAAGCACTATAAAACTGATAGTTTAGGAAAAAAAAATCTCTTAAGTGTCAAGAAAAATTACGACCTATTCTTTGTACTTAATTGTTGCAGAACAGACATTTGATAATGGTCTTTAAATTACCCTGTACTTTTAGGGGGCTTATATGTCATAGGCACAGACTTCTAACTCTCTAATGTCATTATGATACACTATTTTTTATATGTATTTTCTTTCTAAATCATAAAATGAGTTTACAGCAGCAGACCCCAGCTTTTCTGAGAAGTATCCACACCATTATATTGTGGAATCACTGTACCAAATAATTTTTTTCGTCAGAATATATACAATACAGAGTTGAAGAATCTATATCAAAATGATCAGTTGTGACGAGTCTGAGCTAGAAGGCTTTTTCACAAAGCCTGTTTTGTTTTCTGGTGAATTTATATTAGACCATGACTGCCCACTTAAAATCCTTTTCTTTTAAGGATGCCATGTTGCGTAATTAGTCTGCTGTTGCAGTCGGGATACTTGCACCCTTTATTTTAATCTTAGTATAGAATGCAATAGACTATCAGAGTTGGAAGGAACCTCTGAGACCATCTAGTTCAACTTGCTCATAATATAGATGAGAAAACAGCCTCTGTCAGTTTCAATGTCACACAGCAAGTTAGTTTTCCATTAGAATCTCAGAAATAAGTTTCATTTTATAAAATGTCAGTTATTTTCTGTATAATAAGTAGAAATAGATAACAAAATAGCTAAAAACAATAACAATTTATTTTTTCTAATGATTCTTTTCACTGACATAGCAGGCCTCTGCTCCACATGGTACCAATTGGGGTTACTCAAGTCATTGAAGAGTTTGGCTGGGACACCTCAGTTGGGGCACCTCAGTACTTCTCTACCTGGACTCTTTTTTCATATATTTTCTCATCCTCCAGAGTCTCTCCATGTGGCTTCCCTCTCTAGGAGGATATTCTGGGCCTGAAATGACATATGTTTCAGCCCTAACTCAACAGTCTTCCTTGCAGTAAGTACAATTTATTGTCCCCAAAGCTTGTCTGAGTAAATCGACATCAGGAAATTATCTTGTTGGGATTATTTCCTTACAGTATAGTGGATGGGTTCCAAAAGGCTGAGTAGCTGGGTTCTCAACTACTTAGTTATTCTCTTGGGAGCATCCCAAGATAATAAGCTCCAATGTGTGGAAGTGCTTATCCAACCACTGCTTGTATCATACTTGTGACTATCTTTTGGTTGCAGCAAATCTATGGCTAAACCCAGAACTAATGTGAGGGTACACTGGACTGGGGTGTGAATTATGGATGATGTGGTTCATTTGAAGCATCAGTGTGCCTGCCTACCAAAATGGCAGAGAATTTATGTGGTCAAGGTCAAGGAGCAAGTTGCAGTGTGTAACACATAATGTAATGTTACTTAAATTAATTGATTTTTTTTCATTACTTCAATATACTGTGCACTGTTGTGGGTCTGTTACTGGATTGTGGTCAAGTTGAAACTTTCCAGAATTTGATGAGCCCTGGGAATGTTCACATTGGTTTTGGCTGCCACCGTTTCTTTCTTTAGATAGTAAGATTGTACTAGAGCCAGGCAGCTCCCAACATTTCAACATTCAAATTTTTGACCATAAGACTAGAAAATATACAACATATTTAATAAAAAGTGAAGGCATGGGAATACTATTTTGGATACGTTTCACTAATAAAACGAGCAAGACTTCAGTATTAGCCTTTTATTGGAATTGAAATTATTCTCACTTGAACCCACACTAAACTGCCTGCAGCCTGTAACTTAGAAGGAGAAATCAAAGTGCCGCCACTGAACTGCTGGCCTTCTAACAAATATCACCTATTAGCATTCACAATAAAGGCAAGCCTGAATCAGCCATGAAACTATACCCTATATAAGGTTTCTACTGTTCTAAAGTGATTTACCATCTGCTCAGTTTACTCGATTATCACATCTGCCTAAGAAGGTTGATACTATCATTATTGTCAGTTTTCAGACATGGAAACTGAGGCACAGAAAAGTTAAATAACTTCTCCCAAGGTCACCTGACTAGCGACTGAGGTGTACGTAGATGACCTTGGCAGTCAGTTTCAGAGTCCCCATTTCTTACCACTGCATTCTGTGGCTGAACATTAAGAGTGATCTGTCTTATCAATCTACTCGTGATAATTTGGTTAAAATATACATAGTCAAAAATCTTAGTCAAGGCAGTTACACTATGCTTATAATTTGATTAAAATATGCATATTATATAATAAATGCAATGTGATTAAATTATGTAGAGTCAAATAACCTTAATATGGAAAGCTGTTTTCAGGGCCAGGCCATTTAGTCAGATACTTAAATGTTTCTATATCTTTCTCCCTCTTCCCTCTAACAGATGATTGAGTTAGGCTTGAGCAGTGCACTTGCTGCTGTGGCTGAAATGGTATACATTTCTGCCCTGTTAGCACAGTCTATTTTACAGTCAATGCAAATGATTATCCCCAAAGCTTATCTGCATAAATCAATATCATGAAGTTATGCTGTTGGAATATTTTTGTTGCATAAATATTCTAACTTGACTAATAATAGTAGAATTCACACTATTAATGAAAATAAAATTTGTGAATAAATATTAATATCCTTAAGAGACATTATGGAACTCAGAGGAGAGCAGTCCTAATTTACTCAATTTTCAAAGTCATTGGAAATTAGGAAAATTATGTAAATAAAATGTTTCCGTTTAATGTGCATCAGAATCACAGATCTCTTTTGACTTGTTTTTTATTAAGCACTTAATCTGTCTGTGCCTCAATTTCCTCATCTGTAAAATGTTTGTAACAGTGTATGACATACCATAAGCACTATAAAACTGATAGTTTAGGAAAAAAAAATCTCTTAAGTGTCAAGAAAAATTACGACCTATTCTTTGTACTTAATTGTTGCAGAACAGACATTTGATAATGGTCTTTAAATTACCCTGTACTTTTAGGGGGCTTATATGTCATAGGCACAGACTTCTAACTCTCTAATGTCATTATGATACACTATTTTTTATATGTATTTTCTTTCTAAATCATAAAATGAGTTTACAGCAGCAGACCCCAGCTTTTCTGAGAAGTATCCACACCATTATATTGTGGAATCACTGTACCAAATAATTTTTTTCGTCAGAATATATACAATACAGAGTTGAAGAATCTATATCAAAATGATCAGTTGTGACGAGTCTGAGCTAGAAGGCTTTTTCACAAAGCCTGTTTTGTTTTCTGGTGAATTTATATTAGACCATGACTGCCCACTTAAAATCCTTTTCTTTTAAGGATGCCATGTTGCGTAATTAGTCTGCTGTTGCAGTCGGGATACTTGCACCCTTTATTTTAATCTTAGTATAGAATGCAATAGACTATCAGAGTTGGAAGGAACCTCTGAGACCATCTAGTTCAACTTGCTCATAATATAGATGAGAAAACAGCCTCTGTCAGTTTCAATGTCACACAGCAAGTTAGTTTTCCATTAGAATCTCAGAAATAAGTTTCATTTTATAAAATGTCAGTTATTTTCTGTATAATAAGTAGAAATAGATAACAAAATAGCTAAAAACAATAACAATTTATTTTTTCTAATGATTCTTTTCACTGACATAGCAGGCCTCTGCTCCACATGGTACCAATTGGGGTTACTCAAGTCATTGAAGAGTTTGGCTGGGACACCTCAGTTGGGGCACCTCAGTACTTCTCTACCTGGACTCTTTTTTCATATATTTTCTCATCCTCCAGAGTCTCTCCATGTGGCTTCCCTCTCTAGGAGGATATTCTGGGCCTGAAATGACATATGTTTCAGCCCTAACTCAACAGTCTTCCTTGCAGTAAGTACAATTTATTGTCCCCAAAGCTTGTCTGAGTAAATCGACATCAGGAAATTATCTTGTTGGGATTATTTCCTTACAGTATAGTGGATGGGTTCCAAAAGGCTGAGTAGCTGGGTTCTCAACTACCTAGTTATTCTCTTGGGAGCATCCCAAGATAATAAGCTCCAATGTGTGGAAGTGCTTATCCAACCACTGCTTGTATCATACTTGCGACTATCTTTTGGTTGTAGCAAATCTATGGCTAAACCCAGAACTAATGTGAGGGTACACTGGACTGGGGTGTGAATTATGGATGATGTGGTTCATTTGAAGCATCAGTGTGCCTGCCTACCAAAATGGCAGAGAATTTATGTGGTCAAGGTCAAGGAGCAAGTTGCAGTGTGTAACACATAATGTAATGTTACTTAAATTAATTGATTTTTTTTCATTACTTCAATATACTGTGCACTGTTGTGGGTCTGTTACTGGATTGTGGTCAAGTTGAAACTTTCCAGAATTTGATGAGCCCTGGGAATGTTCACATTGGTTTTGGCTGCCACCGTTTCTTTCTTTAGATAGTAAGATTGTACTAGAGCCAGGCAGCTCCCAACATTTCAACATTCAAATTTTTGACCATAAGACTAGAAAATATACAACATATTTAATAAAAAGTGAAGGCATGGGAATACTATTTTGGATACGTTTCACTAATAAAACGAGCAAGACTTCAGTATTAGCCTTTTATTGGAATTGAAATTATTCTCACTTGAACCCACACTAAACTGCCTGCAGCCTGTAACTTAGAAGGAGAAATCAAAGTGCCGCCACTGAACTGCTGGCCTTCTAACAAATATCACCTATTAGCATTCACAATAAAGGCAAGCCTGAATCAGCCATGAAACTATACCCTATATAAGGTTTCTTTTAGCTTCTCCCAAGTCTTGACACACACCTGTGTCACTGACAGCTAGTATGCAAATTGCCGAAAAGCTCCATTAGGCTAGTCTAGGCAAGGGAAACCCATCTGTTAGTTCTGTGACACTTTCCCTCCTAGATCCTCATGTGGGAATATGTCCTTGAGACACGCAGATGGATGCATTTGTGCCAGTGTCTGGTACCACCAACCTTGGGGGAAGTTGTCACTTCTACTTGTTTTATTGCCTTTAATATTTGATGTCCTCTTCCTTCAGATGCCAAAGAATAAAATTTTAAATCTAAAACTTCAAAGGGTGGTGAAGGTTTTTAAATTCTCAATAGAAAGGACGTATTACGTTTTAAGCACAAGAAAATGGGACATGATGAGCCCTCTGTTTAAAAATTATGGTATTCACTGGATGTTTTTCAAAACTGTGTGTGTGGTCTGGTGTTGACAGGAGAGAACATACAATTTCAAATTAGCCAGTGCTTGTCAGCTGTTGCTGATAGCTGTTGGAAGGTTTTGGGAAAGACAGGGGCCCAGTGATATTTTAGCAAGCTTGCCTATTAAGGACATTTGCTGGAAATGACTTCATGATTCCTATCCCTTTCTTCTTATTAAAAAAAAAAAAAAAAAAGCAACACAACTACATGTAAGCAATTGGAAAAGGAAATTCAACCACGTTTTTCTGGTGGTTTTATGAGTAGACTCAAGTCTCTTGCCCATCTCAGGTTGAAATCCCCAGAGAAAAGTTAGAAGTGGCAACAACAGAATCAGAAGAGCAGCTATCCCTTTGATAACTGATATCTGTTCATCATAAACAGGCTCCTTTCATTTCATTCATCTGACCTAGCAGAAAGATCTACTCATATTTCATTCTAACTGAAGGTAAGGTGGCATAAAAGTAATGGTAATCTCACCTCCTGGGTAAAGAAAACATTACAAATCAGAAGATCGTTTTTAGAAACGTACAATAACTTGTAATCTGGAATCAGAAAGATAGATATTTCTTCTTTTGACAAATCCTCATATAGCAAACAACATACAAAGACATATGACATGTTTAAGACAGGACAGAAATGATGCTTTTGATCATTTTGGCACTAAAATGTTTCATGATTTTATCAGATTAGTGCCTGTTTTCCGTTTTTCAGGAAATGACCCAAAAGACATACTGTTTTTATTGACAGGACTTCCAAACTAGTTATTATTTGCTAATAATGTTGTGTTAAAAGTCTGAGCAGAGTGTCTTGCCAGAGAGAGAGAGAGAGAGAGAAAAAAAAAAACTTTTATGCCCAACGGTGTTTGGATGAGCAAGATAATTACACCCTTGTCCACAGCAGATGCTCTGTTCTTCGCTTTGGCAGTTTCCCTGTTCAGTGTGCAAATAATTTTCTCTACTAAAGTTGGTAGCTATTTGCTACAAATATATTTCTTTTCCAGAAAAGAATGGATCTTTTCCATCACCACTCATAAATAGCAACTGAATTGACTGGAGTTTTTATTGTTTCAAACATATACACAAAAAACTGATGTGAAGCAGAAAGAAACTCTTATGAATGCCCCATGTCTGTCAATGGATGTGAATAAAATAAGTTATTTACTAAAATAGTTGAAAAACGACATTGTAACAATGATTTGAACTTATTTAAATCAAGATTTGTGAAAAAGTCAATGTTGATAGTCAAATATTTTTAAAATTCAAATGTGCATTTAGTCAGTTTATAATAGAAAAACACTTATTTACATATATTGCAAAAATCTTATGAGCTCTCTTAGCCCTCTATTTCTGTAACAGGCAAAAATCACTTTGTACATATATAGTGAGACCAAAAATAAGGAGCTCATATTCCTCACAGTTTTGACAGTCATGTATGACTATGCTTGAAATGAGTGGGTGTATTCTCCCTGGCCAATCCTGAGCACATACATTTCCATAAGCCACTGTGCATGCTTTTCGGGTAGCCCAGGTGCTGTAGTTGTGTCTGTAAGCAATATGCTGGCAGGTGTTTTGGCAGAGAACTGCAGAAAGGGAAGGATGGCGAAAATGTTTTTATTATAGCTCCCTTTTTTGTTCTTAGCACAGCCCCAGAAGCACAAAGGCAAGTGGAACCACTCCTCAAGTTTCCATGTTTTCATAGATACATAAGGCAACATATACTTATCTAAATAAAACTAATAATATAATTGGGGGTTAGGCTGATGAATTATCCCTGAGTCTCCCAAGAATAATAATTGTTGACTGGACTTTCATGGTAAAATTCACCTTCCAGCAAAAGATTAATTAAGTGCCAACGGAAAGATTTTGTTCCAAGAGCGTATATGTAAGTGCCGACAATCAGAGGTGTGGCTGACTGCGTGGTCCCTCCTCAACTCTTCAGCACGCCAGGGTTAGAAATATCTACTGAAGGACAAAATGTTTATCACCAGCAGGGACGTGAGAAAAAATGTCTCCTAGAACCTTAAGCAGGGAGGAGATAAATCTGTCTACGATAAAGGTTTCTCAGAGGAGGTGAAATTTGAATCCTGCCTTCAGGATGAATAGGCTTGGCTTCTGGGGAACCAGGAGGAAGGCATTTAATGTAGAACAACAGCAGGAATCAGGAGGCAGTAGACTGCTCATTTTCAAATGGCTTTTTCAGAGCATGCTCAAATAGTACTATTAGGTTAGATGGCACTGAAAAGAGAAGATGGCCCTGTTTGGACATAAATATTATTTCTCTTCTCACATAAGAAAAAGAGTTGCAGCAGAAAGCCAGATGCGGTGGCTCACACCTGTAATCCCAGCACTTTGGGAGCCCGAGGCAGCCTGATCATGAGGTCAGGAATTCAAGATCAGCCTGGCCAATATGGTGAAACCCTGTCTCTATTAAAAATACAAAAAATTAGCTGGATGTGGTGCTGGGCACCTGTAATCCCACCTACTCCGGAGGCTGAGGCAAGAGAATTGCTTGAAACCAGATGCAGAAGTTGCAGTGAGTCGAGATCGTACCACTGAACTCCAGCCTGGGCAACAAGAGTGAAACTCCATCACATACATACATACATGCATGCATGCATGTATACATACATACATATATGCATGCACGCATGCATACATATATGCATGCATACATACATACACACATACATAGAGTTGCAGTGGAAAAGCCAGGAGAAATGCAGTATAGTTTTGATAAGAATACCAGATAATGATGTATATGTATATACTAAGAAGAATTTAATAACTCAAATATTTGGAAACATAATCCTAGTTTTATTTAATAGTTACACTGGTGTTACAAGAGAATATCGAACATGGTAGGATAAACAATGGTGTAGTAGGATTCTAGGTACATCCAGGGTTAAGTAAGATTAGAAATAACTTTCGTTCACATAAGACTTAGGAGGTAATTTTTCTCTTAGATCCTCAGTGCTGGATTTCCATTTCTGTTTCTAGGTGAAGATAACTGAATTGTGCAAGGGCCGTCCACAGAACTTAATCACTGCTTAAAATGTTGTATCAAAGTTATAAATAACTGAGTAGATCCTGTATGAAATTGGGAACTTCCTTTTCCATAAAATAATAAATGCCTGCGTCAGGGACATGTTCCTTATTCTCTTCTTGTTCCTTTTACTTAACCTTCTCCCTTACTGGCTGCTATTCTATCCTCCCTTCTCTAATTACACATAGACACATCTACACTTCCACCCTCTTTCTCCTTTCAGAATGTGCTTAAACACACTTAGTAAAAACAATCCATTTTGGGATATCATTTTCTCCTTGTGCAGGAGTCTTTTAAGGTTTTAGGAGGAAGCATTATTGACAGGTAACTTGTGTCCATTTCTAATCACTTTTGAACCATCCCTGCAGTTTCTGTGTTTATTCTTATGCCTGATCACATTCGATAATGAAGCTTGTGCAAACTCAGAAACCAAAAAAGTCTTGAACTGCAATCAAATAAAGGGGAGCTACCTGGTTAACAAGCTTTACAAAACATTTATTGGAAAATATATCTATCCCATGAGATAGGCCACAAAGGACCATCCACTTTCTCCATTAACATGTGGATAGCTGTCTGCTTCTTACTGCATTTTCATTCTCTAAAAATAACTACCATGGTCTTTTAGTGAAAATAAGTGAGTTAGAACCAAAAACAAAGGCACAACATTCTTCTCCAAATAATTTACTCAGAAATGCTTTTTGGTGAAGAATAGTTTCTAGCATCTTCCATTTTCTTGCTATTTATCCATACTTCAAATTACTTCATTCATTAGTTCTGACAAAAGATTGTGTTTGTATCATTGCTTGACAAGTGTGTTACATGTTTCAGTCTTAAAATATTCCACTCTGAGCTCAGTGCTGCATACTTGGGAGATAATGTTAAATCAGCCTCGCGACACACTGCTGTCATCATGCCAAATAACTCAAGGAAAAATGATCAGGGTATAAAGAGATCAATAAGGCAAGAAAATCTGTGCTTTCAAAAGTAAGGCAAAATATGAGAAAGACTATCAGTCAAGCATCGAGGCATAAATAAAGCAAGAATATGCCATGTTTAGGGCACCGTGATGCTACAGTGAGCCATTATCCCATGAGTAGTAAATTTCTCTTACGTTTGTCTAACTCCTTTAATATAGGTCATTCTAAAATATAGCCATAAGATTCACTGGCACATTGATCAGCCTAGCATTGCTCTTTTTTCTCCCCTAATAGAATAAAATAAGGATATGGCTGATAAATGCTGAGAAGGACAATTCTCAGACTATTTAGATGTGAGTGGTCACACTGGAGTGTTCTCCCTGTGTAAGAAAGATTTATATAACTCACATCTTTGTAAATATAAATTATGCAAATACATTTCTGCCCATCGAGATGATATTATTCAACAGGGGCCTCATAAGTGTCCAGTTCTGTTGGATTTTTAGGCAGAAAACAAGCAAACTGTAGAAACCGGCAATTTGGAAATTAAATCTTTTATTGAGTAATAGGTACTCAGGCGTGCATCAGGAAGCAATCGTTTTTCTTTTTCAGGAAAGAGCATTATATTATTACAAATTTGCAACAATAAATGGAATAGCTTGCAGGCACAAGACGGTAAATTTTATGAACATTTGAAAATAGAAATTTATTTTTGTATGCTAATGGTCGAGACTGTGAAACTGGCCCAGAGCCCTTGAATGTCAGTCTCAGGAAGGTGATCTGTAGACAGTGAAGAGAATTTCAGGATTGCTTTTATTAACATGGGGATGAAGTGTGAAAATTAATTTTTGTTGTGGGAAGATAAACCTTTAAGGCTGCATGTGGGATAGATTAGAGTACTTGGAGCTTGGGAACAGGAAATACAATTTGGAGACAGTTACCTTAATCCATATGTGAAGTGAAGTGCTCCAAATAGACATAGTAGAATGGATGGAAAAGACAGATGTGGGAGACACAGAGAATGCAGCATAGGCAGGACTTGGGGCCTGGATGAGACTCAGTCATGACAATGAAAATTTTTTTTAAAGATGTATCCAGATGTTAAATTATCAGTATCCTATATATCTGTGGAAAATGATTGCTAAGTTCAAGTGAATATTCAAGGCATAATGTAGGATGAAATTTTCATGCCATGATACAACACTCGGAAGTACCCTTTATCATGCAGAGCCATCAGGAAAAGTGTCCAGAAAAGAACATGAAAGGGCATGGGCTAAAAGCACATTGTAGACAGAAAGAACAAGTGGAAACACATAGGAAAATCATGACCTCTGACTCATTCCTGCAGACTATTTAGAGTTAAACATCTGTTACTTTCAACTTTCTTGGTGTTCTCCCTATTTACCTTAAGTCATTTAGCTCTATCATATGAGATACTTACATCTGAAAATGGGCGATCACCTCTTGGTATGACAGAGAGGTAGAATTTTCAGATCACCTCTTGGTATGTGGGAGAGGTAGAGAGATGGAGGTGTGGCTAGAAAGGTGGGATAGTGCAGGTTTACTTAGAAGCTGATAAAATTTAGGCTTTAGGGTCCCTCCTTTTCCCCAACCTCTTCTATAATCTTATATCTAATCCTGTGTAACCATTTTGTATTCTTCTCCTCAAAAATGGTCAATGGCCATCCAAAGTGTATAAAACTTAGATCCCACAAGATCCACATTCTTTCATTAACTAGCAATGTGTTTACATGCTTACATGGATTTGGAAAATTTGTAAAAGAAATACGTTTTAATCTCAACTGGTCCTTGTCTGTTTTCACACTAGTTTCCCTATTTGTATATATTTTTTTCTTCCAGTGGTGGCAGGTATTTTGGGATTTAGCTAAGGGTAAGTTGGGTGGGAGATGCATTTATTTTGGATTCAATGGGATCTATGTTTGTATTATTGCTAGCTGTTTTGTGGTCTGAATGGTTTCCAAGAATACTCATACTCCTCACTGTACCAGTGTCTTGGGCATTGTGGCAGGAACATGCTGGGCCAACTCAAGGTTCTATTGTGTTAGGAATGTGGCCTCTGGTGCCCAACACTGGAAAGATGTGGGAATTAGAAGAAAAAATCTGAAGCCAGAAGCCAACTCTATGCAAAATGCATCCACAATGTTGTGCTCAAATTTACTATCCTAACCTTCCTACCACTCTTACCTTATAACAACTTAAAAGCTGTTACCATTTATGAGTTGTGAAGCTGAAGAAAACATTCTGAACTATCACTAGAAAAAAAAATGCCTATCAGTCATTAGAAGACAGGAAGAATTATCTGTCTCTAGATAATTCTCTCTAGAGAAAATAGTATGAAATTACTGTCATATAAAGAGACAATCAAAAGGTTTGCAGCAAAAAAAGGAGAGGGGATTATTTCTGAAGTGTGTCAGGGAATTAATATTATTTTCTGCATTTTTTATTTTCATGTTGTTCATCAGCTTTTTAATATTGGTGATGTGTTGAAATTTCATTTCTATTCTAAACAAATACTCATTTTTTTAAGTACTTTTATATTTATAAATTTTATTCTTTTTTGTAATGGGTCTCCAACATTGTGTAAACTTAAGGCACAACAACACCTGAGTTTGTCCCTGGGTTCAGGGGACATCTTAATTTTCATAATCAAGTATGTAAATTTAACCTCTGGCTCATCCATGGAATCCATGTAGAGTTAAATACCTGTTGCTTTCAACTTTTATGGTGTTCTCCCTTTTTACCTTCAGTTAGCTCTACCCAATAATATCTTAATTCTGTAATTATTATAACTTGGGAATATCCTATGGGTTTATATTAAGTGGAATATATTAGTATCCCTTAGTATGCTATACCCTAATTCCAGTTAAAAAGAATGTCCCCCTTTCTGCATGGTATAGTATTTGAGAAATATATTTAAGCAGACTTTTAAAACTGTTTCAAAACAGAGATATGTGGTTCAAAAACAAAACAACAGTGGAATATATACCAAAGTCGGGAGTATCTGAACATGTAATATTATTCCATTTAGAAAAGTTTGAGAATTTAAACTAGTTTCATTTCAGAAAAGTATTTTCAGAAGTTACACAATCCTGTGAAATAAAGTATGTAATCAGAAGTGTATAATCTGACAAGGAAAGGAATTGTCTATAATTTATCAATACTCTATTGCTTTTCAGTAAAACAAATGTAATAATTATTTTTACTCCATTTCATAATGGAACATATAACATGTGTTCTTGACTAACAGGAACTCCAACCACTGGAATTTAAGCTTTTATAATTGGCAAAATTTTAATGTCAGTGATTATTTTTCTAGTTTTCCCCCTTTGTGTCTTCAATCAAAAATAATTTATATCATGAGGCAGGGCTGAGATATTGATTGGTCACTAGAACTAGTATATCAGCTACAAACATAACTTTCACTTTCTTTCCATTCATAAACAAGTGATTATTTGACCTGCTAGGATGTGATAAGTAGTTCAAAGTAAATGGAACACACTAGGTCATGCCTTTCTCAGTCGTCTAATCAAGAAGAAAGTAAGTGCTGAATATACTTCTTTTTTTGTTACAATCTGTGTCATTGCACAAAATCGTAAGTTGGGTCCAGGATAGAAACTGGTGGCCAAAATTAGAGGTGTATCTATTTGTCTCTCTTTCTGAAATGGCTAACATATGACATTAACTGACTCTGTCAGAAGCCTCAGTACTAAATGAAATTAATGACCAGTGGGATCCAAATAAATAAAAGGAAATGTGCCTTTGCACATAGCATAGCCAGATTCAGGATGAATAGACAGTCAATGTTGCAGAATATTGTAATACTCCAGAAAGTGCTTCTTGGCCAATGGTGGGTGTGATAGAATCTCACTCTTCTGCATGACTAAACCAGGAGGATTTAGGCATTAAAAAAGAGCTCTGTCTCTGTGATGTAGTGTATCCTTTAAGAATCTTTGCTTTCCTCTGCTGAAATAAGGACATAACTCTAGAGGGTGCCTGTTTTCATTGGGTGAAAAATATTCCTTTGCTAAAAAAAGTCTTACATATGAGTCTACTGATGGACCTTAATTCATCTGAGTAAAAGTCACCATGCTAATAGCAAAAGTCTATGTTGTTAGTCCTTTTCTCATTTTATTTTTATCTGTATTGTTACTAAAGCAGTTTTCTCCAATTAACTGTAAACCACAAGGAAAAGCAGTCAAACTGATTACATTTATTATATTTGAGAACTCCAGTTATAAACTAGACCATTCTATCATTGTATTCATTGTGATACTAAAAACTGTCACTCTGGGTAGTAAAATGTGTTTTCCATTACTATAAAGAATATAGTTTACAGTGAAATAACTGGACATTTTCACAAGAATTAGCATTGGATGCAGGTGCCATTTTTTCCTGTACTCTATGCTTGATCTTAGCCAAAAGGCCAAGAAGCAATCTGCTATACTCGTAATACAGGTAAGTATAGACCATATTTCGGTATTCTAAGTTTATCTGTTTATCTTTTCTTTTCTTTCTATGCTGTGCTGTGTGCAGAGAACTCTGTATTAACCCCATCTGTATAAACTGTTCTACTTTCATTACCTTAGGACTTTAAGCAGTAATTGTCACTGGATATATTTTAATCTTTAAAATATTTTCTCATAATAACATTTATTATTATAATATCATTGAATTTATCTGATGAATTCTAATTATCTGTTCTATTTTACACATGTGATAGTGTAGGTTAAACTTTTTTCAGTTATCTGAGAATTATAAATCATTGGTCTTCATTATATTATCATAACTTTTCTCTAATTAGATCTCTTCTTCAAGTCAAAATTCTGGATGGAAATTCTTAATGCCAGTAGCCTTAGGAAGTTGATCTATAGATAAAAATATTTTCTCTACTTATAAAACTATCATTATAGTGATATAATACATAGCAATATGGTAATATAATGAGCTGTAATTCTAGGCTGCTTCACTGCAGTGTACACACTTTGTAAACTTAGGCAGATCAATTATCCATTATTCGCCAAAGTGTTGGGTTCCATATGATGTTGGCTATAGTAGAAGGGGAGAGCGATACATATGTAAGTTTGTGTGTAGATTAATATATAAACCTTGCTTATTAAAATTTTGAATTTCACAAGCTATTATTAAGACCCATTTCCAGAATTTACAGAATACTTACATCACTACCAACATGATTTTAAGAAGGCAGTTTGTATCATTACTATTGTAGTTCCTGCTATAATTTTTGCTTTGACGATAGATGCTGTCTCAGTTTAGCTTCTTACATTTGGTGTCTCTGTTTTCATTCTGCTTAAGATGTAGTCAATTTTATGGCATTATTGGTCTGCCCTCTGAGAGCTTAAAGTAGACCCTGAGCATTTGTAAAGCAAGAAATGATGTTAGTAAAGATATGTTAATTGTGGCGAGTTCTCTGTTGGCTGGTAAATAAGGACGTTCTCTTTGAGTTCCACCTTTCTTCGAGAAATTTTCATGTTTCCTGCACTATTCCTCTGTTATATCATGGAAACTTATTAACTCAGCCTGTGAATTCTGCCCACATATTCTCTCATGGTGCCTTCTGGTGGTCCTAGTAGCTGAGCCAGGGTCATCAATAAATCTTCTTTTCCCCCAAGATACTCCTAGTTGCTTCTTTACTATTTGTTCTTGTAATTCCATTCATCTGTGTATATCATTTAGGACGTTGGGCAGTTGCATAGCATTTCACCTAAAGTCACATCCTGATGGGATTTGGTGGGATCCTAGAGCTGGCTAGGACCACTTGTAAGAGCTGATTGTTATCCCGGAAATGACATGACCCGGTTGTTAGACTGCTTAAAGGTAAAAATCAGCCGTGTACTTACGTTA
>NW_012098876.1:3754295-3773418 GCF_000951045.1 Mandrillus leucophaeus | reverse complement strand
TCCCAGCACTTTGGGAGGCCGAGGCGGGTGGATCATGAGGTCAGGAGATCGAGACCATCGTGGCTAACACGGTAAAACCCTGTCTCTACTAAAAATACAAAACGAAAAAAAAAAAAGAAAGAAAAAATTAGCCGGACGTGGTGGCGGGCACCTCTAGTCCCAGCTACTCGGGAGTCTGAGGCAGGAGAATGGCGTGAACCCAGGAGGCGGAGCTTGCAGTGAGCCAAGATCCCGCCGCTGCACTACAGCCTGGGCGAGAGAGCGAGACTCCATCTCAAAAGTAAAAAGAAAAAAAAAAAAAAAGAAAAAGAAAGAAAAAGAAAAGGCTGTTATCACTATTTGCCAAGTTTTACATAGTATTCAACCAAAGAAAAAACAAAACAAAAGCATCCTCTGAATATTGGAGATGTGTAGAAAGTACTGTGGAATGTATAAATGTATTACTATCCCATTCTTATGCTATGGACTATTTGCTTCAGCTACCCTAGAGCATCTATCTTATGACTTGTTAGAAATTAAGTAGATAATTAAACTGAAAAAAACAATTTAAGCCATTGTTTACCCACAAAATATTCTTACAGGGGAACAATTTTTTTAAATCTAATTATTTTTAGTGTTAGGAGCCATGAAATTAGTATACTTTATTTCCTGTGTATAAAACTCCTTTTAATTAAGTGCATGGATATTTAGTAGTTGGTGTGTTATTTAACCTATAAGTTTTTTCCACTGACAGTAAGATATGTCTTATTTTAATTACTACTTTTACAATTTTTAGATATTTCTCAGAATCTATGTATTCTAAGAATGACTTCCCTTATCAAAGTTTAAAAAATTTAAATTTAAACTTAAAAAAATTCTTCTAAGAGTCTTGTCATCAGCTTATCTGAGAGCTTTCTAGCTACTATCAGTAGCTACTCTTAGTAGCTAGAATAATATTAACTAAACCTAATGTCCCATTAAAGAAGGACATTCTTTAACTTACAATCTAGATAATTTCATTTTGACAAGCATCAATGGATTTTTTACTTTGTATCATGAGATTTTAAACCAGGCAAGCCAGAGTTGGCTAGATCAGTCAACAAACCAATATACCTGTTCACCAAAAGAACATTACTGTTTATGAAAACAATGGATATTATAAAACTGCTTTAGGATTTATGTGATAATAGCTAGCACCTATAGAATGCTGTGTGCCAGGTTTTATTCTCAGTGCTTTACACACAGTCACTCATTTGAAATGTTTAACAGTGTTCCGAGGTAGTTATTATTTCCATTTTTTCAGATGAGGAGACTGAGACAAAAGAGGTGGCAATAGAGGTAAAGCAATATTTGAGCCTGGGTTGTGTGTCTTCAGGATCTATGTTCTTAGTCACTATACAATGACAATAATGTTCCTTTCTTCTTCCAAGCCTATAAAGAGTATACCAGTCAAGGGCGAATGCCCTTTAACTGCCAATCTCTGAAGCTCAAGTACTTCTTTAAAAACGGACAATAGCAATTTGGAGAAGAAAAAGCAGGACTATCTTATCACTGGGGATAGTTCCTTCTCTTATGTAGAATATCACCAGGCCAAAAAAAAAAAAAAAAAAAAAAAGAATCTCCAGTAATAATCACACAAAAAAGAAAAGATGCATCTGGAATTGGACGTGCCTATATTCTTTTGAGAAAATCTCTAAGGTTTGAGGTGGATTGACTTAAAATATACTGAAAATGGGGGTCCTCATAGAGGTTTATAATTATGAGCAATAGAAGTTTGTTTAAATATTTTATAAGTTTCTTATTATAAAAATTATGAATTTGATAATAGTATACATTGCCTAATATTCATTTTATCATGAGGTTTTTTCTTAAACTTGAACATTAATTTATTCTCATAGTTACCACCTCACAGCCCCAAACATAATAAATTTTGAAAATGTATTTATAGAAAATTATCTGTGCAAGTGCTCATTTCAATTTTTATAATGAAACAATTACTTTACATGTATTAATTTCTGTCACATTTTTGATCTGTGCTCTAACATTGTCTTCTTGAGGAAATTATTATGTTTTATAGTTCACATTTCCTAGATTTAGGACTTTAAAGGCCTAGGTTCTGTTCACATTTAATTTTGCTACATCAATAAAATAGGAATGAATTGGCTCATCAAACAACAAAACTATTTTATGCCATGGAATATAGGTTATTGTTTATGAAATTGCTGAATCACCCTGGTAATTCACTGTAAGAAAACCTTCTCCTTTTTTTGCTTTGGTCCTGTTTAGACAGAAATAAAATTGGTTGCATGTATGTTACATGGAGGATGGCGGGGTTGCGGGGTTGGTTTTTCTTTGGGGATGGCAGGTAAAGTAGACTATATGGTATTGAAAATGCTGATGGCCCCAGGAAGGAAGCTTGTCTGCCAAAGAGAGACACATTTACTCTGTACCTACAGCTAATCTTAATTTCTATCTTTTCTTGATATTTAGCAATTTTCCAGTTTCGATGAAAGTTTGGTTATTGATTACAAAGATAAAATACACCTTTTCCCCTCAAATTATATTTTTACTTCCTACAAATCTTTTAATAATGTGCATGTTTGGTCAGGGCAGGTATGTGTTGAAAGATAGGTTTCATATGCCAAAATATAAACCTACTTCTTGAGCGTGGGAGGAAACTTGAATACGGTTTCTACTAAAAGGAGATTAATTACATTTTAAGAAATTCCTGTAAATAGTAGCATAGCATAGAAACTGTGACCATTGTTTCATCAGCACATAGTATGGGCGATTATACCTTGTATATAAGAATGATACACATTAGCATTGTCCAGTAGAACTTTCTGTAATGATGACCATGTTCTGTGTCTACCTGTCAGGTACAGCAGTCAGTACCCACATATGTTTTTCAGCATTCGAAATGTAACTAGCGCAACTGAAGAGATACATTTTTAAATTTAAGTTAATTTTAATTAATTACATGTGAATTTAAATAGCTGCATGCTGCTAATGACTGTTAGATTGGACTGTACATATCTGGATTTAAACCTGGAGTTAACCGAAGTGAAGACTGCCTAGCTTCAGGTCCTGGGTATGATGCTGAGCAGCTGAACAACCTTGAGAAGTCATTTAACCTCCCTAATTCTCAATGTTCTCTTCTTCAACGTAGAGATAATAATAGTTCTTACCCCCAAGAGTTCTGAGATCAGAAAATAAATCAATGAGCATAAAGCTCTTAGAATTGTGCCTGAAATATAATGTATGCTCAATAAACTTTAGCCATTGCTATTCTTATTTTATAATCTTTGGTAGATATTGATGAAGTAGAAACTGAAAAAGTATGGAAATGAAATAGCTCTAAAGTAATAAAAGGAATATGTCCTGAATGGGTATAATTTTAGGTGATCCTTGAGGAATATGTGGGATTTGGATAAACAGAAAGTAATTACAGGGTGACCATACATCCTGATTTGCTTCAGACAGCCTCAATTATTCCTTGTGTCCTGGTTTAATTACTAATGTCCCCCTCTTTTGCTCTCACATTTTCCCGGTTCGTAAGAAAAATATTAAGTCACCATAGAATCAGATACAGGAGTACAACCCAGGCATTTCAGATGCAGAGAAGATAACATATTAAGGTATAGATGCAGATGTGACTATGGTGTGGTTTGAATGGTGAATACTGGGAAGTAGAAGGAAACAGGGATACGTGCAGGCTGGACACATTATGGAGCTGGGATGAGAACTGGTATAAGGATTGTATATGCTATTTGTGCTATTATTGAATTGCTCCTGTGTCAACATAGATTCACTTTTAGAAAAGCAAAGTTCTCATTTAATTGGACAAAAATATTTGGTGTATCAAAAAAAAAAAAAAACTGATACTATGTTCTGATATGTGTTCTGTTTGTATTTCCATTACTGACAGTAATTTTTGTTTTATGTAATGGGGAACAAAGTATGATATTTCTATCATCCCTTTGCTACCAGTAGCCAAATCAGTAATATGATTGGTTAATATGGAAGCTAGTCAATTAAAAGGGAAAATGCCTCATTATTGTCTGAAGCCATGACTTTCATAACTGGAGGAAACTTTGGAAGAGTTCGTTTAGTTACAATAAAGTATTATCACTGCATATTTTATGTTGGTGCTCTTTAAGCTACATCCATTGGTCTCCTTTCTATTTAGGAGAGTATCCATTTAAAAAAAGCTGGGGGAGGCTGAGCGCGGTGTCTCACACCTGTAATCCCAGCACTTTGGGAGGCTGAGGTGGGCAGATTACAAGGTTAGGTGATTGAGACCATCCTGGCTAACACAGTGAAACCCTGTCTCTACTAAAAATACCAAAAATAAATAAATTTTAAAAAGTAGCCAGACATGGTGGCACCCGCCTGCAGTCCCAGTTAGTTGGGAGGCTGAGGCAAGAGAATTGCTTGAACGCAGGAGACGGAGGTTGCAGTGAGGCTAGATTGCACCACTGCACTCCAGCCTGGGCAACAGAGTGAGATTCCATCTCAAAAAAAGCTAGGGAAATTTTAGTTGTTGGCAATATTACTAATTGTAATTTTAGGGAAATAGAGTATTAGACTGTGAAACATAATATTATGTAAAACACAAAATTAGGAAAAACTCCATCTCTACTAAAAATACAAAAATATTAGCTGGATGTGGTGGGGTGCACCTGTAATCCCAGCTTCTATGGAGGCTGAGAGAGGGGAATTGCTTGAACCAGGGTGATGGAGGTTGCAGTGAGCCGAGATCATGCCAGTGCACTCCAGCCTTGGTGACAGAGCAAGATTCTGTCTCAGGAAAAAAAAAAAAAAAATATAGAGATTATGGGGGGAAAACTAAACTAAAAAATTAGGCAAATACGTCTTTCTTATTAAGTGTAAGAATGTTACGCTAAGCATAATTATACATTTCCGAAGACCTCTTTATCTCTGATTGCGTTTGACATTGACATGGCTGGCTAGCCCAGAAATCTCCATGAAGAGTTTCTGGTGACCTGTTCTGGGTTTTCACTCATTGCCCACTGATTCTAGTTCATCATGAAAGCAGGCATTTGGGTTGATCTCTAGGTATTCCTTGGACAAACAAAGCAGATATTCCATTATGGTCACTTTCAGTATTTTTGGGGAATGCTCTGATTCTAACAATTATTTTCCATAGTGTAGCTAATACTGTAATCTCCAGCTGGGGAACACATCATGTCTCATTATCCCATAAGGAACCAACCATTATCAACATTGGAGTCCTGAGCATTTTGGGTTATTTTCAAGATATACACTTGACTTTTTAAACTAATGCCATAAGCATTGCAATGTCTGAATATATGTTAATTTTGTTTGTTTGTATTTAAAGAGATAAAAATTTAGTCAAATTAAAAGAAGAATTGGGCAAAGACCAGATGTCATTGGCATTTGAAAAACTGAGAATCTTTATAAAACTCCATTGATGTCATTTATAGCAACCACTCTTTGCTAGCTTATAAATTTATTAATCAAATTTGTTTATAGGTGCTTGAACTGAACAATAACTAGTTAATTTGTGTTTCCAAGTACCATGAATTTTAAAATGTCATTTAATATCTAAGCCTCTGAATGGAATTCAATGACTTTAAATTAAACCTATTTGTAAATAGCACAGAGCAATGTGTGATTATGCAATCTGCTGAGGTTTTCAAAAACTAACATTTAGAGCAAAAGTGAATCCCATTCTAACAGAATTTTAATAAAAACTCAGTAGTGATTTGTAAATACTTTGAAACAAATTAGCCATTCCATCCACAATGATTGTTTCATCACAGCTTAGTTCTTGATGAAAATGGCAAACCACCGTTCTAATGACATAATTTCATTTCAAGAATAGTGGCTTTCATGTTTAAAAAATCATTGGCTCTTATAGCACCCCCTTCAAGGTGAATTACTACAACTAGAACTGAGAAGGCAATGCTCACATTGTGGATCTGCCTCATGGTGATGATAATGACAATGGCAATGATGAGAAAACAAGAAAAAATTACTGAATGTTGGCTCTGTGCCAGACCCTGTGCTAAACATTTGACACATGATTTATACTTTTTAGCTTCACAACACTCCAATGAAGTGAAATAATCATAATTCCTCTTTCACCCATGACAAGAGGTTTAAGTGCCTAGTTAGTGGTGGAGCTGGATTCATAGTGGGCAATCTGGAGCTCTTAAGCACCATGTTACCACTGTTGACAGCAGCTATTACCTAGGCCAGTTGATAGAGAATATTCAAATGATTGCCTTTTATGAGGAGTTTTGTCTTTTATTGCTTATTTCCACATCTGAGCTTTGGGTAGGAAAAGAGAAGTAGGACAGATTTTCACCAAACTGTTATAAAAGACCTAATTGAAACAATTGTGTACTATGCTTGTATTCTAGATAATGGAGAGGCAATTGCCTAGCATAAAATTGCAAAGCCATAATGTATGTGGTTCATGAAACCATGGCTATAATTGCATGGCTTGCCTAGATATTAATTTAGCTGTATTTGTTATTACTTGCACAGAGAGTATTCATATTCACCCTCATTTAAGGCTGTTATAGACACACTAGTGACTGCCACAGTTCTTACCATGTCCACTCTCTAATGTTGTGTTCACACTAGAGGAGAGGTCTGAAGAATCAAGGTTATGTGGAAATTACACTGTCAAGGAGATGAATCCAATAGCCTGTAGCAGTGTTATCCAGCGAGCAATGGATTACATGTGTACGTGCAAGCTAAATAATGTATGATTTAAGACAATAATGTAGTTTGTATTCATTTTTGGATAGTAAAAGGGTTGGCATGTCAGTCCCTTGGGAGATTTTATCCAGGGCTTTACCCTTAAGTGGATAAAAAGAGTACAAATTCTATTGCATAGGAGATGAATAAAAACAAATTGGGGAGACCATCAGCAGAACAGACTGCTGTGTGATGGAGTCCAAGGCTACTCCAAAACCACCAGACCAACTGCCTCAGGATCCTGCCAGCAACCAGATGCCGGCAATAGAACTGACTGCAGTTTGGCATCAGGGCTCTGTGATTCCCAGCCAAGGGGAATTGCATGCAAAAAATATTTAAAATTCTCTTTGTAAAGAGTTATGTTTTCAATCAGAAGGAGAAGCATGTTTCAGACTTAGTCTGCTGAAAATGAAATGTGGCATACTGACATCTTGGTTGCAGATGGTGGAAGTAAGTATATTGGAGAGGGTGAATGCCATGCGAAGCTGAACTTTGGTTTGGTGGTAACGTTTTGTTTATGGTTTTTAGGCCATTGAGTTAGTATCATTCTGTGAGGGATACTGTATTAGCCTTTCAAGAAGAGGGTCTGGGTCTACTTAAAATAGTGATTCTCAACTGGAAGAGATTTCCCAATCCTACAGGGGGACATATGGCAGTATCTGGAGACATACTTGATTGTCACAAGTTTGGGAGAGGGTAGTGCAACTAGCATCTAGTAGGGAGAGGACAGGAATGCTATAAAATATGTTACCATGTACAGGACAGCTCCCTAAAAGAGAGAATTACCTTGTCCAAAATGTGAGTGTTGCCAAAGTATGGAACTAAGGTTTAAAATTATCTGGCTCATATATATTAACTACAACCCCGCCTGCAGACAAGTGTTCATCAAATATAGTTTGATATCGTATAAAAGAAGATTGTTAAATAATTTGTTTTACTCTATTGATGTGTGAGCAACACTTATTGAATGTCTCAAATCCTTTCTGTTTTTTTTTAAACAAATATATATATATATATAGAAGAAAACACAACTAACCTTTCTCCAAACCTATATACCCAAACCACACATTTTACAAATGTAGTAGGACCCAGTTGATTCACTTTTCAAACTTGAAAAATGAGGCATGTTAACAAAGCACACTAAATGAACCAGCTGTTTAGGATGATCTACAAGCCAGTTCATTTTCCTGTTATTAAATAACAAACCATGAATCCTGACAAATGAACCCACTTGTTTGACATTATTTGAAAAACTCATAACATGCTTGGTTCTGATGGTCACTTCCCCTTTGAAATTAAATTTTAAGATGGACTTCATTTAAATTCTGATAGAGAAAAAGAGCCTATTAACCTTCATCTTGACTGTCTGCTGTTTATCATCATCATTCCTTGCCTCCTGCTGATACTTAGACACTCCAGAGCTTTTGCCAGAGCGTCATCCTCCAGTGTTTACTTCAAGGAAGTGTTTATGTTTATTGGTGTCCATATAATTAAGAGCTGAAGTTCTGCAGTGTTGTGGGAGACTGCATGGCTTCTGGAGTCAGAGTCCCTGGCCTCAAGTTGGGCTCCAGCTGTGTGACCTTGAGAAGGTCATTTACACTTTTTGCGCCTCAGTTTCCTCATTCATAAAATGAGAAAAATATTATTTGCCTCATTGTGCTGTTGTGAAGATAGCGTATAAAATGCTTAGCAAGCAGAAACAGATGCTACCTGTAATTATTAGGATTACTATTTTAGGACTAGCATGTTTTACAATGGATGCTAATTCATCTTATTTCTTTTTCTAAAGAGGACATTGGCACCGATCCTCTGAGATAGCCTCCCTAATGTGTGGCTGAGGGGCTTTAGACCCTATTCCATAATCCCTATCAGAACCTTCCAGCAAAGCTACAATGAATAAACATCTAAGAAAAATCTGCATACTAACCAAGCATATGCAGCTGCAAGAGAAATCCTCTATCTCTCTTCTTCAATCAGAGTGTCATCCAAAATCCCCTTCTGAATGTGCCATTTCCACCGCTTCTAAGCTGACACGGCAAATTCATAGCAACCCCTTGCCCTGTTATAGCGCAGTGTTACAGTGTTCAGCAACCCCAGACCGTAAACACTCTCTACTCCTAAATAGGATTTACAAAGTGTGACTTTGAGCAATATAGCAAAGTCAATTTTATCTGCCGGAAAATATTTTTCTTTACTAACATTTTAAAATCCCTTCCTCAGTGCTCCAAAATGATTTAAAAGCTAATCAATGATAAAATTCCAAATCCCTCTAAAGACAAAGAATTGAGAAATGAAGCAGAGCCACTTTAATCAGTAAAGTGGCTTCTGTGACCCATTAACCCATAGAGATCATTGACACTTCTTTTATTTATTTATTTGTTTTTTAAGGTACCGTTCTTTGGTCATATGTCTTTGGCAGCAAGAACATACAAAATCGCTTTTGCTTTTCACAAATTAATTCATTTAGGTCTGTGCATTTGTCAGGCATTCCTGGAACTTTCTGCCAACATTTTGTTGATTAAAGGATGTGTATTTGCAAAATGGGTGGAGAGGAAGGAATTTATAATTCTTAAAAGCAAAGAATGATTTATAATGCTGACTGCTACCTGAATCAATCAGTGCGTCATCAACAGATAAATGAAATACTAAAGATAAGGAAGAGTTCCCACACTGGGTGTTAAAATCTGTGGATTGATTGGTTCAATAACACTGAGAACATCGACCACTTTCAGCAGAATTTCTAGAATTTACAAACAAGGATATGACAAAGAAAACTGCCTTTTTGTATTTTGTTTAGAAAGCTTCTGAAATACATTCTTTCTCTGCAAGTCTGGTGCTTCCACTCCTAAGTATAAATTACGTATCTCACTTCAGTGCACACAAGTTCCCGATCCTCATCCCAACTTCAATTGGCTTTTGACTATTTTGTTAATTTTTTTGCCAGTGAATTTGCTGGGTCTTTTGTAGGACACATTTATTGTTTTAGGCATCATGCAATTTACTAAATGGTGTTCTGGTTATGGAAATGCTCACAAAGAGCCCTGGGAGGGAAAAGAATTAAGTAAACACATATTGATCATCCTGTAGCTGGTGCTTTCTTATTTGATTAGTCAAGGACTCAGTCTGAACTGGTCCCTCTAATCCGTGATACATAAAGCTGGAGACATTTTTCTGGCTCCCTGGTGGTTTTAAAGGCTATGCAATGGGAAAAACTGCTTTAAACAAAGTCTCATTTTTGAAAAAGCCTGAGCACAGAATGGAATTCAAAGAATTTGGAGAGAGGGGATGTGAAAGTGGTAGCAAACAGCTTTAAAAAGGCCCTGGGAATTTTAAGAGAATAAGGCATATAAGTGAAGTAAAGAGAAATCCCATCTGACCCATTATGAGATACACCAGGAAGCCACTTCGGCAAGCATGTACTGAACACCTACTGTGTGCAGGACTTGTAAAAGAGGTAGAACTTAAGTTTTGTGAGGATTCCAAGGAGCTAACCAGAATACTTTATGTCAGGAAATAAGTCATGGTTTTTTATGCTAGCTAAGAAACTTAAGCTTGATGTAGATATTAAATATCAAAAAAGCAATGAATATATTCTATTTAATCCAAATACCAGGAAAAGAAAGTTTTCTCCGGTGTAATTCATTTCAAAATTCTACATGAAAAATGTTGATACTAAAGTAATTCTAAAGAATAGTTGAGAAATGTTTCCTTCTTTCTTTCTTTCTTTTTTTTTTTTTTTTTGACAAAGTCTTGCTCTTGTCACCTGGCTGTAGTACAGTGGCACGATCTCGGCTCGCTGCAACCTCTGACTCCTGGGTTCAAGCAATTCTTCTGCCTCAGCCTCCCAAGTAGCTGGGATTACAGGCACGTACCACCACGCCCAGCTAATTTTTGTATTTTTAGTAGAGATAGGGTTTCCCTATGTTGGCCAGGATGGTCTTGATCTCCTGACCTTGTGATCCACCCTCCTTAGCCTCCCAAAGTGCTGGGATTACAGGCGTGAGCCACCGCGCCCAGCTGAAAAATGTTTATTTCAAAGAAGAAATCTGGAGTCTCTGGGTTTTGCTCCTGTCATGTCTACTCTTTCACTTTGGCATTTCTTATCTATTGGTCAAGGTGTGTTTGCATTGCACAATTTTCTTTCTTTTTTATTTTTATTTTATTTTTTTCTGAGACTGGGTCTTGCTCTGTTGCCCAGGCTGGAGTGCAGTGGCACCATCATGGCTCGCTGCAGCCTCAGCCTCCAGGGTTCAAGTGAACCTCCCACCTCAGCCTCCTGGATAGCTGAGACCACAGGCACATGGCACCACACCCAGCTAATTTTTGTGTTTTTTGTAGAGATGGGGTTTTTCCATGTTGTCCAGGCTGGTCTCGAACTCCTGGGCTCAAGCAATTCACCCATCTCAGCCTCCCAAAGTGCTAGGTTTACAGGCGTGAACCACAGTGCCCAGTCTGGACAATTTTCTTATCCCCAACCTACCCTGCCTTCCCAATGAATAAGGGGCATAAAAGATGAAGCATGATAGAAAGCTTGAAGCCCACTGCATATGAGATGGTACAGACTCTGGCTGAGGGGAAAAATGGGAATTCAGAGAAAAGGGTGTTTCCAGGAGGCTGGCTGAGATTTTGGTGGCTGACTGTATTCTGAGATTTAGAATTAAGAAGCAGATAAAGCTAACACCAAGTTTTCTAGCATGGAGACTGGCAGAACAACAGCAACACTGAAAGACATGGGGTAATTGTATTGGGTGGCTAGTGTGGGGAATTGGGAATGAGAGAATAGGTGCAGTGAGTTGCATTTGATATACTGAATCTAAAGCACATTGTCTTATAGACAGTGGGAAATAGGGACTGACCACATTTAAAATCCTGGAAGGTGTGAAAGATTACTATTGCAACAAACGAAGCTAGATACTGCTAAAACTTGGCCTTCTTTCTCTATATGCTAAGTGCTGTCTTTATTCCATTTTTTATTATATATATTATAGCCTAAATATTTCTCAAGCACCTACTATATACCAGGCGCTAGACTAGGTGCTAATCATGTATGGGTTTGACACATTCCCTGCTCTCAGGAAGCACACAGATTGGTGCTCGAGACAGGCATTAAATAAGCCAAAAATAATTAAATAAGACCAAATATGCTGAAAGCTTTGGAGGAAAATACCAGAGTGTTGTAGGATGATACTAAATTTGAAATCAGAAGGATGGATTAGAGCCAGCCGAGTAGAGTAGGGCTGAGAATGGGAAGGGTGAAAAGTTGGGAGTACCACAGTGTCTGGTCTAAGAAGTGATTGGAGAAAAAGTCTGATAAAAAATCATGTGGAGCTTTTAGGACTTTTTAATAAGTTTGGTGGGAAGCCACTGCAGGATTCTACCTAGAAAGTTCAGCTGTCTGTGATTAAGGCCACAGTCAGCTCTATTTCCAGGATATCTCATTATTTACCCAGACCCAACAGGCCTGTCAATTTTGTCAGCCGCACAGGTTTTGGAATGAAAAGACATATTATTTTCATGTTGAATATGTTTCTTGAGGTTTTTTTTAAGAATGAAACTGTAGAGACACAAAGTACATTTCTTTCCCTCAGATTATATTATTCCTTACCTTTATGCCATGGCACAAAAGGTATTATAGTTTGACCTCATCTGAATACTTACTTGCTAATGTTCCAAAAATATGCTGTTTGAGAAATACATACCTTCCAACTGATACAATAGCTAAAGACTCTTCATCTTCAGATTAGAACCCAGCCCAAAGTTTCCCCCCTGGAATCTTGATGAATGTGCTTATTTTATTTTGGGGTAGCACTTGGGGTCACAACTGAGAAAATTTGGGATAGTTATATAGGTTGATACTACTACAAGACAGATACAAACCACAAATATTAACATTATTGTTATTTTTACTAATATTGTACACTTACTAATTTCTAGGAACCATTTTGTTTGCACTAACTCAACTTTTGAAAAAAATCTTATAACTTAAGAGAGTATCGTTATTATCTCCTTCATATTAATGAGAATGCTGCTTCTCAGAGAGGTTAAGGCACCACTTAAAGGTCACAGAGCCAAGAAGAGACACAGCAGGGCCTCAACCTAGACAGTCAGCATTAGTTGAGAAGTTTTGAAGGTATGCCTGTATAAAGAAAGGAATAAGCATAATTAGTAAATATATCTATAAATTCTGGTATGTATAATTTTTAAAACCCTCACATTGTGTATTCCAAATTTCTAGGAGTCATTTTATCATTTTAATTTTGCCATATAATAATGTAATGAATTAAAACAGTGGTTCTCTCAGGGGGAGATTTCTACCAGCACCAGGGAGCATTTGGCAATATCTGGGAATATTTTTTGGTGATCGCATCCGGGGAATGGGCGTTACTAGAATCTGGGAGATAGAGGCTAACGATGCTACTAAACATCCTACAATGAACAAGGACAGTGCCCAAAACAAAGAATTATCCTGTCCAGATGGTTCACAGTGCCTAGGTTGAGATCCTGGATTAGAGTAATTTAAAGAGGATCTCGAAGGTTAGGAAAGAATGGTAGCCCCATCTTGCAAACAAGGAACATTCAACATAAAGAAACAATTTTGGGAATGTGAGAAAGAGCTAAGATGGATTCATTCATTCAGTCATCCATAGAATCACTATTTGTAGGAATGATTTCTTTGTATCAGGCATTGTGCTGAACAGTAATGTTGAGGAAAACAATAGGAGCCAGTTTCTTTGGAGAAAGGAAGGAACAAAGTTATAGAGGGAAACCAAAGATGCTTGGGTATTAAAGGTAAGCTAGGGTCAGAGTTTATTGCCAAAAGTGACGGTTTTATTTTATTAGGGAGGAAGATGTGCTCCTTTCCCAGGCTAAGGAGAGTCACTGTAGTCAGAGACAAGTTCAAATGCCATATGCTACTGCCAGGAACACCTGGTAACTGCTTTTTGTCCCTTTTATGGCTGACTTATGCTGATCTGAACAGAGGGCCAGGGTGGGGGAAGCAAATGATATTCTCGAATGCAGCAGAGAGTAGTGATAGAAATGTGTGTGTGTGTGCGTGTATGCGTGTGTATTGGAGAGGACACATAGCTTACATTGCTTTCGAGTTGTGCTGCTGGCCTGTGAATAGGTGCTGGCTTTTGTTTTTCCAGTAACAGCTTTTTCTGTTTCCAGCAGTCCTATGCACCAGCTCCCCACCCCATGGCTCCTCCCAGCCCCAGCACAAACAGCAGCAGCAACAACAGCAGCAACAACAGCAGCGGGGAACAGTTGAGTAAAACCAACCTGTACATTCGAGGCCTCCCACCAGGCACCACTGACCAGGACCTAATCAAGCTGTGCCAACCGTAAGTGTCCTTCTGCTGCCTGTGCTGTTTCTCACTCACATGCTTGCCTTGGTGGGCAGGATGTGTTATTGCAGTCAATGTACTCATCCACTGGTGTCTCAGCGAGGAAGACTCTTCTTTACAAACAGGACTTAAATTTGAGACTCAATGCTAGTTTATTTTTGGGAGTGGAAATAGTTTACTTTTTGTTGTTGAGTGAAGTTCTCGAGCAGATATACGTGGAAATGCTGGCTGATTCATAGATATTTGACCTGCAAGATGAAGATCAGTAATAGAGTTACACTCTCAAACCATGTGGCCAGTGGAGTCATTGATGAGTCTCATGAAATAAACGGATTTTCTTGAGAAGTATTAGCGAAGGGAATCTCAAAAACTCAGAAGTGGTAGATTTCAGGATTACCTCGTGTTACAAAGCTTTTCTGGCCAGTGCTCGGTAAATGTACGTTCAGCCAGGATCATGTATTTGGAGAGGCATAAGACTAATCTTCTAGTTTCCTTGAAAACATCTACTGCCTAGTCCAGTGAAGCCATCTCCTACCAAGACTAAGGACCACACTCACTGAGTAGTTTGATATTTGCTTGGAAGCTTGAAAATTATTAAATCCTCTTCAACAATGTTTTCATGAATCTATTATCTACCAACATTTAAGTCATTAGTTCTCTTATTTCTGTGCAAATAAAAACATATTTAAGTTCACTTTCCCATACAATTAATAATGAATTAAGAATCATAGACTTGGCTGGGCGCGGTGGCTCACGCCTGTAATCCTAGCACTTTGGGAGGCCGAGGCGGGTGGATCACAAGGTCAGGAGATTGAGATCATCCTGGCTAACACAGTGAAACCCTGTCTCTAATGAAAATGCAAAAAAGTTAGCCGGGCGTGGTGGCGGGAGCCTGTAGTCCCAGCTACTCGAGAGGCTGAGGCAGGAGAATGGTGTCAACCCGGGAGGCGGAGCTTGCAGTGAGCCGAGATTGAGCCACTGCACTCCAGCCTGGGCAACAGAGCTGTATTTTTAGGTTAGTATCTGATTATTTTCAAAATAATATTAGAACATATATTTGTCATTTGATTGTGACTTAGCTGTGTATTTTTAAAGTTTAAAAAACTATTACTCAATTGTTATTTTTCTCTTTTGCAATGCTTTTTAATAAGCCATGAGGATATTTATTTTGTAAATGTTCTGACCTCTAAAATATTGAAAGAGGAAAACAAAGCAGGCAATATTTATGTGTCTTTGTCCTAGATTTTAAGATTGGGAGTACATATCAACACAACGGAAAGTGGCAGATAAACCAACATACAAATACGTAACTATCCAATTGTTTGACAAAACAGTAGATAGATTAGGGTAGGAGTACCCTGTTACTATTGAGTGCCTTGATTTGTGAAAAAGGCAAGGCAGAACCTTAAGAGATAAATATATATATATTTTAATTTGTTCAAAAAATGTTAAATGTGCCAGAGCTCAGACATACAAATATACGTTAGATTTTGGCCTATAGAATATTGAGGTTGAGAATCAGAAGATAAATAATTCAACTTCTTTTGTTGTTTAAAAAATCTAAACTCTATTTTGAAAAGCAAGGTCTTTGAAAATGTAAAAGATTATAGACTTCATGATAGAAGGTTCAGATGAAGTAAAAAGCAAAATAGCTATTGTTCTTGATTTATATTTGAAGCTCATTTTTTTTAAAGGTAGCTATTAGGAAAAGATTCTTTCTTGCTGCTCTTTACCACTTGGAGAGCTGGGTGACACACAGATGTCTGGGCCCAAGCAATTATGTTTCACTGGGTCTGGGGTAGAGCCCAAGAATATGTATTTCAAACAGGATCTTTATTTAGTGTTGTTGATCTTTTGTGAAGCACTTCTCTCAACAGTCTTGAAGACCACCAACTATTTCTATTGTATAAAGTTTCACTAACTGATGAGGGTAGTTGCGATGGAATTTTGAGTGTTAAAACCTGCTCAACCACTGTGTAATCTTGAGGCAAATCACTTCCTCCCTCTAAGCCTCAGTTTCCTCTTTCTTAAAAGACTGGGTTGGTTTTTATTATTTCTGTGTTTACTTGTAATATCAGCAGTGTGCTGGAGCTGCCTCTGACTAACACACTTGAGCTAATTGTTAAATATTCAAGAATTTTGTGAGCAATCTGTTACAGACTTGGTAGCATGAAATTGGCCCTTGTGGGAGTATTTATAACACAGGAATCAGCACATCCTGCAAATCAGAGCTTTTTAAATTTTTATTTTATTGAAGAGCTGCTGTATGAACACACCACTGATGTAGCATCATACTATGAATTGCTGTGTCAATATCCATTTCTGCATAGAAGTGCCAGAATTTTGTAAATGGAAATTATTACTTAAAAGCCTATATTGCCATTTTTAACTCAGAGAAGAGATGCGGTAACACAGAAACATTCTTATTGAGGGAACAAGTTTTGTTAATGTTTTTATGTGCATTTGATAAAGAATATTAAGTGAACAGAGGATAATAGTTACTTGTTCATATTAATATTTGTCCACTAATAAGATCTGGCCCATTTATTGTTATTGTACAAATGTTTGTGGGTTCTCCTGTTACTGCAGTGATCTAGAACTGGGGTTTATTGCTCAGATTCTTTTTCCTGGACAATCTTAAAGAACCGATGTGATTGGGCAACATAATGTAGTGGAAATAACTGTGCACTGTGAGATCTATCTTTCAATCTTGGCTATGCTATCAAGTGAGTCTGTGGCCTTAGAGTAATGACTTGCTGCCCCTTAACTTTGGTTTCCCCCATATACAATATAATGGAGTTGAACTCAACAATCTTTTATGTTTTTTTCATTCTAAAATTCTGATATTTGATTGAGGACCTCATTATTTAGCTGCAAAACTTACTCAAGATCACATTTTATATCTTTCTCCAATCCCCTCATGCAGTGTTGGCAGGGGCACAGTTAGAATTTATTCAGCTTCATGGGTATGACCTGATGGCTGAAAAAACCTTTAGTAAGAGACCAGTGTAGGTCATTTGTAAAACCTTGTTTCTCGCTCTCTCTCCCTCTCTCTCTTTCTCTCTCTCCCTCCTAGTGTTGTCCACTCACAGTGCTTGTTACCATTTTGCATTAGCAGTCTTCTAAAGATTAAAATCACTTTCCATTCCTGTAACTCATCTCACACTTTAAAATAATTTCACTCACAAAACAGATAATTTTAGTAGATTTAAATGAACTTGCTGTCATGATTCATTTTCCATATTTATTTCTATGAAATTATAAGTACTTTTAGAGTTAATATTCCTTAAAGGAAATGCAATATTTGCTAATATCCATTGTAATAAAATAATAGAAAACAGATACACAAAACAACATATTGCCTTTTTTTAAAAAAAGGTATAGACATATTGGATTTTCTGGTATGAGTATATAATATCCATGTTAATGCCAATGAGCAGTAAGAAAATGGTATTAAAGAAAAAGAAATTGCATTATTTCTCAATATATAATCTGAGAGCAAATTTTTATTAAGGAAATCTAGTCACATTCATCATTAAAGCTTCTATGTTCAGATCACGCGTAAAATCAAAGAAAAGAAGATAAGACTGAAGAATAATAGATATAAAGAATGATTTTACTCTATGGAAAAATCTTTCCAGTTATACCTATGTTTTGGATGAATACATTATACTGGGTGTAGTATAGAAAACAGTATAGTTAAAAACCTTGTAATGTCTTTTTCTTGAGAAACCTTAAGGAACTTTATTTTGTTCTCAATCAAGAAATATTTACAGAATATATCCTGCATGCCTGTGGTAAGAAGTCAGTGGTGAGTAAATTTAGACAAAGGAGAAATATATTCTACTAGGGAAAATGGGCATCAATTAAATATATGATCTGATATAAAATTGCAACTATAAGAGCAAAAAGGAGAGGAGCATGGTACTAACAGATTTTATAACACAAGATTAGACCTAGGTACGGTGATTAGTAAAGGTATGTCGGAGGAAGTGACAATTGAGCTAAGATTAGAAGGATGAATAGATTTAACTAATCGAGAAAAAAGTGGAAGAGTAGCCAGTTAGAGGAAACATTGTGTGCAGAACCAAGGGCTGGAGGGAGCATGCTAAAGACAAAGAGCTGAGAAAAACCATGTGACTATAGCAGAGAGAAGGAGGTGGAGTGTGGGGCCAAAAGAGCCAGAAAACATGGAAGGACAAGATGGTTCCTTTGGAGATGATGTTAGAAGCTTGATTTATCTTAAGAACCATGGAGGAAATCATTGAATTGTCATAAACAGGAAGGTAGCATAGCTATATATATATTTTTTTCAAATAGGTAACTCCAGCTGCAGAGTAGCAAGAAATGATCCTCTGAGATCAAGGAACAATTAGAGTAGGAATAGTTGAAAAGCTGAAAGAAGAATGCTTTTTGTTCAGAGAGGAGGGTGTGAGAAGTAATATTTGTGGTGGTAGAAAAATTATGTGTGGTGAAAGATTTTGTCATATGCATTCGTTTTTCCATTAAAAAGCAGGGACATGGGAACAATTAACCAAATGAACTTCAAAAGAAACAGCAAAGTAGCACAGAATAGAACCCAAATGAGTTGATTTTTAGTTCATCCATTTTCTTACCCAGTCATGAAAGGGTCATCAATATACTATTAAACAATTAAATGGCTGTAATATTAAAAGCACTAAAGGCAATGTAATAAAAACTAGAAATACAACTGATTATACAAATTTACTCATGGATGGATTATCAGTTGAAGACTGTTGATGGAACACTTGGATTCATATATCCTTTATGCTTAGGAAGACCAGATGGAAGTTGGAGAAGATAGATTTGATTTAATAAAGTGAGAGAGTATTGTAACTTTTTTGAGCCAAATAAAATATTTGTAGTGTAATGATTTTTTACACATTAAGTTATATTTTGTCTTTCCAAGAAATTGGTAACTTTTGGGGCCGGGCGCGGTGGCTCAAGCCTGTAATCCCAGCACTTTGGGAGGCCGAGACGGGTGGATCACGAGGTCAGGTGATCGAGACCATCCTGGCGAACAC
>NW_012098876.1:3705407-3754185 GCF_000951045.1 Mandrillus leucophaeus | reverse complement strand
AAAAAAAAAAAAAAAAAAAAAAAAAAAAGGAAATTGGTAACTTCTATTTTATGATTCTGAACATGCCCTTGAAACACATTTAAATTGTTCCTAAAAAATAAAATCAAATATGCGTCATAATGGGTAGCATTTAAAATTGGAAAAAAAACACATTATAGTGTTTATATTTTCTACATCTACAACATATTTTATCTAACCATTTTGTGGCTTATAAATTTGATTTAATACAATGTTCTCAGGAAGCCCCAGCCAATTGCCCCCACTTTCCTGTGATTAACTACTCTGGAGTTAATTAAAATATTGTGAAGAAACAGAATGACTTGTTTTTCTGTTATAAAGTAAACATGCTGCTGCTAAGGCCACTTGAAACAGAATGCAGGAAAATAGAGGGAAACTCCTGGGTAGGTACATACATATTTCCAGTGTTTACCAGAAGAGCAGGAAAGTCAACTGTCCTGCCCCTCACTTTTCTCTGTAAATGTTTTCTTTGCTCAAGTTATGACATCCTAGCATTTCCCCCTTTAAAATGAAACTCTGAATGTCACTTTAACATTTAACAAGAGAGGAGAAACACCCACCATGAAAAGCCAGAGGAACAAAATAGAAGTGTTTGCGCTGGAGAGCTGAAGGGTCTGCCCAAGCTAATCTCCCAGACTTTTACACAACCCTGTTGGATATCTCATTATGGTGCGTGCTGAACGCTGAATAGTAAGAGCCAGACTCAAGTGCCATCCAGGCTCCAAGTGCAGAGTCCATTATACATGGTGTCAGACAGTTTTGACAAATGCACCGACACAATCAAACCTTTTATCAATTTAAAAGTAACCTTGTCACAGTAATCTGTCAGACTGTTCAGATACAACTAAAGGAAAACAAGTCATCATGCACTCCAGGGTAACCAAGTAAATAAGAAAAATGTGACTGGAAATTTTTAGAGTTCTTTCTTACTGTGTCATTGAAGATTTAAAAGTTTCCTCTAATAAGACCCTAGGAAATTTATTAGTAGCTTTCTTCTATGAGTCAGACTCAAATTACGCAGCTGCTTTTGAGATGTTATAAATCTATGTGGTGGCAGGTGTGAGCAGGAAGTGAATACTAGAATCTTTAAACTCTGCCTTTGTGTATTTTAAATGAGGGAGTGCTTTAAAGACTCAAAACACGATATTGGAATTCCTTAATTCAGCAGAGATTTGACAATGGGTTACATATATTATTTCAGATTTGGGGAAAATTATGTTTGCCAAGCATCTGCTGTAAACTAGACATAGTATTTCATTAGTACTAAATAACTGTCATTAATAATAGGTTGTTATATTTATATATTATTTATATTAACACAGTTTTTGTGTATTACATGCCTCATACTCTATTAAGTTTTTAAATTATTTAATGCTCAAAACTTCCCTACAAAGTGGGGATAATACTTTCTTTAAACTGACACTCAAAAGGGTTAAAAAACTTGTTCGAATTTATGTAGCCACCATAGCCACTAGGATTCAAAATCTGGATCTGACTTCAAAGCCAGTATTCATAATCACTGAAACATTCATATAATGAGAACAAGGGTGGCATAAATCATAGGTTCTCAGTTCCATAACTACTCATGAGAATCCCTTAAGGACCCTTAGAAAATAGGTTTGGACCTCACTCTCTAAGTGTTCTGATTTAACCAGTATGGAATCAACCTGGATATTGGGATTTTTTGAAGCCTACTCAGATAATTCCAGTATGTAGCAAAGATTGAGAACTTTTCGAATTAATGATGCTCACGCAAATCTGAAAACATAATTTAATCCTCTGTTTTAGCTTTCTTACTCTGACTTTCAGAGGCTCTCCCAATTTCATAGGACCTACCACTGTGCTTTCAATTAACCAGAAGTATTAAAAATGAATATTATGAAAATTGGGGGATGAATTTGATTTTCTGATAACACACTGACAGATTAGGCACATGGATAATAAAGTCCTGATTTATGCCTCTACAAGTGTTTTCAAGGATGTCCTTGGAAGAATCTTACTTTCCTGCTTTATGTAATTTCCAAAAGTCAAACATTTATTCAGCATTCTACTTTTTAATAATGTTTGCATTTAATTGATGATTAAGCAAGAAACTCTTCCTATTTTGACTCATGTTATTAAATTTCTATATATACTTACATTTTTTTGCTGACTATAGTTTAGTGAACATAAGTCCAATGAGTCTTAAAAAATAATTTACATCTCCTAGTGTTTTGGGGGCATCCTAGAAATTATTGTCCCACTGATTCACTGATCACTCATTTATTATTGTTTTTATTACTTGGAAGAATCTTCTGCTAAATGTTTACGTATCTTATGATCAATTTAAAAATATACTTAAATTCCTGATAGCTGACGATATTTTTCCATATTTATCTTCGGAACAGAGGAGAAAAATAAAAATTAAAAAAATCATTGAGAGGACCAATTGACTTAGTTTATGATCTTGGTGGTAGCACAAAAAAGATGGGGATGTAAAAGGGTGTGATCAATTCTTTCCGGATGTGCTGAGTAAAGATCTGGAGCCCAGAGAGGTGCAATTCTAGGCAGATCTCATGCCGAATGCCTGAAAATTTGAGGGACTTAAGTTTCAAGGGCAGGGCTCTGGCAAGTTCAGATGGCATCCTGGTTTTCAATTTGTCCAGTGATTTTTTAATTGATAAATACAGCTGACTCTTTTTAGTGTTTATTTTAATTAAGCTCTCTGTTACTTGACCCTGTTGATCCCTCCTTTGTTCTCCTATGGATGGTAAATTCCTTTTGCCTGCATTTCCTCTTACCTTTTGGAGATTACTCTTTCTACCTTCTCTTCTTCTACCTGCCTCTTGAATATTTTGGAGTTTTCTGGAGGTTGAACACCTCTTTTCACTCTATAATCGATCTGCTCTTTATTACACAAACAACTTCAGCTATTTAATGACTATTAATTCTATATTGCCTACCATCAACTTTTTGTTTAGTTCTGGGTCCATATCTCATTATTCCCTAGACAATTCCATTTTGTAACCCAAGAGTTATCAAATTCATTGTCCAAAGAGGGTTATTCCTGGACTTATCCCTTTTTTAAGGGATCCCACTATTCTCTATGTGAATAGCGGTCCACATAAAAAATCTTGGGGTAACTCTTTTCCCCAATCTAGAATCAATTTCCAAGACTTCAACTGTTTGATATTTATGATACCCAATAGCTCTTCTGCTTCAGTACTGTCATGGTCTTTTTACTCATTTATTCAAATGTACTTATTGATTGTCATCTGTGTACTAAGCGCTGCAGATATCTAAAGGAATGATAAGTTTTTTCCATAGAATTTGCATTATAATTGATAAAAATGATAAATGAATAAATAATTTTAAAAACATTAGAATATGTAAATATCATGAAAACCAGGTCGTAAATAATGACTAGGAGGTTACTCTAGACTGTGTGTTCTCTTTAATGTGAGACCTCATTTGCAGGAAGGAGTCAGGCAGATAATATTCAGAGACAACGCATTACAGACATATATAAAAATTTGGCCAAAGCTTGAAGAAAGAAATGAGCTTGTTGTATACAAGGATCATAAGGAAGATTGGGTATTCTTCTTCAAAGGATAGATTTTAGGGGAGTAAAAGAGAAGAAGCAAGAAGACAAGCAAGGAGGCTTTTGTGGAAGTCCAAGAAGGAGGTGGTGATGGCTTGGAATAAGATCACAATGGTAGAAGAGATTAAATGGGATGAATTTGGAATATATTTTGGAGATAGTCTTGATAGCATTTACTCATGAATGGCATATGATAAAAGGGTTAAGAGAAAGATAAATTAGGGATAACTCCTTAACTCTTAGCTTGAGCATCTTGGATAACTCTTTAACTCTTAGCTTGAGTGAATAAAGAGCCATTTCAGAAAATGAAAAGGATTGTGGAAGAGGCAATTTTGGGTAGAGAGAAATCAAGAGCTCTTCTCAGTCTTGTTATTTTTGAGATTGTATTAGATATCTGAAATGAGTTTTACATTGGCAGTTTGATATGTGATTCTAGTTTTCAAAGTGAAAAAGTAAAGGATATAAAATGGGAGTCATAAGCATTATAAATGGCTTTTAAATCCATATGGATGAGACAATAGTGTGGTATCTAATATGTACTACAGACTGTTCTAAGTATTTTGCATGTAAGTACTTCATATTATATATGTTAACTCATTTAGATGTTATGCCAATTTCCATTTTATAGGTGAAAAAATAATGACACAAGGAAGTTAAGTGACTTTCCCAAGGTCACACAGCTGTCATTAGCAAATCCAGGCTTTAAATTAAGAAGTTTTGTTTAAGAGCCCCATTTCTTAACCATGATCTATACGTAGGGATTGTGTATAACAATAAAACAAAATGTTCACACAACTTGAATTCTGAGGTTCTAAGAGGATGAGAAGCCAAGAAAGAAGTTTATAAAGGAACAATCAGTATGGTAAAGGACAACCAGGAGGGCAGGAGTGTGCTATACCACAGCAGCTGAGAGAAGAAAGTATTTAAAGAAGATAGAATGATGAAATGTGTTGAATACTTGTTGAGAAGTCAAGAAATATACCGAAAGAAGTTACATTTAGATTTGGCAACATCAAGGTCATTGGAAAACCTGAGCAGGAAAGCTTTGTAGATAAGTAAAAGCTGAAAGTGAAGTGGTCCTTTCTTCATCACTCAAAAATTCTTTCAAGTGGAAATATATACTTTTTTTTTTTTTTGCTCCACCTGTACCAAAACAGTCATCTTTCCTAACATTCTCCCTGATCTTCTGGTTTACTCTGTCATCTCCATCTATCTCTATCTCTATCACTATCTCAATTTCTATCAAGTTCCATCTCAGTAACTCCTCTTTCTCTGTTTTTCTATCTGTTTCCTTCCCTCCCCACTCCCTACCAATCTCTACTGTATCCTTAACTGAAAACTTTTGAGGATAATAGATTTATTCAATTCATTTTTGTGCCCCTAGTTCCTAGCACACTTCCAGGTTCTTAAGTGGTAACTGATACATATTTAATGATGGAATAAAGCCCAAATTCATCAGTAATATAAAAATGATTTTATTGGACTTACATCATAAAACTTGTTCTAAGGTAGAGTTTGAGTTTATATTGGGAGATACAGGAAACAGCATTTTATCTTAGATGCTACATCCAATGTTGTGCCACTGAGGTGAAAGAAGGAAGGTTTTGAATATGAAGCTCTTTTATTGTGTGGATCCCAAAGAGAGTTTTGGAGGGAAGCCTCAGGATAACTTGAATCAAAGGAAACAAATAAGGATCAATACTTTGCTTACTCAGTCAATATTGCTGCTGACAAAAAAATAAAATAAAATAAAATAAAAACTGTTTATTTTTGCCTGAGCCATCAGGTTTCAGCTGTAAAACAGATCACAGTGTTCCACCAAATCTGCTAATTCTATGCCTAATGTAAAGTAAGTTGGACTCGTTGAATGGTGTTTGCTGAATTTTGTTTTTTCACAGATTTTTCTTTGCAACCTTTGACTTTTAGGGGCACACAATAAGAAACTGTTGGTGAAAAAACACACAGAGCATATCTGTGTATTTTTCATACTAAAAATGAAAGCCTCTTATCTGCAGATTGGCAGTGTTATGATATATACACATTGTTTAATCATATGATTGAGAATAAGGGACAGTTAAAATTATCCTTAAAAATAAAATTTTAAAAAACAAATTTTTGTTTTATTTCTTCTCTGTTGTCATATTCATTATAGCTCTAACACAGTAGTATCTCTTGAGGAACAAGCCCTTTATTTTACACAGTACATATGTCCACAGAGTTCTTTGAAAACAGACTTTTTGTTTTAGTTTTTTAAGCCAACATTATCAAGGAGTAAAATTAAGTATACTCATCATAAGCATAGGATTTGATGAGTTTTGAAAATGCATGTACCTATGTAGCCACCACAGCGATCAAGATATAAAACATTTCTATCATCCACAGATTTTTAAAAATATAATCATATTCCAAGAAGTTCACAATTTAAAATCATCCTACTTAAGAAAACAAAGAGACAGCAAAATACCACGCTATCATCGTGAGAGTAGCATGGAATTTTGAGTCCATTGTGGGTTCTAGTTGACCACTTACTCATTGTGAAATCTTAATCAAGTCATTGAAGCCTTCTGAGCTTAATAGTTTCAGGTACATATTAAGGCCTTAATAACTGTTCATTATTATTACTCACTTATACAATCAGAAATATTTATTGTAATTCATATTTTTATATAGTAGGAATAGTTAAATAAAATTCACTTGTAATTTTAAAAGTCCTATATTCAAACAGCACATATTTTGATTTTTATATTCCTATCTTTATATTAACTGAGATTACACATATTTAGTAATATATAAGATCCTTATAATATATAGATCCTTATATTATCTTGTAGTATTATGTATCATCACCACTATCCATAGTACACTGGTATATTTTATAATATGAATATTCACAGTATCAGAATAAGTACATACAATTTAGGTTGCAGTTAAAAGACTAAAATTAAAGTACAGTACAAAACAAATTTAAAAGCACAGTTATAGTGCATAAACATGTCATAATAGTACGCTTTAACAGTAAAAGGGAAGTTTTTGAACCAAAGGGATACCAAGCATTTTAGTTCTTCAATATAATAAAGCAGTTTAAAACATGGTAATCGTAGTCAATATGTGTCTATCAATGATATTCTGATATCACTTAGATTTTATTCCTGAATCTATAGGTTGAATTTGACTTTAGGGTGAATCAGTTCTTATCAACTAGGTATGTTTTTTACATAGTGTATATTTAAGGAGCATTTCTTCAATGCTTCCATTAAGCAGTCTTTTATTTATTTATTTATTTATTTTGAGATAGAGTATCACTCTTGTAGCTCAGGCTGGAGTGCATGGTGCAATCTTGGCTCACTGCGCCTCCGCCTCCCACGTTCAAGCGATTCTCCTGCCTCACCCTCCCGAGTAGCTAGGTTTACAGGCGTCTGCCACCATGCCTGGCTAATTTTTGTATTTTTTGTAAAGACGGGGTTTCACCATGTTGGCCAGGCTGATATTGAGCTCCTTACCTCAGGTGATCTGCCCACCTCAGCCTCCCAAAGTGCTGGGATTACAGTTGTGAGCCACTGTGCCCAGCCAGCAGTCTTTTAAAAAAATTTTGTTTATTAAACACATGTATTTAAATAATTACAGTAAATTTAGAATCAGGAAGATAGATGCTTAAATAATATCAATTATTGAAATATTCAATTATAAATAGATAAATTCAGATGCATGTTAAACTTAGTTTAGGTTGACTTGTTTCTCAGAAAATACAGAGAGCTTAATAATTCTATTCTCTGTCACATCATTATGAAGGCCATTTTGTCACCGGAATGCCTGAGTTCAGCTCTCAACCCTATCAATTTTTAGCTATGTGTCCTTAGACAAGTTATGCAACTTCTCTGTTCCAAAATTTATCTTTCTAAAAAGTGGATATAGTAATGCTACCTCCATTTCTTGAATAGTAAAGACAATTAAATGAGTTAATACACAAAAACACTTAAATAAAGCCTGGCATGGAGTGAGTACCCAGTGAGTATTAGGATTGTGAGAACTTCCCCAATATAAACTGAAGTTAATTTGCTCCCAATTTGAAAATGATGTGTAAAACTAATGGCCATTTTGTTCAAATGATTTTTTTTTTTTTTTTTGCGCTGTACTGAAACTTTGTATTAAAGTATGCTTCTAATGTCCTTTCTAGCACCTGTGTTGGGCCATTCTTTAATTCTAGACCTTATGTATATAAACAGAAGGGCCTTTATTATTTGGGCCACAGACCTTCGTTTTTGATCATTGCAGCCTTCCACACATGAGTTTTCAAAGTCACTGAGCCTAACATTATTAGTTTGTTACCTGCAAAACTGAGCCTTGCTGATTCTTGCACAGGAATCTTGGGAAAGCAACCAAATTTAAGATAAAGAATGGACTTGTTTCACTGATTCATGTTTCAACATCATGGGACAAACAAGAGACATAATCTGTGGATGACCTGCATGTCTGAACACAGAACAGTGGTGCAATTGCACAGTGAACTCTCTGATCGCTACAATCACCTGTGTGTTTTATTGGATATTAGGTGTCCTAAGGACACTTTCATGATGACAAACCAGAAAAAGGCCATAAGCAGTTCAAGTATGAACTTGAAATGAGGTTATCAGAGGACTGTAAAAGGCTCTCCCCATTTCAGAATTTAAGAGAGGAGTCATCCTGAACTGATAATGAATGACACCTCTGAGGAAGGGAAAGGAGGCATATTTCCAGGGAACGCTTTTATGTCACAGTCATTTTGTCTGAGCAGAAAGTGATTTGCTGTCGGGCTTTAAATAAACAGATCTTGGTTTTCTGCCTCTGTGTGTGACTCTTCTTTCTCTAACTCTGAAGCAAAAGGCTAGGATTTATTAGGATACAACTTTACTCTAATTCTGTGGAAGAATAATGCATTTGTGTTCACTCCATGTTTGAATTGCAGTGAAAAGGACAATTATAGTCAGGGCTGATATTTTAGTGGGTGCTTTGTACCTGGTATTGTTATAAGCACTTTACAGGTAGAGTGGTCTACTCTTTCTGGTTTGCTCAGGACAGTCTCAGTTTTACCATGAAAGTCCTACATCCTGGGAAACTAAGTAGCAGGCAAACTAGGCCTCCCGTTACAAGTATTATTTCATTTAAGTATCAACCCCTCCAATTCCCAATGAGGTAACCTTATTTTCTTTTGCAACTAACAGAACTGAAGCACTAAGAGGTTAAATGATTTCTGAAGTTTTAATACTTCCTGACATTTACTAAAAGTGACTGAATGAGAACTCAAACCTAGACATTAGAGTGTACTCTCTTTCTCCCTACCTGGGAGTAACTGTTGTAATAAACACTTAAGTTGTTGAACTAGACCTTATTCACTAGAACTTTGGACTTGGGTACTTCAGTCTTTGTGGATATAAGGAGAGAAGGAAAATTATTTCCACACCATTTGTGGATGACACCAAATCATAATGCTAACTTGTCTCATAAATGCTTGTCAGTGGCTACAAAGGATTGTCTTTCTGAACCACTAATAGGAAACCAATTAAGTACAGAATTCTAACAATACCACATACCTGTAAGTTGCAGGTTGTGTAGTACCTTGCATAGCAACTACTTAAGAAATGGTGTTATGTCTAGTTTGGGGAATAAACTCTTCAGCAAAAATGTGTTTTGTTTGTATTATATCCTTTCTTACTTTCAAAAAAAGAACATGAAAATCTACTCAGACAAATCACAATAAAATATCTGCAAATATAAAACCACATTTCAAATGGAACTTACTATTTCCTATATACCAATGTGATATAAATGCCCATTGATACAGTTTAAATCTTTCTATCACTCACTGCCTGTGTAAACAACCAAATGTTCTTAGTATAGTATAATAATTCTCAGACATCTGGATTTAGAAAACCAATAAAATAACAAAATAAGAGGAGGAGGTCAGCATGGTATTACCCCCTTTTAACCCTTTTAATTCTATTAAGCAATGTTAATTAAACAAAACACTATTATTTACTAGCACACAGATTGACTTTAAACTTACCATCACTGGCACACTTCCCTTAAAAGTTCATTTTAACACTAAAAGAGTCATTCATATTAGTGTCATGGTTGAAAGTCAAATCATATCCAAGCATACTTCAAAAATAGGAGTTATGTTGCAAAAAATAATTCAGCCCACACAGTTGTATTACATGCACTTGTTTTTTTGGTATCTCTGTGTTAGTTTGTGACACTAAATTCAGTGCAACATTACATGGGGGTCAGTTTTCCAACTTGCTGCAAAGATTCCTATTTTTACCACAGTGGATGTAGAATTCCATTTCACATCTGCATGTTGACAGAAATGGAACTGCATATTTCATGTTATTTCAATTGAGAGTTTTCTGGAAAAACTGAGAGAAGCAGAGGAACCAGAGCCCCCAAGCTAGTGCCAAGAAGGAAACAAACTACAGCGGACCTAGCATCTGTCTAACGTGGCCAAGGGGAGAATGGGTTCTTAGCTTAGAAGCACTTATGCCCCACTCCATCCAGAGTGTCCAACTGCCAGTATGGAGGGAATGAATTTGAAAGACATCCACTGGGTCAGGGAAAAGGTGAGCAAGGATTGGCCACTAGTATAGTGGCCGGGAATGAGGAGATCTGGAGTCTCTTCCCAGGTCAGCCACCAAAGGGCTCCATGGTCTGGCAAGTTCTTTTACCTGCCTACGTTTCAGTTGCCCCAATGATTTTATGACCTTCCAAACTCCTTTCATAACTCAACACAAAACTGTTTGATTTCTAATTCTCTTAAGATCCCTGCTTTCTGCTAATGAACAGTGCACACTAAAATATTAATCAGTTTTATTGAATTAGTAGATTTGTCTTTTCAAGCACAACATTAAGTTTTACCTGGATTTTAGTCACAGTGGTTTCACCTAAATTCAAAATCCTATGTTGCCTCTTTGCGCAGTAGTGCTTGGCATTGATGCTAAGTGCTAAAACATTGAAATTACTGCAAGGATATTATTCATCTTTTGTTTTTGAATGCCTTATTCATAGGAGTAACTTTTAAACCTGATGAAAGGTAGGTATCCTAAGCCTAAACGGGGGTGGTAAATGGAAAACAAACAAAAAATAGCAGATTATGAAGGAATAAGGGAAGCATATACTTAATGTGTCAAAAATAGTGAGGCAGATTTGAAATCTGTGGTTAGTTTTTCAAAGCAAGTACTATGCCCAGTACCCATCAGATCATAACACTCTACCTCAACACATAGATACACACACACACACACACACACACACACACACACCCCCACACACGTGGTGTCTATATGCTTGTCAACACTTTGATATTTGGGAGTTGTAATTTCCTCAATGGTAGGCATGGCATTGTCTTCATTGACGCCCCAAAATTTAGTTCAATGCTTACCACATACCAAGTGCCCAGTAACACTTTGTGTCAACAAATGTTAACTGTTGGAATTAATTTCCAGATCCTGTGAATGTTTCTTACATCTTAAACTCTTATCAATTTCACCCTAAGACAGAGGGAAAGAAATTGCATTCCACAGAACCAACACTTTACAGAAAACTCAATTTGTGTTAGAACATGTTTGTGTATTAAAATTATAGGACCAACCTTTTTATAACCTCAAAATGCTGAACCAAATACTTGGAAGGGTGTAGGTGATGGTGAAGATGAAGAAGCCAAAGATTATTATGGGACATTGTCTTAGGTGTTTGCAAGAATTAGTGCTAACTCCCCCCTCTCTGGGCTTTTTAAAATAAAAATAGTAAAGGTAAAATTTGGGGACATCAGGAAACGGTCCACAGACAAAAGACCACTTCACTAGCATCTTAGTCTCTCCCTGATGTATAATTAAGCAAGATTCAGTATTACCTACAATATCCCCAGCCTTCCCTTCTGCTTATGAGGGTTTTGTGGTTTTTGTTTTTTCCAGATATTTAAGTAGATCAGGATCCTTCACTTTTTGAGAGTGTAGGCATGGCAGGTTTTGCACAAAACCACTGGGGAAGGAAGGATGCTGCCACTTTTTCATCTTGGATCAGAATTGATTGGCAGTGTGCTTACTGATTTATGCCTGCAATGCTTCATTTGAGATGGACTAATGGATAGGTACCTGGATATTCTTTGCTAGCCAGCTTAGACAGTAAACATGTAACTGTTTTTCAAGAAAGTTTCCAAGCATACCACGTTCATGTTGTTGCAGCATATGTTATGTGAATCATGTGAACAAATCATGGCGTCATCCACCTTAACTGCAATAACACAATTTGCGAATCCCCTTTGTTTCCCGTGAAAAAAGGAAGAAAAATCAAAATTGCACAGTGAGTGTTATGAGGGATATTTTGCATGAACAAACACAAATTAGGCCATGAGACTTTCAGAGCAGATGTTTACTGGATCTAGATGTGTCCATTATGCTTGCAGGATGTCAAGTTATACATTTAGGCATGACATCAGATAACAGGGTTTTCCTGTGTAAGAAGTTCATGGTCTTTGGCTATGATATGTACAATATTTGGCTCCCTCTCAATCGGAAATATCCCTCCCAGTGGATTCTCAACTAATTTACCTCTCTGTTGTACCTCCTATTTTCAACAATCCTCAGGGTGTGTGGATGAGTTTTAAACAAAGTATAGATATACATTCTTTCCATCTGGATCAATGGAAGCAAAAATGAGAAAACCCATAGCTTATTACCTGCCTCCTTTTTTTGGAGCCTTTGACCTGGTTCTAATTAAGACCATTCTCATGTATTTTACTCCGTGATGTAGAATCAACAAATTCCTGCAAAATCTATACCAAAAGCAAAGTTTCTTGAAATAACTGGAAAAAAAAAAGAGAGGTTTAGGATTTCAAATGTCAATAATTACATTATTCTGACACCTAGAATGCCCATAGGCCAACTTCAAGTGTTGTTCAGTGTATTTTGCAAAAAGAATTGAAACCAGTCCAGGAAAGCTGGAGACAAGAAAGAGTTTCAGCTGTTGAGCCACAGGAATTAGTTATTATTAATGTCCCATCAAATTATTTGACATTTATTTGCTTGATTTTATGTAGGGGACCTAGGTTATAGTTTATGAAAACAGCTAAAAACTTGCAATAAAATTGAAAGAAACATACATTGTCACTATCCTGCTTGAGTAGCTCAAACCAGGAATTTTATATTAAACAGAATAAATTAAGGTAAAGCTGGGTCCTCAACAAGGGTTCTAAGGAGTCACTAAAATTGTATGCAAAATTTTGAAAGTATGCTTGAATATACATTTTTCAGGGTCAAGTTTACATAGCCTGAAAATATTTTAAAAATTAGTGTGAATTTTAATGGATTCTGGATATACAGAACCTAATACTTATAATCTTGCTATTAATATGTTGATACATTGAAGAAAATCTACATATTCATAGAGTTTACACTGAAAGTTCTTTGAATCCCCACTGCTTCCCTTGCTTGCTAAGACAGAAGCCTCAGGGACAAGGGCAGCTGTTTCCAGGACATGAAATTTAGCTAATCTCAAATGTTTGGCTTTGAACTCATTTGGAATATATGTCTTAGTATGTAGCATTTGCTTTTCAGCCATTTTCTCTGGAATGCTTTTACTCCACTTAGGTAAAGAAAACTGGGACTTATGGCTTCCACAGGAAGTAGATAATACCACTGGATTGGATTTTAGACAAGGAAGTGTTCTGTGTCTCTGGTTTGGCATAGCCTGGTGAAAATTGTTGAACTGCAGCATTTCAGACCTGGTGCCAGCCTAATGGCTGGATGCCAAGATTGCTATTTGGCAACAAGCAGCCAGACAAGCAGCTGGTTATTGCAGCGAATCTGAGCAGTGTGCCTGAGGCCATGTCTCTGTTGCCAGATCCCCCAACCCAGTTAGTAACCAAACCCTTGAGGCTTTCTCTGGGTTTGTTCTCTTCCAGCCTCATGGTGGGCTTTGGCCTGGCAAGGGTTGTCTCCAGCAGGTTATCCTGCATGGGCCCTGAACTGTGGTGTCTGGCTGAAATTAGAATGCTTATAGACCACCTAAAGTTAAGAGAATTCTTGGCAGCTGCGGCTGACATTGTGGGGGCACTGGCCAGAGCATGCTTGCAGTAGAGGCTGGCTGGAAGAGGGCAGAATCAATATGAGCTGCTGGCATTCCAGGCTAGCCAGGGGTGAAGAAGTGACAGCCTGCTGGCATCTGCCTTTGGCCCTGCTGGCATCTATTTTGCACTGTTCTTTGTGAAAAGTGCTAAGACTGAGGGACCTGGTGAGCAAACTTGTCAAGAGGAAATGAACTGGAGGAGGTGAGGGAAGAGAAACTGGTCCACAAGATAGAGCCACAACCACTGAGTGTAATGATAGTAGCAATAGATGATCACAGTCTTAACTAAATTTTCTCTGTATTTCAAAAGTGGGAAAAAAAATTCTTCCCTAGGCATTTCAACTCCCTTTTTCTGCCAGAACTTCTGGACCTTGAGAATAGTTTGATGTTAAGCTTTTGGAAGGGAGAAAGCACAGCTTTCCAGGAGGCCCCAGCTCCCTGTAGGTATTCCCCTCCTGGGGTCTGGCACCATCTGTAAGTTTGCTGCAGCTGCTGATGAATTTAAACTGAGTTAGCAGGAGTTGGGCACAGCATATTTGGAAAGCACTCATCCCTCTTCTTTTGTTGGGGTGGGAGTGAGGAGAAGGGACTCTGGCAAGATTAGTTTCCCACTGTTCACTAACAGACACTATAATACTGTTTTCAGCACTACCCTCTATGTTGATTCCTGGGTAATTCTCAACATCTTTGAAAGGATCTGGTAATTTCTCCCAGGGAAAGTTGAAATATACTACAATGGTGGATCTATTAAAAATATTGGCATGGAAGAACAAGAACTCTATTGTCTCTAATTGCTGGGATTCCCGCCTCACCACCCAGGACAAGCACCAACAGGACGCTTTCTGTGAAACGTGTCTTTTATTCCACATATTTGATCACTTTCTGGAACTAAGTTTACGACTAGAATATCTAGCACTTTACATAGACAGAGTAAGTAGAATGAGAGTATAGTTTCAATGGTACTCTGCAATGGTAGAAATTTTCTCTTACGTTTTATTTGATTCGATACACTGATAACTCTTACTTATTTGGCCATTTATCCAAGAAACCTTAATGTTGTAGCCCAACATGTAAAACAACCCTCAGGGCCATCTGGGTCACAGACAAAGCAGACTCACATATATAGTTTCAGGAAAAATTCTATTAGTGGTTTAATGAATATTTCATTTCCAAATAAGTTTATAATATTAGATCTGAGTGTTTTTTAAAATGTAGCTATGCATTTCAATGTCAAAATAACACATTGGTATTTGGCATTTTTGTTCATGAAGTCATAGTCGAATAATTTGTGTTTGGGCCCCTATTTACCCCATCTCCCTCCCTATCTGTTGAACACTCACTCATACCTAAGAAACTCAAATGCATTTCATAATTCACTCTACATTTTCCCCCCATTTTTGCAGGATCGTTTGGCACAACATACATCTATGTTCCCGTGTCACTTTGCCTTTATCTCTATCATCACACCTTTCACCCTGTGTTCTAGTTCTTTTCTACATTTCATTTCATCCCTGAGGATTCTGAAAGCAGGAATTATCTTATCCTTTATTGTATACATTATGATTTTAGGGAAATTAAATTGTATAGTAAATAAAAGTTAACACTATTTACAGCAAGCACATTTAAATTTTGAAATACAGAGATAGAGTCAATCTGTGTTATTCACAGAATTTTTTTCTATGAAGTTGCCGCAAACACTGAGTTAGCAAATACTGAACCAGAGCTCCTGTGGAAAGTATGGGGTAAGATTCCTGCAAGCCTCTGATCACAACTTTCTCATCAACCAGTTAATGTGTAGTAACTGTAATGTGCATGTTTCTGTTTAAAGACACCTACTTAATATATGTTTTTAATTCATTGACATTTGTCAATCAAATCAAAATTAAGTGTATAATTTACAAACTCAAGGCCAAGAGCACTATAACTCATACCTGAACAAAACAAAACTTATCTAATACACATACTGTCTCAGGAAGGCACATCCTAGCTTCCTGGCACTTAGGAACACACTAGGGAGCACTTTACCACTACACTTGGGGACCGTTTTCAGCAGTAAAATCACCAAAAAGAAAAAAAAAAAATCACAAAAATGTGAAAAATGTGGCAGTAAATAGATCCCAAAAAGGATAGTTGTTTACGATAAGAGAGCTGAAACAAGAAGGCGGATCATCACCTTGTTCTACCTCAGATAAGAATGTGCACATCAGGCTGTCAAATTTTTCACCACGCTGCACATGTCTTCAAATGACCTCAAAACTGCTGTGAGTACTGATTTGGGGATTACAAATAAATGTTAGCGAGTAGGCAAATTTGCAGATACAGAATCAGTGAATAATGAGGATCAACTCTATTATGTATCACTAATATTTAATACGATAGTCACCATTTTATTTAATCCAAATTAAATGTGTCGTGGAAATAGACTTAGTTTCTGTGGAGTATTTTATAAATAGTAATTAAAAAATTTTATTTGAAGTAGAGTTTACTTATGTGATATCCAAAGTACCCTTTATTTATCTTGATTGTTTAATTCAGCAGAGTGAGAAAATTTTAAAACATGTATTCTCTACTCCCCCTATAATTTGCTCTAATATAGAAGTTAATATAATATTATACTAAAAAGAAAGTGTAGAATGCATAAAGGCACATCATGAGCACAAATATCTGCACAATGGATTCACAGCAGTAGCAATGAGGTTGGCTCAGAATAGAAGATGGATATGCATCTTAGTGATGATAATTCACTCTGGAGAATGATCTTCTGCAATTTATCCAATCCGCTGTGTGCCACTAGATATATTATGTGCATATTTTTATTCATACTATGTGGGACTATGAACAATATCAGGATTCATTAAGATGCCTAGGAAAGTAATGACCATTTTCACAGTAAGAGTATTTTACATAATAGGAAAAAATGGATATTGTATGTCTAAGATATTATTCAAAAATATTTGCCTACATTAGTATTTGTGGGAACTAAAAAAAATTAAACTCTTATCTTTAAGTTAGTGTGTTCAATTCAAAAATCAAGTGTTTGCATGTGAGGGTGATATAAGAAATACATGGTAGGGCATAAGTCCTGACAATACACAGGCGAAGAAAGGCATAGCATAGGAATTTATAAAGGATGTAACTAACTTTTACACAAGGAAGATGGACATAAAGTACTATGATAAAGATTGAATCAGAATGAGAAGATATGGATAGGATCTTTTGTAATGGTTCTTGTAGGACAGGTTGTATTATGAGGGTTATGGTGAGCCACAGGGAAAAAGCACACTCATAAGACAGCACAGATATGCTCAGAGTCACACTTCATCTCAGGTAGAATAGTGTGTGTGAGCCTGTGGCATGAGTTGGCACAGTCAGGTTTGACTCACTCAGATCAGTCATCTGGCAGACATCTTCAACATCTCCCTTCTTCTCCACCTCCATAGTCAACCAGTTGCCAAGTCCTAACATATCTATCTCCTCGACGTCTCTAGAGTTTGTTCATGCCTTTCTCCTCATCCTTCCTATGACTACCTCCACTTAGGTCTCTGCTATCTCTTACTCCAATGGCTTCTTGACTATTCTCCTTGCCTCTAATAAAGGCCCATCAATCTGTTCTTCACACTGCAGTTAGAACCAACGTCTCATGTTATCAACCATATAATTTTATCAGTAAGCCCAGAACCCTTTAAAGTGTCTCACATGGCCTGGAGCAGAGGCTCACACCTGTAATCCCAGCACTTTGGGAGGCCGAGGCAGGTGGATGGCTTGATGTCAGGAGTTCGAGACTAGCCTGGTCAACATAGTGAAACCTTGTCTCTACTAAATATACAAAAATTAGCTGGGCATGCTAGTGCATGCTTATAGACCCTGCTACTCAGGAAGCTGAGGCATGAGAATCACTTGAACCCAGGAGGAGAAGGTTGCAGTGAGCTGACATCTTGCCTCTGCACTCCACCCTGGGTGACAGAGCGAGATTCTGTTTCAACAACAGAAAGATTCTCACAGTTCTTGCATGTTATAAAGAGAATTAAAAACAGGTAGCTTCCCCATTTCCTTCTCCAACCTTAGCTCTTACCATTTCTCACTTTGCATTTTTTTTTTTTTTTTTGACGTTATGCCCTCACCTCAAGTAATTATGATTGGCGTGTTGTCTTTTGGCTACAGGCTTTTATACCTGCTGTTTCCTTTGCTTAGAGCTTTTTATCTTCCCCACCATTCTCCTATCTAGGTAACTTCTATTTACCTATTCAGATGTTAACCTACATGCCAATTCCTCTAAGAAGCTCTTCCTGACTTGGAAATTTGATCACATAGCCTTCTGAATCTTTCACATAGCACCTTGTGCTTAGTCCCTATAGAATTAATTCACAGTTCATTATGATTATATATTTAAATTATTGACTCCCTTCCAACCAGACTGTAAGTTTCCTGCAGGTGAAGAGTATGTTTTATTTATTACTGAGTACTTTTCAGTATAAATTGAAATAACACAGTGACTGGCAAATGGGCTAGTGAAGATTTTTGATGGAAGAGAGTGCTAAACATAGATATATAGCCAGAGATACAAAGTATTTATCTGTATATTATATGTTGATACTCAGATGGTTCACAATGACTCATGGTTTATTTTTTAAATTAGATAATAATTATAATCATCTCTGGGTATCCAGAGGGAATTGGTTCTAAGATCAACCCCTTGGATACCAAAATTTTAAGATACTCCAATCCCTTATGTAAAATTGCACAGTATTAGCATATAACCTAAACACATCCTCCTGTATGCTTTAAATCATCTCTAGATTACCTTTAATACCTAATAAAATGTAAATACTACTCATTAGTTGTTATGCTGGGTTTTTAAAAGTTCAAGTTATTGTATTGTTATTTTTTATTGTTTTGGGTTTATTCCAAATATTTTCAATCTATGGTTGATTAAATACGGGGATGGGATACAGAAGACCAACTGTACATAAAAAGACCTATTATAAATCTTGATAGGACTAATGGAAGAGCATTTAAATTGTTTTTCTCAACATATCTATTGAATTTGCAAGTTACTTATGCCTTTATTGAGTGCTCAGATGGAAGCAGGGTGAATATTACCACCACACTTTCAGCTAAGCATATTATATTACATTACTTCTTACAAACATTTAGTGTTATATCTTCTTTTATTCAATTTATCTAATATTTTTTCTCTACAATTAATGCATTTTCCTATTACATCATGATGTGAGAGAGACTGGATAGAGAAATCAAATGAAACAGCAATCAGGAGATCTTATTCTTCCTCTCTTACCTTGGGAAAGTTAATCTGACTGTCTGCGGAAGAAGCTGCTAGGATGAATCTATCAGAACTTGCAAGTCATTTATTCCTGCAGATGAGTGTATATTATTACCACCCTATTATGTGCAAGACACTTTCCAAGATTCAGTGATAAACATACATCATATTTTCTTAATTATCGTTAAGAAGTAATTGAGAAGATTTCTTGGTTTGAAATTTCACTCCTTCCCCTATGGTTTTACAGTTTAATAGCATATAATTTCATGATAAACTATTAGAGGTAAGGATTCTCTTCATAAGTAGTCTCATCATGTAGAGCTTGACTAGCATTTAAGAACTTGATTTCTGTTCTCTTTTTGTCCCTTTATCATCTGAATAATTTCATAAGCATATAACAATCATCTAAAATATAACGGATGGCATTATTTATTATCCACCTGTTTAAGATTCCATGAGGACAAATTATACTCTTCTTAAACTGTCTTCTGCTTCCTAGGTATAGGTGTTTATCATCATGAGAAATACTCATTCATTCAGTCTTTCACTCATTTAGAAAACTTACTAATCGTCAGCTTGTTTAAGCCTCTGTCATAGGTGCTGGAATAAAAAGTGATTAGAGCAAAGGCCCAGCCCATGAGGACCCTAGAGCTGAGTGGGGGAACAAAGGGACATAATCACAGTAGTGTGCTAACTGCAAAATGCGTGATTTCGAACCCAGAACAATTTTGCCTTAGATGCACTTCCGTTATATAGGCCCTTTGGGTAAGTACAATAGAGAATTTAGAGCCGAAATTTGCTAATACGAAGCAAAACCTTAGAACTGAGGGAATCATAGAATCCTAGAGTTAGAGTGTGCATTGAAACATCCAGTTCAAACTATTTGCTGAAGCTTGAGTTCACTCAAGTGCCAAATAGTCCACTAGCTTGGCTTGAATACTTCTAATAAGACACACTCCCCATCTCCTTTCATGTGGGTCTTGATCAACTCTTGTTGTTTATGAATTGTTTTCTTGTAATGAATCAAAATGCATCTTGCCACACAGAACAAAGTTAATTCTTCAGCGTAACAGCCTTGCAAATACAATGAGGTAATTGTTAGTGATTTTGAGCCCTTTCTCCATTCTAAATAAAATCGATACACCATTGGTAGAAATATGTTCACTATCCCAAAGTCTTTTCTGAATATACACAATAGTACAGAGTTTTTCAGTGTGCCAGTTGCAATCAGTGGGTAGTGATTTCAGTCCAGTGGATGAGATTTAGAATTGAGTAAAATAAAATACAAAATGTTTGTGTGTTTTCCACATAGTAAGCATAGGTATTGTTTCAAGAAATATTAATTTGTTTCAGATATGTGTTCAGAGTGGTGTTTCTGTGTATACTGACTCCCGAAGTAAAATGTATTTTTTAATGTGGGTCACAAGAGATAAAATAAAGTAAAATAAAACAAAATGCCACTGATATATCTGGGGTGAGGTCTATGAATTGCATTTTTAATAAGCTCCCAAGTTCTGCTGATGATGATCTGTAGAGCCCACTCTGAGCATTGTTGCACTAAGTGACAACATGACCAACTTACATAAGAGCTAAGCTGAGTAAGGAGAAAGGTGTCAATCTATATAGCAAATTTTTATTAATGCTTAGTAAATTTATTAGTAATGCTTAATTTCTTTTGTATTTTTAAGTGAAACTAAATACTTGTAGAAATTGTAATAATGTGCTTCGCAGCCCTCTTTGGAGACAGTGGAGACGTGGGAACAGTGCTAGAGAGCGAGGTTGGGTTAGAGATACAAACACTAGGACTCTCAGAGAACAGTGTCTGATCCTCAAGAGTTATTAATTTAGATTTGCTGACCTCAGAGAGAGTCTAACCCATCTTAGTTTTCTAATGTATGTTCCCTAAACCGCCCTTAATTAATCTGGGGGACAATGTATACTCAATGGTTTGCTTTGTTTTATGATCTCACCATTGGTTTCATCTAACTGCTCCAGTCCAAAGTTGATTTTCCTTAACAGAAAATTCAATGCAAAATAGTTCACAAATTTTACCCACTGTTTGTCATTTTCCAACTTGATTTTCTCATTTTCGTGTTAATGATTTACTGTAACATTTAATTTTCTCCTCTTCTTCCCTTCTTGTGTGCCTCATTTTATCTTAGAATCATCCAAGGGCTGCTTTTGGCAGCACTTTCAGTGTGTAATATGCTTACAGTTTTGAGGGATTTCCCCAGCTTCTAAAGTTGGCTTTCCTTTCAAAGATGTATGCTTGGCATTACGCCTATGCATCTTTCCTCACTGTTTTCTCTTCTCCATTCCTGAAATTCAGAACCTTGCTTGGCCTTACCTTTCCAAGTCTTCACGACTCTCTATGCCATAGTCCCTCTCTCCAGGACTCTTCTGTTGTGCAGACTACAAAACCAAAATGCCAATTTTAGTTTCACACAATTCCAAAAACTGTTTGCAAACTGTTAACAATGGCAGAAAGAAGCTTTGATATACACAAATTGAAATGGCCTACATCTTAATATTGCAACACGGTATAGAACAGAGCTCTTGAAATATGTGTCCAAGAGTAGGAAGTGGTTTTTAGTTTGTAAGTTATTTGTGAACTTTTAATATTTTGCAGTATAGCACGAGGAAGTCTAAACTTGTGAGTTTATACCTGCCTCTTATGAGCTTGTAAATTTTGAGTAAGAGACTTAATTTTATGAGTTTCTACTTCTTTCTCCTTAAAATGGGGTGATAATACATGATGAGACTGAGTGATTTAAATATATGATAAAATGAAAAGAATTATACTCATGGAAAGTTCTGTGCTAATTAACAATGTTCGATTCCTGAATTATGGGTTCTTTTGTTAAGTTAAATCTGATTTCTCTACAGACCATTTCTCAGTGGTGTTAATGTCAGCTTCAGGCTGCATGCCCCCTTTTAGGAGAGGCTGTCTTCAATCTGTGCTATGTATTCATTTAATCTTGCTGTCAATTCCAAATATTTACTGATAAATCAGTGGCTGCTTTCTTGACTGTACACTATCATATGTCACCTCCTAATTCAATGACGTATCATATTCTCATTTACTTCTGTTGTCTGTGTATTTATTAAGCATTCTGAGCAGTCTAGGCTAAATTGTTGGCAGTTGCCTGGCTGTGGACTTGGAGCTGATCCTTCTCAGTTTTCTTGACTGCTTCTTAAGTATCAGTTCTGGGATAATGCTACCCACTCTCTCTGTGTTTCCCAATGTTACTCAGACCTTAGAATGGATATAATACTGACTTTACCCCCGTTTCTCTTTTTTCATTTAACAATAACAATAAAGCTATTTTTGATGATGCCAAATATATATTCATAGATTGCTACCACAGCTCAGTTGTTGAGAATGATAACTCTATACCCAGAGGGATAGAGTTTGTAAATTAGAGCTCTTTAATTATTGGTTTTGACTTAAGAGACAAATGACACAATGACTTAAGAAAACTGAAGTGGCAATTATAAATTAAACCTATCTTTCAGATAGCTACAGTTTTTTAGATATAGTCTTCAGTCATTCAATAAGTTTGTATTAAATGTACATGAGTAGTGTTTTTTTAAGTGTTAAAAACGTAAAGGGAAACAATAGATATAACGATATTGTGAGGAATTTTTAAATCTGATGAAAAGAAATGCACATGAACTACTAAAATCTGTGGAAGAAAAGTCCACAGTATATTTTAAAGAGATCTGATTTAAGCTGGAGAGGAGGGGGACCTCACAGTCAGGCTTCCATGACAAGGTGATATTTAGGCAATATGCATCTCCAGGGCTTCTGTTCAGCACAATCACATATTTGTTAACATTTAACCTGTTTTTAGGTAAATTTGAGGGCATTGTTGGTGCTCAGATAAACAGCCAGTGAGTACTTGTACTTATAGCAATGTAGCTTTACGTTAGCAAAGAAAAAAATAGCGATTTTTCACTTCACAGCCCTACCCTAATGGGAAATATCATTCAAACATTTGGTTTAACTGTGTATGAATCCAGCTTTTGAAAAGGTTGAGGCAAATATGTTGAAATCCAGAGCTACATGTGTGGTTTTTGAATCATTCTTCAGAGACAAGTATGTTCCTTCCCACGCATAGAATCTCCCCATTGCTCCCTTTCCAGCCAATCTCAGTTCTATCAGCGATTGCTCATAGTTCTTTGGTTACAAAAAGAATACAGGGCCACTTGTCAAGATATCAGAATACTAGGATTACGTATTTCTGGTTAGTTGAGAAAAAAAAACAAAAACAAAAACAAAAACATGGAAGTAGAAATGCTCTTAAAGACAGAGGACTCTGTAGCACTACTCTAGGTCCTGGCAGCTGGAACCCTTAGCATTCCTCCAAGGTAACATCAGTGGAGCGGACATCCTCATTACTTAAAAACCCACTACAGTCGACACTCCCTATTTCTTCCTCCTTTACTCCCTAACCTAATCCTACACTACATACTACATTAAACTATCTTGTGGCACTTAGGTAAACACAATAAGAAAATAGAGTGTTATCCTGTTGCCTTTTTTATTCCTGGCTAACTGGATGCTACCCTGCCTTCCATTGTACGTATGAAGATACAATTCAGAATTGACAGTCACCTAAGGCTCTCAAATACACTGTTTAGTGAAACATGGACCAGTGAAAAATTTTCTACACAATGCGTGATTAAGGTCTTGGAGACCTTCAAGACCTTTAGTGATCTTGTTTTTCTTTGGGTACCTGCAACCCCTAACTTGTGTACAAATTGACCACAATTTAATGAAAAAGCAGCCTGATCACTACCTGGGGCTCTAGGGATTTCTAAAATATAAAGAAATGTAAGAGGATTAGAAAAACCATGCGTAAGTCTGTGGTTGCAATCAGTAAGAATGGGAGGTAGGAGGCGAGGTTCTTCATGGTCTTGAGAAATGATAGGTGGTTTGTAAACCACCTTCTAAGGTAGCTAAATAGCCAACTGCAGGGTGTTTAGTTTGATTCAAGATTGTTAAAAGAGCCATTTGCTTAACACAGCAGAGGATAGACTGAGGCTTACTCTCCTTTTTTCCCCAGTACCTACAGCCTTTCCTTTAAAATATCGAATTTGAGTTTGAAGGGAACCAGACTCTTAGTTGACTAGGGCTTTCAAACGCATTGTTAAACCATAGTTACTCACAAGTAAACTAGAAATAATTTAAAGCCTTGTCTTGAAATCTTTTTTAAAAAAAATTCTATGGCATTTGGTATACCTTATAGGTATCAAAGAAATATTTGGCAGATGGATTGAACTCTCTATGACTGTTAAGGGATACAGGTAATTGATGAACATCACAGGTTGAATGTTATTCATCAGAAGAAAAAAAATACACTTGAGATCAAGTGCTACTTTCTCTGGGAGGCCTTTGAGACTTGTCCTTCTCTGTTCACCCCCACCTTATTCCTAGCTTCCAGCATAGATGTGTCCATGGCTGCCTTTATTCCCTGGTGATGTCTCATCTCATGTACTTCAATCATGGCCACTCTGTATCAATAACAGAATATTGGACTGATTTATTTTCATGTCTATGAACCTGAATTCACCTATAAGCATTTTAGGGAGAGAACTCACATCTGATTAATCTCAGTATTATGAGGACAATCATTGGAACAGAGAAGGTGCCAGATATGTAGTTTAAAATACATAAATGAAGAGTAAATAATAAACATAACAATAAACACATTAATTTTTCTAGTGCAATCTCATTTCTCTAAAAGAATGTACAGTATCCACAATGAATGATGATGATAACACAAACACCTTTAAAGATAGAAAGTGGAAAATGGGAACCTTGATGCTTTTTAATTTTTTTCTTATGTTCTAAAAAGCCACAGAAGAAGTCATGTGAATAAAAGACATAAATGTTAGCAAATGGATTTATCGCTTTTAACTGTGCCAGCTTCTTGGTGTAATGCTTGAGCATTAGTAGTTAGGCAATACATTTTAATGAGTGTTTCTATCTTACAAGTGTATACTCAGAGATGGGAACACTGTATCACTTAAATAATTAATAATAAATAGTTAATATGTTCCTCCAGAGTAATATGTTCTTCCTTCTATTATCTCTGTCCTATTGGATGGTCTTCATTTATCTTCTAAAGAAGACTTTAGGGTTTGGGACCGAAATAGAGGGGAATGTACACTTATTATTTTTTTTTTTTTTTCTGTAAATCTAATGAGCCCCTGAGCTAAGAGGCCTTTCAGAGTGCATACTTTGTATTTGTAGGCTCAGGTATCTGTATACTGAAAAATCCTTTCAATTGCAATACTTTATGTAATGTCCTAAAAAATGTGTTTTCAAAGACAGAAATCATTGCTATTCAGATAGTTTATTTTTCTAGAGCAAGTAGTTCATAGTATTGACTTTCTAAAGCTATGTTTCTATAAGTGTTCTTTTAGTCATGCAAATTCTGAAATCATTTGAAGGGGATCTTACAGATGTGTTTTGTTATTTTATTTTCTTAAATTCCATCCTAAATTGGGTCTGAGCATATTATAGTGGAAGGGACTAGGAGTGAAAGATTGGTCGTTCTGGTTTGCCCTGGGCCATTCAAACAGCTGTATAAGCAGCAGGTCCTGGAAATACTGGGCTCACGATTTTTGGATATGATTTGGTGATCAGCATGACTCCACCGCAGGACCTCACTCACTGCCTGTAGCTGTTTCTTTGTGGTCATTCTGGAAGTCAAAATTCAATATGAATGCCTCGTGAGAAATGCTTTTAATGAACTATAAAAATCAGTAGTCTGAAGAGAAGGTCATTTCTGATACAGTGATTATAGTCATTTCTGCACACCAATGCCAATTAAAGACTATAGATATGTAACAAGCAGGAGACACACACTATTGCAACAGCAGCTGAATTATGACAACTGACAGAGCACATACCTGGAAGCTGATGATTTCGCTATGAAAAGCAGGATTCAACCTTCTGTGTTTCATACTCTTCTTTTAAGTGCCCTCACAGTGAACTCTCCAAAATGTTTTAATTTTAAAAATCATTTTGAATTCACGGACCTAGTGATTGTTTATCTTTTTTTTTAACTGCTTTGGAAGATTAAATATTTAAGATTTTTTTTTTTAGATCATGCATTCGTGCAGCTTTTGAATTCTTTTGAAATAAAATTGCTCTTAATGAAACATCTGAAAACATGAACAAACACTGAAGAAACAGAGTTCTCCAGAATAATGATGCTATTGTTAAGTGATTGAATAGTTGGGAGATTAATATCATGGTGTACTGGCATGTTGGTTAATTCTAGCCATAATTTAACTGTAAAACCTACTTAAGAAAGCAGGAGGCTGAACGGCTTGTCAGACACAAGGCACCCACACATAGAGCTCAACACAATAACAAATTAAACACTGTTTATATACAGACATAGTTGGTCTTATTTTTTTTTTCTTAATCTGTGATTTAGGTAATAATTGCACTATAATTTTAACTCTCTATGCAGTTTGAATGTCTGCTTAATTGTTTTATTACCATTGTATTCTCTGATACTAATACAGGGTGCCAGTGAAATTTAGCTCTATGTCCCTAAGTCTTTATGCACATAAGACTGGCATTGATTTAGTCTTGATAGCACATATCCTGTTTCTACTAGATTACTCTAAAATTGTTTGGCCAAAGGCTATGGGGAAATTTTAGGCCAAGTGAAAATGTATAATTTAATTTGTGAAGAGTTCTCACATATTCTAAGCTTGGCTTTTCTTTCCCTTGAATATTTTACCAAATTCCCTAAATGAGACCAAAGTGCCTTTTGCTTAAATTTTGGCATACCGTGAAATGCCTTTCTATATTAGCTATAGATTAATGTGAACCTGTCAGCTGAAAGCTGTACAAAATCTTGCAAAAGGGAAAGAAAACAGTCTCATGTAAAGTTCAAAAGTACCATTTAGCAACTTCAGTTTTAGTAATTGAAGGGTTTTACTAACCTGAAAAGTTATCTTGACTCTTAGCACACAATTAATTTCTGTTTGTTCCTAAGTTCAACAACAATGCATGGAATTTCATGAGTTTGTGTTTATGTGTGTATATATATCTGTGTCATGAAGCTGTGTTTCAGAGAGTGATAAGAAAATATCCTTAGTGATCAAATTAAAATGCAGGTTATGATTCAGTATGTTTGGGATGATCCTTTATAACCTGCATTTTTAAGAAGCTTGAGGTGATGCCAAAGCTGTTGTTCCACAGACCACACTTTGAATAGCAAGGTCTTAAAACATGAGAATTAAACGTATCTTTTGTAGGTAGAAGTATTTGACTTTACAAAAATATGTACAGATATGATGCTATTCACTTGAATAAGTGAGGATCTATTAAGAACTTTTTTCTTGGTAGAAGACTAAATGATGTTTTACCTCTTTGCCTGTTAGCTACAGTTTAATCTTTCAAGGAATGCTATTGACATTTTCGGCAACTTGGTTTCTCCCCATTACTGTGGTCTCATCTCTATAAATGTATATATGTGACAATGAAAATGGCTTCAAGACCATGAAAAATTCCATAAATTTGGTTGCTTTTATAAATTTTATGGTTTTTAAGTGAACTTAAGAGTCTACCGCACTCTACATGCTAAAATTACTGATGTGCTTGAAATATTCCATTCATCAAAAAGAAACAGTGTACCCGAAGATCTCTATGTCCTCTGACTTCTGTGGTGGCAGATTCCCCAGAAGGCTTGCGGTTTGATGGGACTTAAGCCTGTTTAGATAACTGCACACAATACCCATATGTACCACCAGAAAGGCTCAGCTTTAAATGCAGCCATTACACTTAGAAAAACATCATACGGCATTAACCTAATCTGGAGTAAGTTAAGTAGCTTATCCTAAGTACGTGGTGAAATACAGTAACTTTGTAGGACTGGGCTTCGGGGCTTTCTAATATAGAAAGCCTTATAATATATAATATTTGAGAAATAACTTAAGATGGATGCTTATTGTATCTTCTAATTTTGTTGCTGTATTAACACCAAAAACATGGTTTTATTGTTACTGTTAAATATTTATTGCTTGGATTATTTCATACTCTTCTAACTAGTTGATTTAATATAAAATTGGCTTCCTTTTTCTGTTGTTTTTTTTTTTTTTTTTTTTTTTTTTTTTTTTTTTTTTTTTTTTTTTTTTTTTACTCATGTTTGCTTGACAGTCTCATGAAATTGGTTTTCTAAGCTAGAAAAATCTTCTCCAGACCTAATGTAAATAAGCTACCTCAAATTAACAAAAAATCTTATGGAGACAGAACCATCTAAAGAAAAAGTGTTTGGAAACAAGGATGCTCTCTAGATAAAGTCATTTTTTGGTTGCTATTTTTGTCTGTATTATAACCAAACACACACACACACACACACTCTCTCTCTCTCTCTCTCTCTCTGTCTCTCTGTCTCTCAAGATGTTCCTCCAAAAGCATGGTGAATTATAGCGAAATGGTGGGACATAATATTACAAACATTTGTTCCTTCTAAAACTCAGACCATATATTGGAACTAGTTTATGACTCAATAAAGTTCAGCATTCTCGTAAATAGCAGGGAGGCCTATCTTGAAATGCCTACTTTAGATTTGTCCATCAAGTTTCATTAATGCATTATTAATTATTCTGTAAAGCCTAGAAATCTTACAAATAGTGATAGCATTTTAACTCATAGCATGGGAAATATTAAAGAATTCTGCATCGTTAAACATTGGTAAGGCTGTGGAGAAACTATTATTCTGCTGGTAAGACAACTACTGTGGGAAACGTGTTCTGCATGCTTCAGCGATCCCACTCCTGAGCAGACACCCTAATAAAACTTCTGCACATTTTTACCAGTAGATAGATACGAGAATGTTGATAACAGCAATGTTTATAAGGACAAAAATAAAAGGAAGGTGTTTGGATAAACCTAAGTGAAAACAGATGGGAGATAGGATAAATAAATTGTGAATCACTTGTTTAATGGAACTCTATAAACCAGTGAAAATAACAGAATTACAGTCTTTTACACCATCATGGTTGAATTCATGATTAAAAATGTTAAGTAAAAAAAAAGTTGTAGTAAAATATGTAAGCTATGGTTCATTTAAATAGACAACTAACATGGGAAAACTAAGCTATATGTATATATATGCATATAAGACAACAATAAGAAAGACGAGGGATATTTTGTTACAGAACACAGGGAAGTAGATAAAGTGTCTACGAGGGAAAGTGGAAGAAATGAGGTTGGACAGAGGCAAGGAAGACAGTTCAGAACTAAGCCATGAATTTCTTAAATTCTGTCGTGTTTTATATCTTTCATATATTTATAAAAAGTCTCACATATTTAATACTCATGTATATAGAAATATGTACTTACACATTTATATAATTTACATGAAATTATATAATATATAACCCTATATTTTATAAAATTATATAATATATAACCCTATATTATGTAAAATTATACAATTGTGTAATTCAATGACCAAAGAATATAAAAGCATAATATAAACTGATTATATTTAATTTAAACTTCAATAATTAAATATACTGAAATATAATAAATTATAACACAGATAAACAAGGTAGTATTTGTATATAAATAAACTAAAATTTAAAAATACCCATGACTAACCCCCAACTTTTGCCTTTTGCCTATCATGATGCAGAAAATACATGTTTTAAGTTTTTTTGAACATCTATTTGTTTTAAAATTGCAATTTGGCAGTAAATACTTTAAAATACCCAGAAACTACCTAACATGCAGTTGAAACTCTATAGTTTCAAAGATTCTTTTGAGTCTTCAGAAGACATGTCACTTCTTACATGTGGTAAATGAATTATTTCATTGTATCAACAACTTTAAATAGCTGTATCAGTTATTCTCCAACAAGATTAAATCTAGTTGTTCATTGACTCCACTGTAGTGGTTGTAGGAATAAGTCTTTCTATAAGTACACATTCATACAAACACCACAGATTTCCATGCTTTCTCATTTTTTTTCGAGAAACATGTAATTTATAGAAGGAAGCAATGTATGCTAGCTCAAAAGATACTTATGGCAATACTAATTATAAAATAACCAGTAGACATGTATGTTAGTAGAAATCAGCTGCTGATACTTGTATTAGTTTGAAGTTTATTGGTATGCTTATATACCCTGGAATGATGACCTACTTGAAACAAATATGACTGTAGAAATGAATTAAATGAATTATCACATCTATTCCTGACATTTTTTGGTATTTAGTAACTTATTACAATCAATCAATCAATAAACACACTAATAAATTTAATAACTAATAATAACTAATGATTCCCTCATAAGTGTGTAAATTATAAACCACCCAGTGAGTCTCATTACTTACTGCTTACTCGCTGCCTGCTTGTTTGTGTATGTAACTTGCCCTGATAAAAATTTTCTAAGAGTACTAATAGATATTTATATTAAATACATTGCTTTTGGCACTGATCAAACTTAAAAGTCGTGTGGACAGGTACAGAAAGTGTTAACGCCAGATACAAAATAATTTATGTAATATGATTACCACTGTGTGAAACACACAAACAAACAAAAAAATATATAGAAAAGAAAACAACATAGCCTGTCTTTGTGTGAAGGAGTTATAACCAATTTACATGTTTCTGTTTTTCTATATTTTCCAACTCTGAGTTTATGGGATATGTTCCCTCTATATTGGCAAAAATAATCAACTTATGTCAGTACTCAGGTAAGGAGTAAGCTGAAGACAGTTAAGATAATTTAATATTTATGGGCATGAAATGTAGTTTTTCATTCATTTAATGTTAAGGAAAGTAGAAGCAATTATGTTCCTGTGGCATATGAAAAGCACATACTACATAAATATACTAAATTTTACTTTGGCTTCCCCATGGTTAAAGTTAAGACAAGCGAACAAGAGGTCACCTCTTGAGCAGAATATATTTCATTTTGTTGGTAGGTGAATTCCATTGTGTAATACACATCTGTAACCACAGCCTGTAATCCAGTTGGGAAAAATCATGTAGCCTTGAAGAGAACCTACCCGGTAATAGAATCAGGCTTATTTGTAAAAAATAAATACATGTATGGGCATACAAGTTATATACTATAAATCTCAAAACTACTATATTCATTGCTATAATTAATTTTATATCATGAGGACTTAGGGTTGTTTTTTTTTTGTAATTACTGCCATTTGATATGGCTAAATGTCTTCTTAGATACAATAAAATCCAGTATGTTATGTGATTATTTATTCTCATCTCTAATGTGTTCTTCTATTTGCATAGTTTTTCTTTATTCAGCTTGTGTCAAATGGTTCTAAATTTAAAAAGATTTTAGGAACTTTAAACATAACAGTAAAATTTCCTGGGAGAATGATAAATAGAAAGAATTTCATACTTCCCCATCTCTATGTATCTCGTCCTCACTGGAAAACATTGTTAGCTTCTGTCATCAATGTTACTATTTTCTGCACATTTTTATTGAAAAGTAGCAAGTAGATAGAAAATTGTACTAATTGTCAGTATATAGCTTGTTGTATTTTCACAAACTGAACACACCCATGTAACCAGCAGCCAAATCATGAAACAGAACATGACCAGCGTAGGAAAAACCCTTTATGTCTCTTCTCTCTTTTTCTTTTCTTTTTTTTTTTTTGTTTTTGTTTTTTGAAATGGAGTCTCTCTCTGTCAATCTGGCCGCTGGAGTGCAATGGCATGATCTTGGTTCAAGTGATTCCCCTGCCTCAGCCACCTGAGTAGCTGGGATTATAGGCGCCTGCCACCATGCCTGGCTAATTTTTTGTATTTTTAGTAGAGATGGGGTTTCACCATATTGACCAGGCTGGTCTCGAACTCCTGACTTCAAGTGATCTGCCTGCCTCGGCCTCCCAAAGTGCTAGGATTACAGGTGTGAGCCACCACGCCCAGTGCCTCTTCTAATTTTTCATCTCTGCCAAGGATAACCACGATCCTGACTTCTAATACATTAATTTATATAAATGCAATTGTAGACCATATACTTTGGTTTATCTGGTGTCTTTTGCTCTGCATTGTTTGAGGATTCACCCACAATTGTTGCCTGTAGCTCTAGTTTGTTATTCTCATAATGGTATGATATTCCATCGTTTGAATAAACCCAAAATATTTATCTGTTCTATTATTTATGAGCATTTGGGTAGTTTCCGGTTTTAGGCTGCTGATGAATATTCTTATATTTGTAAATAGTATGTTTAGTACAAGAGATTACTACAAGAAAAAAGAAACACAGCTTCCCTAATAATTTTATCTGTTATGGACGTAGCAGAAAAAAGATTCAAGTTTAACTTTTCTTTTGATTGTTTACATAGGATTAACATCCTCATTTTTGCCTATTTTACAACGTATGTTGAACACCTATTTTGTGCTGCGTTTTGTGTGATGACTGAGTGACACAGACAAGGAAGGCACAATTTATGTTTTCAAGTAACTCTCAGAAATAAGTATGTGCTTACCATGTAGTAGGGACAGTGCTACGAAGAGGCATACTGGTCTAGAAGAAGCTTTTAATTCAGCTAAAAGAAAGATGGTGAGTGAAATATTTCTAGAGGAGACCATTAAACAGAAATTAGACAAAAGAAGTTTTGAGTAGAGAGGCAGGTGGAAAGGAAGAAAATTCTTGGCTGATGGAGTTGCAACATAGCAGGGAACATTTTAGAAACTTCCCATGATTAAATTTGGTTGTATTTAAGGGGTCACATTGGGGAGTGATGGAAATAAAGAATAGAAGGAGAATCTGAGCTTAGTATCTCCCCTGACTGATATAGTATAAATAAGATATGTGAAGCATTGTGAAGGGCTAAAGAATTATTAAAACATAAGAAGGTTCTTGCGTAGTTCACTGAGATAATATTGCAACCCAGCTGAGCAAAGTGATACATATGGTAATGAAAGGTTTATTATGGTATAAATAGTGTCTTTAATGGATGCTTAAGGCATAATTAAATACCAAAATTAAGAAGAATAATTAGTCAAGTACAATGCATTTGTCAGTAAGTGACTGGCTTTAATAAATTTCTCCTTTTTTTTTTTTTTTTTTTTTTTTTTTTTGGAGACAGAGTCTTGCTCTGTCACCCAGGCTGGAGTGTAATGGCGTGAACTTGTCTCACTGCAACCTCCACCTCCCGGGTTCAAGCAATTCTCCTGCCTCAGCCTCTGGAGTAGCTGGGACTACAGGTGCACACCACCATGCACAGCTAATTTTTTGTAGTTTTAGTAGGGATGGGGTTTTACTGTGTTGCTCAGACTGGTCACAAACCCTTGAGCTCAGGCAATCCATCCAGCTCAGCCTCCCATAGTGCTGGGACAGGCATGAACCACTGCGCCCAGCCAATTTTTCCTTTTCTTATTTTACACCACAATTAAGAGTGATTGGTCTCATCTTTCCTCCAGGAACATTACCAAACCATGAAATGTTTACGGTATATCTACTAGACATAAATATCCTTTGCATCATAAATGTATAAAGCATGAGGTATCTTCTAAAGGATTATGGGATGTGATGGGTGCCTAAATACAAAGATTCATAGTCATAGATATTTCAAGAAAGTATGAAAACAGAGCTTTGGATTGTGAGAGTACAGAAATCAGGTCATATTGAGAGCATTATGTGGGGCCTTGTGTTGGAAGTTAGATGAGTATATTTAAGCTTATTAAATAAGAGTTGATCTGGTAAAAAGATCTACAAGACGACATTATATTCTTCCTGGCATGCAGGGAGCAGCTGAATTTTTCTTGCATTCTTCCTTTATCCCATGACCCTCCTAAATGGCACAAACCAAAAGGCATCCTAGGTGTGTTCTTTGTCATGTAAAACATCCCCACTGACTCCCTGTGGAATGAAAGGCATGCACTCAGGGGAGTGTGCAGGCCTGCAGTAATGAGAAGGATTAAGGCAAATAAGTGAACCAGAAGTCACTGATACTTTGCTTGAGACAGCATTACACAAACTTTGCAGTCTACTCAGTTTCTTGATTATGCTTTATGGAATCTAATTATAACATAAGTCTGTAATTTCTGACCAATAAGCAATTAAAAGATTGTGCATGACCCCAGCAACTATTGTTTTTGAGTATCTACTATAAGCCTATTATTGAGCTAGAAGACTTTACATACTCTTTTAGGTCTTCTCACCTACCTCACTACCAGTGAGGTCGTTATATACATTTTACATAGAATTTCTAAAGTTCTCTGGATTATAAAGAGTCTATAAAGCCAATAATTTTCACATAGGTAGTTGAACTACGCCATTGATTTATGCGATTATGAAGTATTTAACTAAAGACTGGACAATGGACTCCCTGGTATAGTTCCACAAGGATTGATCTTTTGGAGTGACAAATAACAGCTTTACCTAGTATGCATCTCAAAATTTAATAGGAGGAGATTAATGTATTGATAAAATAGCTGTGGACTCTTTCACATGGGTACTTCATTTTATACATTTTTAGAAATAAGAAAAACAGAGTTGTTTTGAATTAAAGTTGGCCTTGATTTTATATTTTCTGCTTTCTCTATGTATGTAATTTTTTAAAAAAAATAGAAATCACCTTCATGGAACTAGTTATTTCTGTATTATATAGCTTTGTGTATTTTGCCTTTTGTGGGTTCTGAATCTTTAAATGAAGCATGCATTCTTGTATTACTTAATCACAGAAATGCAATTTAAGTGTTACGAAGCTCAGAAAGATTCTACAGACATCTCAAAACTGTCATTCTTTTACAGACATCAGTGAGTTATTTGTATTAGGCATTTATAGTAATACTCAAAACTGTGTATCTATTAAAAAGCTTACAGCAGCTGCTATAGTACACGGAATTTCTCTTTTAGCATTTAAACTCATTTTTTTTTCCTTTGAGTGTCCTTGTAGTTTTAAAATAATACAGTTTCATAAAGTATTTTACAATCAGTATTTTTAAACTCTTTTCTAGTTTGACCCTTGAGTGATATTATAGCTCACTCTCTTTGTGGATGAAATGAAGGAAATGTGCTCAACAGAATATATAAAAAGCAATGTATCTTTATCAGCAGAGTATGCACTTTGTCACTTTGCAGAACAGGAGACATACCACTGCATCTAGACATACTTGACTCCCATAGCAATCCTAACCATCTTGTTTAATGTTCAAGGTGTAATATACGGTATTCACTAATCTATTCACTCATTTAATGAATATATATTGAGTCCTGTGTGTAAGGTTTGAATAACTCCACTGTTAGGATAAAAAAAGATACAACATAGTAAAGTACAATACAGTAATAATAAAATACAGCATTTTATCATTGATACGATTAATGATCCAATTGCCATCTCTAATAACAAAGATATGCCCAAAATACCATTGGATCATAACTAGAATTAAAATTAGCTACTTAAGGATGAGAAAAAAAAAAAAAAAAAAACGCAAGTCAAGAAAGAAGAAGAAAAAGAAGGTAAGGAAAAAAAAAAAGGTTAATTTTTCCTTTTCCTTTTCCTTTTTGAAAAAAGAGCCTAACCCGGCAACCAAGCCGGAAGGCAAGGCGGCCAACCCAAGTCAACGCAAACCCCGCCCCCCGGGCCCAACGGAACCCCCCAACCCAACCCCCCAAAGAACCGGGAACAACGGAAAGCCCCAAAAAGCCCGGCCAAAGTTTGGAAATTTTTTTTGTAGAGATAGGATTTCACCATGTTGCCCAAGCTGGTCTCAAACTCTTGAACTAATGTCATCTACTGATCTTGGCTTCCCAAAGTGCTGGGATTACAGGTGTGAGCCACCACACCCAGCCCAAAGACAATTTGGAGGAGGTTAGAATGAAACTAAGTGACCAATGCCAGACTTGGGAGCTACCACCTCATTAGCAACATATAACTTATTTCAAAATCTAATAAGTGGTTTGGAACTGTGCTTGCAGATACAGTGAGAACCAACTGCCTTAGTCCATTTGGGCTGCTATAGCAAAATGCTACAAACCTGGTGGCTTATATAAAATAGAAACTTATATTTCACAGTGTTGGAGGCTGAGAAGTTCAAGATGAAGGCACCAGCAGGTTCATTGTTTAATGAGGGCTCCATTGTCTGGTTCCTAAAGGGTGCCTTCCAGTTTTGTCCTCACATGATGGAAGTGACAAGGCAGCTTGCTGGGCCCTCTTTTGTAAGGGCACTAATCACATTCTTGAGGGCTCCATCCTCATGACCTAATCACCTCCCAAACGCCCCATTTCCTAACACCATCATATTAGTGATTGGGTTTCAACGGATGAATTTTGGGAAAACACAAACATTCATATTGAAGCACCAAGAATGTGTTATAAACTGCTGACTTCCACTCTACTGAAATGTGGCTCTAAAAATGGCTACACATGTTGCAGATTTAATGGAGTTTTCTCTTAAAACTGAGACTGTAGATGATGTCAGGATTTTCAGAATCAGATTTGATGTCTTCTCAAATAGCAAATGTAAAATCTGCTGTGAAGCTATGTTTTCCATTATGTATTCAGTTGATGTTGGATACACAGTTGTACTAGAATGTGCTACATATTGTGAAGCCATAAGCTGCTTCAAGGAACAAGTTTCTTTAAAAGGAAGTTCTAACAAGCAGTGGTAAATATGCAGCTATATTATTTCCAAAGAATGTTGGTAATTTGTCTGCGTTTTAAAGGACTAGTCATGTCCAAAATTTGCAAACCTTACACATTTTTTTTTGTGTGTGTGTGTGTGTGTGTGGCATCTTGACTGGCCAGAGGACTGAGTTTTATCTGAGCTTATTTACTATACATAGGGACAGCATGAAATCAAAGAAAGAGTAGAGCTTTGGAAGCCAAATGTAATTGAATTTAACTATAAGCAATATAACTTAAGTGCTGCATGAACTTAGCCAGGTAACTTAATATACCTAAATTTAATGATTTCATGTTAAATAAATGAAAATAATATCAATTAATTATGTAGGCATGAGAATGTGCAATAAAATATCTACTGCTCTCTGTCACATAGCAGGTTTTTAGTTAATAGCATATATAATGTATATGTGTATGTGTGAGTGTGTGTGTGTGTATATATATAAAACATACAATGTGTATATACGTGTAGTCCAATCATTAGTGGGTGTTTCTGATCTGGGAAATGTTGTCAGGTCCATAAAAATTACTGAGAAATTTAAAGATGTTCGTGGAGGCTTATTATGCATCACGCTCTATTCTGATCTGAGCCTCTTTAAAATGAAGGTCTCATTGAAGAGAAAATCTCATGGGGGAAACAACAGACAACACATCAAATAATAAATATATAAATAAAGTACTAGGTGATTTCATACAGACTGTGAGCACAGCAGCTATTCAGATTTGAGAGAAATAACCGGTGATCAAATAAGCCAAAACACGCAGTTAAGTTTTGAAGGACCTGTATTATTTAGCAAGAAAAGGGGAAATTAGACAATAGTGCCAAGATCACAAACAGAGTCTTCAGGCTCACTCAACTTAGACATTTTTTTATTTGGCCTTTACATTGCTTTGTAAAATCTCTAAGCCAACCTTAAAAAATTGGGAAATTTTGCCTAAAAATCAATTTCTTTCAAAAAAAAATCAGAAGGCCTGCAAATGCTGGGATTATATTTGTTCATGGTAATACTGGTTGAGCCGACAAGCAGGCATCCCTTCAGTTGAAGCTTAAGTTCTCCAGGCCATCACAGTCTCTATCCAGTATCCATTTCAATACCTGATTAGTTTCTGCCCTAAAAATACTTTCAGAGAAAAGAAAAAGGGGAAGATAGTGAGTTAAACTTTGTTGTGTCATTTGAGATGATCATTCAGCATACAGGAAGAAATATCTAATTAACTGGATATTCAGGACTGAGGATTGAGTGTGAAGACAGATCTGGAGAAGAAACTTTGAGAGTGAAACACAAAAAAATGGGACTTCAAAGCATGAAAATAAAGGATATTTATAATACAGTTGTTCTTATACTGTGATCCTGGGATCAACTCATGCCCAGTCTCAGACAAACTGAATCAGAAACTCTGGGGTTGAGGCCCCAGAGTTATAAGAAGCCACCCAGATGTTCTAATGCACATTACAATTTGAGAATTATTAGTGTAATGCACATTGTAGCACTGAAACTCAAGTGGACTGAGGATTAAGCTTCATCTACACACACTCTCTGGAACATGGTGGAAGAGAAGGGGTAAGTGATGGAGATAAGGGAAAAAGTATAGGCAAGAAAAAAAAAAAAGAAAAGAAAAGAAACAGGTGAAGGTAATTCATTAATCCCAAGGGAAGGATATTTCAAGAGGAAGCTATTTCGGAGACCAAATGGTGCCAAGAAGTCAATGCTAGTAACTGAATATTTTTACCAATTAGGAAGTTACTGGTCACTTTTCAAAGTATTGTCAGTGTTTAGGAATTAAGCAGAAACGGGATAATGCAAAGAAAGAAGCAGCTTGAATAGAGCAATCATTCAAGAAAAGTCTAGCAGTAAATGAAAAGAGAGAAACCCTGTGATAACCAGTGTATGGATGGATAGGATTTGCAAATGTTTAAGGGCAGGCAGAGGGGAAAGAGCCCTGGCATTTGGGAAGAAGCGTGTACATTTCAGAGAAATATAGGTGAGAGATAGGGGAACAGGTCACAGACATCACAGGGATGAATACTAATGGGGGAGAAAAGGAGAGGCAGGCCTTCTTTTGAGACAGGAGAATGGCAGGTGGCACTAGAGCTGAGAGGCAGCAAGTGTTGGCAGAGCCTGGGCTCTGTAGCTGGTCTGTCTGAGATTGGATCCTGCTTTTGGTACTTCCTAGTCACGTGACCCTGGGAAAGTCACTTACCCTGTGGCTGGTGCAGTGTCCTCATTTGTAAAATGTAGCTAGACACAGTGCCTCCCTCAGGGGTTTGTTGCAATGATTAACATGAGTTGAAAAAGGTAGAGAACTTAGAAAAAGGGTTAGTGTCTAGGAAGTGTTATAAAAGTAGGTGCCAGCTAAATGAAACACACTGGGGCGGAGATGAGAGACTTTGAAAGGGAGACCCATGAATTCCTGAGAGACCTTTAAAACCTCCAAAATCTGAAAGCCACTTACATAAGAACTTGAGAATTGATACTACATGGTTAGGCTCTAGAAGGCAAATGGTTCTGGAGATGGGGTACTGTTCAAAATTATGCATGAATAAATGAGGAGTTGATGGCAGTGAGAACCAAGAAATGCCAGGGTCAACATGTAGTCGACCAGGTTTAATGGCTTTCTTGGATGATGGCCAGGAAAGGAGACAATAGAAAACAGGGTAGAACAGAGGTACTGAAGTAGAGTGGTGGATCCTGGTGGAAAGATTAGGAGGGACAAGCATGTGGGAAGGTAGTGGAGACAGCATTCAAGTGGCCTGGAGAACAGTCTGAGCAAGTAACTAGATATTGTCAGAAGGAGACTAAGTGAGTGAAGAGAAAACTGTGAATTGACTTGGAGTACAAATTAGAAAGCATAAATGCTAAATCATGTGCTTTCTTGGGTCCTCTGGAAACATTGAACTGGGACATTCTGGCTTTATCAAATGATCATAAGATAGTAGTATCTGAGTTATTATTTTATGCTATACACTAAATGTATAGGTAATAAGGGAGGGTTTAATAAGAGAAAGGAGTCAATTTTAACATGTCACACATTGTGCTAGGAGTTTTAATACATTCTATTTTATTTCATTTTTACAGTTGCTATAGAATACGGAACATAGTAATCATACAGATCAAGGAACAGGTGCTGAGGGGTTGAGTAATTTGCCCTAGGTCATGTGGGTGGAGAGTTCAGATTCAAGTCTATATTAGTTGATTCTAAACCTCATCCTCTTTCTATACTAGTTGTCCAAATATTAAAGAATATTAAATATGCCGAAATGCACTGGAATCAGTTGTAGAAGGTACTCAGATGCATGCAAGGTTTCTGACTCTATTGGTATGGAAATCCCTTTCTCATAAACTTTTGCTAAGGTGACAGCTTATATATATCCCCAAACTACATAATCCAACTATATAACCTAAAGTATAACCCAAGAGTTACTAATTCTGAAAACTAGCAAATAATTGATTTTCTTTTGATTTAAGAACTTGAAAGTATGCATTTTTGGCCTGCTATTTTTGTGCCATATTTACATCTATTTCTAATTAAAGAACAAGTAAGGCACAAACCAGTTAATAATCATTATCTGCTTGCCATTTTTCTCACACGATTTTCACTCTAATTCAGTCAAACTACTACTTAGCAACTAGTTATTTCAAGTGGCAGAAGAGATTTACATAGGCATTGCCAATGTTTTCTTTGGACTTTGTTTCTAGAAGGTATCTGAAAACAAACTTCAAGACAGCTATATTTGAGTTGTAAGTTGTTACTATATTTGGCTAAATGAAGAATATCGTCAGGCAAAACTCTGAAAAAATACACAGACTACAATTTTCTCTTTCTTTCTCTCTCTCTCTGTCTCTCTTTCTTTCTTTTTGAGACGGAGCCTCATTTTGTCACCCAGGCTGGAGTGTAGTGGCACGATCTTGGCTCACTGCAACCTCTGCCTCCCAGATTCAAGTGATTCTCCTGCCTTAGCCTCCTGAATAGCTGGGATTACAGGTGTACACCACCACGCCCAGCTAATTTTTGTATTTTTAGTAGAGATGGTGTTTCACCACATTGGTCAGGCTGGTCTCAAACTCCAAACCTCGTGATCCACCCATCTTGGCCTTCAAAAGTTCTGAAATTACAGATGTGAGCCACTGCCCCCAGCCTACCATTTTCAATTTAAAGTATTATATGAACAAAAATTTGTTTGAAGTTTTAAAAGTTGTTCCCCATATCGATAGAAACTTCTCTTAGTCAAGATCGAGACCATCCTGGCTAACACAGTGAAACCCCGTCTCTACTAAAAAAAATACAAACAATTAGCAGGGCATGGTGGTGGGCGCCTGTAGTCCCAGCTACTCAGGAGGCTGAGGCAGGGGAATGACCTGTACCCAGGAGGCAGAGCTTGCAGTGAGCGGAGATGGCGCCACTGCACTCCAGCCTGGGCGACAGAGCGACCTCGTCTCAAAAAAGAAAGTTCCTTTAGTCTTCAGTCTCTGGAGTATTGCAAATAACAAACCACCTCTTTGCTGTTTGTGTGTTAGTCTTTTGGAGCAGTGGTTCTCAAAGCATCATCAGCAGTATCACCCTTACCTGGGATCTTCTTAGAAATGCAAATTCTCCAGGCCCACCTCATATCTACTGAGTCAGATTTCCGGGGGTGGAGTTTAGCAACCTGTGTTAATAAGCCCCCTAAGAGGTCCAGCTGCCCGTTAAACATGGAGAACCACTTTCTTTGAGTATATCAAACTTGAAATGCTGCTTGTACTCCTAGGTTCCTGGTGAAGCTATTTGTAGCATGAAAATAGAAATTTGCTAAGTAGTAATACACTGACCTGAAAAAAGACTCATTTTTTTTAACAATTGTTTTTCTAATCTCTAAGACATATAAAAATCATTCCTCATTGATAAAATATTGCCCCTTCTTCAAACACTTCCTCTTCTAGGCACTTTTCTCCAAATCTCCCACATAGATATTCTTATTTTGTGTTCTTTGTAAGGTACTCGCCCCAGTAGTATGTTAATAAAAGACGTTTTACTTTTCACAATAGACATGTAAAATTTATTTGGCGTAGATGCATGATTACAGAGTTTGACTATCTCTCGGGGGAAAGAAACACTGCCCAGATTATAAGACCAAGGACCAGGTTCTGGATTATTTGTTATCTACTCTTTGTAACACTGTGATACTTCTAGGCTTCTGTTATCATACACAAATGTTAGATGAGAAAGAGCTTGGAGGTCTTAGGTAAGAGCTTGGAGGGGACAAATCATTGAGCAAAGCACTTTAAAAAGGAGTCTTGTCTGATGAATCCTCTCACCTCTGTTCCTTTTTGCAAAGCTCAGGAGGCCTTGGAGAGAAGATTATTGTGTTAGTTTGTTAGGACTGCCATAACAAAGTACCACAGACTGGGTGACTTCATGAAAATGTATTTTCTCACAGTTTTGAGGTGGGAAATACAAGATCAAGGTATTGGCACCATTGCTTCTTCTGAAGCCTTTCTCTTTTTCTTGTAAATGGCTGCCTTCTCTCTATGACTTCACATAGTCTTTTTATGCCTGTCTCTGCTTATAAGGACAACAATCATACTGGATTAGGGCCTATCGTATAACCTCATTTTACCTTAATTACCTCTTTAAAGACTCTGTCTCCAAATACAGTCACATTCTGAGGTAGTGAGGATTTCGATTTTAACATATTAATTTTGAGGGGACAAAATTCAGTCCATAACAATTGTGCATGGCTTTGATTACTCATTTGTAGATTGAACTTGTTAATACTTCAGAATATAAATGGGTTGTAAACTTGTAGGTGAAATCTGGCTGATGTATTCCATTAGAGAGATAGCCCTACCACATTCCAACTGGGTCCCTGAAGCTACAGATATGCTCCATTACCATCCCCAAATGCCAAAGAATGAATGAGCCATCTAGAAGTAGGCAAACAACCACATTTGCTAAAAGGATAATGTTTCATCCATTAAATAAATGTGATACCTTTTTCTAGTCTGGTATCAATATAGAAGGCTTGTGAAAAATGAGTTAGCTGAGAGTTAATTGACTGCGGAGACTCTATTTTCAGTCTCTGCCTGTATTTTTTGAATTAATATACACAGTGGGTGATTCAGCAAAAGGGTTTAAAAATAAATTCTTTATTGAAGGATCCCACCAATTTGATGTCTTCATAATTCATGAAGAGTAGACCCATAATAGCTCTATTTTCTCTTCAACTTTGAAAATAAAAGATGCCGTTAGTTTAAATTAGGCTTGTATGTGGAATAATCAAGTGTATCAACAAATATAGTTTGACTCAGATGCTGTTTAAGACTAAGAATAAATGCCAGAAAATAACTGGCTAGTTCTTTTAAAAAATTAAATATGAAAATTGTATTGACAAGCTAGGGTAAAAGTGTTTTAAAGAATTGATAGACAATATATAAATTTATAAAATTCAATTATGAAAACTCAAAAATATAATAAGCAAATAGTTAATGTAGAATGGCTACTCTTTTAAAGCGTACTCTTAGAATATAAAGAAAATAGAATATATGACATCTTATTAGAGACCTGGCTGTATTTGAATATAAAGAAAATGTCATTAGAGACCTGGCTATATTTGTAGAATATATGAGCACTCAGGCTAGTTGGTGAATATGTAGGTATGGAGTCGCCAAAAAGCATCTTTACAATGTTGTATTAGGAAGATCCTACACTGGCTAGAGAAGGCCCACATGGAAAGAACTATAGTATAAAATGTATTTACTTGATTTATTTGTTTCCCCTGAGAAGTTCAAACCCCCGAGGAAGTAGACCGTGGATAGTATTTTATCTCCTCTAGCTGTGAGAAATGAAAGGATAGAGAAGTGAATTGGATTTGTCTGAAAGCTTCTGGAGCCAGGAGGCACATGGGACTGGTGCTCAGGTGTCTATTTCCAGGCATTATTCAGCAATTTGGTCACATAATTTTCTCTATTATTAGATTTTTTTTTCCACTGGTGAATGGCATAGTTGAAGAAAAAACTTTATGAAGACGTAAGGTCTTGATCTAAACCCTAAGAAGGGAAAGAGTAAGTAAATGAGGTTATATACATGAAGGAACACTTTTTACTTCAGAAATTTTTATTTTCCTCCAGAGTGTATAAAATTGTGTACTTTTAATCTGTAGTTTTCATTCTAATCTGCTAGTATACTTTGATAAAAGCATAATTTCATAGGTGTATTACATTCGTGGGACTTGTGTTTATAGTGGTTAGGTCTTTAAAAAAAAAAAATCTAAACCTTATTTATCTACATCAGTTGTTGACTTTGCAGATCACAAAGAATACAGAGCCAGTCATGCAGAAAGTACCTGTTCGTCATCCTGAGAGTTCAGACATGAACTGTAACCAGTGGCCCATTAAGTACCTTCTCTTGTTGTTTAAAGCATATCCTAGCTTTGCAAATTAATTGTTAATGCAGAATGTTGTAACGGAGCCATGGAATGAAATTCCTAGTACTCCAGTCATAGTAGAGATTGTGTCAAGTACTCTGAGTTGTGTTCCATTGTTTTGTGATTCTGTGCTATTGGGAAGTCTTGCCTAGAGAGTGTTTAGAAATAGGGAAGTTAAGAAATAGCACAGTTTGCTTTTTTGGACTGTGTGTGTGATTTTCCATTGATAGTAATATTGTAATAATTTCTGAGAAATAAAATTCTTCTTCTTTGTTTATAAAAATGTTACTTGTCAAAATACTCACAAATGCTTTCCATAAGAAAACATTTGACTTTTTTTTTGCTGTAAAAATGATTACATATACTACATTTAATGAAGTAGAGGACATTCTTGTAAGATTGATACAGTAGGACAATATGCATGCCATTGACTATTGTTAATAGTCCAGTTGTGAGATGAAATCCACCATGAAACACAGTAACGTTTAATTTCATATTTAAGACAGAACTAAATTTCAATTTAGAAGGTTCTTATATAAAAATTTCAGGAACACCTTTATAAACCAATAAAGAAGGATTTTTGTCTTAAGGGTTTATGTGTCTCGTGTAAGATAGTTATACCTGTCTAATTTTTTTTCTTTTTCTGATTTTTGCTTCTCACATATTGTATTAATGATGCTTGGTGTGGGGAAAAAAAAGATGCAGTGACATTTTCTTCTCTTTTCCCTTATTTTCTACTCTAAAATACATATAATTTTGCAAATATTTATTTAACTTAATAGCTCAAACTTAGCTAACATTACAGCTTTCTAATGGGCATGATTGTAGGTACCATGAATCATTGTCTAGAAAAGAGACTGTTCAAATATGATATTATTTTACTGGTTATTTTCCCCACAGAGAAACTCTTAGGGTGAAATAGAGCTCCAAAAAGAGTGTTTTGGGGGAGATGGGAAAGGGAGGATTGGGAGTCTTTAAAGGGAATAATCTCTTGTGGTAATAGGCGTGAGGTAATAGTCATTTTGATTATATGAAACAAACAAAAAAGCTTTGAATGGGTGAGTATCTGTACAACTAGGTAGAGTGAGAACATAATGAAATCCCTAACATTTAAAACTAACAATGTAAAGTATAAATGTAATTATCTTTTAGCAAATAATTTTACATGTCAATTTTCTCAGTGGAAGATTTTGACAGTCTAAGTAGTAACGTTTGAAGCTTTTGGGACAGAATCTTTACCCCCTTCCACTTTTCATCATTCTCAGAGAATGCCAAAGGGTTGGAGACATTTTTATATAGCTGATAGCAGGGACAGCATCATTGGAAGAAGAGCTAACATTGATAACACTTGCTCTGTGTCGGCCACTGTCCTCAGCACCTTAGGTAAACCCCATTTTACCTTACCCCATTTTACCTTCATTTTACTCTTCTCCTGGAGTCTAATATTCCCAAAGATATAAATGTTGATTGAACTAGGAGATTTGACATATTTAGCTTCTCATTTTTACAGATGAAGAAACTGTGTCTTAGTGAAGTTGGGTTAAACTCTATAGTGTTACAACACAAGGTGAGAGTCAGAGCAGGATGCAAACCCTGTTCAGTCTACCACCAAGGTCCATGCTTTCTTCCATGGATCCACAGAGTGTGATTTACTGTGATCACAATCACATGCGATCTTCTTTTGGCTGCTTGTGACAACCTGACAAGTTTATTTTTGAAGCTCAACCCATTGCTTACATAGGGAAGAACATTCCTAAGTTATAAAGAAGAGCTGGTGAAAGGAAATCATCCAGGTGTGAAATAGGAATTCAGAGCTTGTTTTCTTGGTTTATCCATGCTCAGTTGTGTGTGCCCTGATGTTCATTAGGGTGTTTTAAGTGTCTTCACTGGGTTACAATAACATGGATTTTTTTTCTCTCTCTCTTTCAGGTATGGAAAAATTGTATCTACAAAGGCTATTCTTGACAAAAACACAAATCAGTGCAAAGGTATGTGTAAGGGCATCTGTACCCTGAAATTTTGCCTATGCTATCTGATTAATGGCTCTTCCATTGTAGAGGTCCAGGTACCAGCTCCGCAGTGATCACAGTGCCAATGTTTTGATAAGTTGTATTTCTAGTAACATTGCTCATTAATTTTTTTCATTAGCAAACAAAATGAAAATCACAAATCAGAACAAGTATCAAATTGCTTCAGCATAAAACTAAATTACCTCCTAACAACTTTGGGGTGTCTGATGTGAATGGTATCATCAGTGATGCAAATTGATTTCCTATATAAAAATGAGGAACTCTGGGGAAAACTTCCCCATGCAAAACACATTTCAATTTATCTGCTCTTTAAAGCTTTAGCAACATTTGGTTGGCTAGGAATAAATTTACTGATGGGCCTATTGTATTAAGCTTCAGTTACAAGCATCTCATGGGATTTCAGAGTTGGTATCTTATTAAGACAGACTTCGGTTTTCCTGGAAATACTTCTGAAGTCATCTGACTATATCTGTGGCTCATGTTTCTTCATGTCTGGGAATCCTGTGTTCTTTTAAAAGTTGCATTAAATTAATTGTGGAACCTGTATGGTCTCTCTTGTGTGACTCAGAAAATTAGAATGCTTCATATAACATGTTGTTTGTTGTTCCTTTAATCTAGTCTTTGAAGTAACACTGAAATCAAGAAGTATAGTAGAGCCACGTTCATTCTAAACACTGCCCCTATTCCATATACGAATATAATGTGCACAAGTTTTAGGAAAGAACACTAAGAAACTCCTGTATATGTATTTCCTTACCTACTTGCATAATGGTAGTCAGATTCAATTCAGCAGTTAAAAAAAATAAAAACATTCCATGTCTTCTATAAACTTAGAAATGAACTACATTGCACTCCAACCTGGGCTACAAGGCAAGACTCCCTCTCAAAAAAAAAAAATAAATAAAAGTACCAATAAGGACAGAAAAAACAAGGACCAATAAGGACAGGTTAAAATTTTGTAGGTTTTTAAATGATATCCTGGATATTTTACATTTAATTCTATATGCAACATGGATCTCTTAGTAGTTTTTGAGAAGACAAAATATGATTATGTAGGTGTTTAGTAAAGTTATTTCAGCAAAAGTGTGTGAAATTGAATTATAAAAGGAGAGAGTGGAAGAAACAACAACAAAAAAAATGTAGGCTTCAAAGCCATAGTACAAGAGAGAAATTAGAAAAAAAAATCAGCTTAACTATTACTATTAGGATAATAGAAAGGGGTTCACCATGAAAGTTTTTAAAGGTAGAGTTGGCTATTGACTCCATGTTGAGTCTTCTGATTGGGAAAGATGCCCGTGCCACTTGCTGAAGTAAGAAGTCCAGAAGTAGTAGTAGTAGGTTTTGGGGAGAAGGTATTGGACATGCTGAGTTAGAGCCTCTGGCATGGCAACCATGTGGGAGATGTCAAAGAGGGAACTGTCAGAAAGTCCAGGGCTACAGATGCTGACTGAAGTCAAGGGAGTAGATAAGATTACCAAGGAATAATGTGTAGAAGGGGAAATGGAGTGGAGTGAATTAGGGTGGGCAGCTGAGAACTTGGAGAACATGTAAGAAGAAAGCTGGGCCATGACGAAGGGATGTTCTGTCAGTCTTGGCCTGTGGGAAGCATGTGACATGTTTGAAGCATTAGAATGCTAATTATATTGCATCTAGACCTGCCCAGCCCATATACAAAGTCTTAGGTCAGGCAGTTCATAATACTGGTCAAGCACCAATCAGGAGCACAAATGCTGCACAGATAAGCAACACCTGGAAACCTCAATAGATAGATTCATAACTGGAATGGTCAATATGAAGGGATACTTCCCTATGCGGAGTTTTGCTCAAGCATGCAGATGTCTATGATTACAGTACAACACTGAAGACCATGAAAATGTAAATTGCCAATATGCAAAAACTGTACCCTTCTATAATTGTGAAGGTTTGAAGAAAAAGGGATGTAACTGAAAATGGGTGGTCAGGGTCTCCATAAGCAAATTATATACTGGGAGTGTGAGTGTTTATCAGGATGAATTATACTATAGGTATCCTTACCTCAGCTCCTAAAATCCCTATCCACACTTTTTTTTTTTGCAACAGATTATTTAATTTTCTCTTTCTGTGGAGAGATTCCTAAAATCAGTGGAAACAGGGCCTGTGTACTGTAGAAAACTTATCTCCAAAGTGGGATGTGTGAAGGGTGATACAAGACTGTTTATTGGAGATACTAAAAGAAAATATTAGAATTTACATCTCTCTGTTTTTAATATCAACATTTTGTGAACATTATATATTAGTATAATCTTACAAATACATAGATTTCAAATAAATATGAAAATATTGAGTTTGCTGCTTCAAAATACTTTTATCTCTAGTGATATGAATAATGACCTCACCAATAAATATGGAAGAAGAAAAGGAGTAAGAGAAGGAGGTAAAAAAGGAAGGAAGAGAGGGAGGGAGGAAAGAAGGGGCTGTGGAACAGCCTAGGAAAATCACTTATAGAAAGGCATCTGTAAGAAATTGGACAGCGGTTAGGCCGGGCATGGTGGCTCTTACCTGTAATCCCAGGAATTTGGAAGGCCGAGGTGGGTGGATCACGAGGTCAAGAGATTGAGACCATCCTGGCTAACACGGTGAAACCTTGTCTCTACTGAAAATATAAAAAATTAGCCGGACGTGGTGGCGGGTGCCTGTAGTCCCAGCTGCTTGGGAGACTGAGGCAGGAGAATGGTGTGAACCTGTGAGGC